>NC_000075.6:64821567-65128531 GCF_000001635.26 Mus musculus
TATAGTTAATGAATTCTATTTTCCTTTAAAAATTAATTTAACTTGGTATGGTGGCACATATCAGCACAGTGAAGGCCAGACTTGAAGATGGTGAGGTCTGGACCAACCTGGCCAATATAGTGAGACACTGTCTAAACAATTAAAAACTCTCTGTTGTTATTGTTCTAACAAATGCTAAGATATTCCTACCCTTCATCTTTCAATTTTTTTCTGGATATTAGAACTTTGTAATAGTATTTTATTTAATTTTTTAAACTGTAGTGTTGGGAATTGAACCTGGGTACCTGACTTTCTAGACAACTGTGTTATTATTGAGCTACACCCCAGCTTTGCATAGTATTTATGTTGCTTTGTTGGTGATAATTATACTGAAGTTGGATCCCTGAGATGTTGTTTGAACCTGCTCTCATTGATGAATACTTTTCATTCTTTTAGCCTAAGGAGTAATTGAGGTTTCTAATTTCATAGATTTCTTTTTTTTTTTTTTTTTTTTTTTTTTTAAGAATGAGACTTTCCCTTTTCTGATTAACCGCTATTTTAGGATTTCTTGACCACCTCCCATTTTTTTAAGAGTCAAGATCTTGCTAGGTACCTCTGACCAAACTAAATATAGATCCTGTATAGACCAAGCTAAATACTCCTCCTGCCTCACCCTCCTCATGATTGATGGAATTCTAAGATACCACTCCTTTGACTTTTGTTTTGTTTTGAGGGTTGTTGTTCATCAACATTCTTTTGTTTGTAGGCAGTAGAAGCCAAATTTAGCCTAACTTACTAAAAATGAAAATTAGTTGCAAGGATACTGGGGACTTGATGGCATGTAGTGATAGAAGAGCAGCCACAGGACTTGAGATCAGGAGTTGGACACGCCTCAGCAGTCAGGCGGCGCTTGTCTCCGCGCTTGTCTCCAGCACAGTTCCCTCACTCCCTACTTGCTCATTTCAGTTTTGTCTCTCTGCATGTTGTCTTTCACTGTTGTGGAGCTAGACATGACTTCCGACTCGTTTGTTGTTTTGAGGCCAGGTCTCCCTATGTAGCTTGGCTGGCCTGGGATGAGGTTGGCCTTGAGATCACAGAAACCCACCTGCCTCTGGCTCCCAGTACTGGGATTAAAGGCCTGTACCTTTGTCAGGCTGTCTTCTGACTCTTAAATTCATATATTGTCTCATGATTCTGTGCTCTCATTATAAAGCCCGATAGAGGAAATATAATACAAGGCAAGTGTTCTCTGTCTTGTCTATCAGCTATGGCAGATGAAACCATGGTTTTACTGAACGTGACTCTCAACACTAGCTTTGTGGAAAAGGTTAGACGATCCAGCTTCCCCAAGACAGGTATATACAATGAATAGACATTCTAAAAGCTGCTAGTTCCAAAAGGATAAAAAAGAAAATTAATTTTAAAATGAAATTAAAAGAAACCTCTCAGTGTTGCTGCATAATACCAAAGAATTTGAATTAATTCACTCCCAGTTCATAGGTGGTTATTATGAAAGCTATGAACATCTCCCCTTTTCAGGGGAAAATCAGTGGAGGTAGAGGCGCCCTTTTCCCCTCCTGTGTATAGAGTTTGTAGTCCAGTCATTCTATGAATACTTGTATATTAACATATACGGTCTTTAATATATTGACTTATAAAAAGCATCTCTGAGTTGTAGTCTTACATGTAGCTCCAACTGGCCTTAGACTTGATATGTAACCCAGACTAGCCTCCAGATCAGAGTCTTCCTTATTGGTGTGCCACTGTGTCGAACCTTAATAACACTACAGTATTCCTTATTTAGCAAGCATTTACTTATTGCTTGTGTAATTCCAAGGATTGTGCTATAAAACAAGTTATACTTTTGTTTACTCTCAGAGAATTTTCACATTCTAGTGAAAAGAGTTGATGTCAGAGGTCCTTACAGTATTAGTATGACAATCATATACAGTGTGTGTCAAGTCTTGCAGCCCAAGACTAGAGAGTGGCAGTCTTGCATAGGGAAGTACAGGCAGGACTCAGTTCACCAGAGCCGACCATTTGACGGGGTATTCTGGTGGAGGAGCTGAACTTGAATTTGCTAAGGTACCCGGAGTTATGTGAATGGGAATGCTGTACAATGAAACTCAAGTGAATTTTTACACTGTTTAATTTAATGAAGCTGGAATTAGACCCTGGTCTTAAGCCTGCCTTTCACACATCTGAATTTATGGCCCTTTTGAAAAGATAGCTGTAGACTGTACAGTACTCAGACCATTTGTTCTTTAGCTTTATGTTCCATCCCCCCCCTTTTTTTTTTTGTTTTTTTTTTGTTTTTTGAGATGGGGGTTCCTCTGTGTAGCCCTGGCTATTCTGTCTGAGGGCCTCACTACTCTGGTCACTTGGTGAACACCTTTATTTTATGCATTAATCCATGACCCCTACTCTGCCCTATCAAATAACCAAACACCACACACACACACACACACACACACACACACACACACCACACATGCATGTACAGACAGACACACAAAAGCCCAGATTTATTATCTGAGAAGTGACTGAGGAGAGAAAGGAAAAAGTCAGCTTTGTGGTTGTAATGAGCAGCTGTGTGTGTGTGTGTGTGTGTGTGTGTGTGTGTGTGTGTGTGTGTGTGTTCATGTGTTTTAGCATGAACAGCAGACTCAAAAATACCATCATGGTCATTCAAGTCAGAAATTGTGGCTTTTTCTTCCTCAACACAAAATTAGAAACTATTTGACTTTTCTCACTTTAATCCTTAAAATGTGCTTCACCACCTTGTCCACATTATTTGAATTATATGTAAATGTAAATTCGTGTTTGGTTAGTTGGATTTTGAGATAAGGTCACTTCTTGAAGTGACAGCTAGCCTCTTACCTCTGCCTCCTAAGAGCTGGGGTCACAGGTGTGTGCTGCTCTGCTTGTCTTCAGATGTCCTTCTGACAGTGGGTAGGATGGAGGTGATGCACAGAGAAGGGAAGAGAATGGGACTGTGGTCTGTCTCTTCTATGGTGTACACCGCCTTGCCATCTCTTACGGCATGATGCCTCTTTCTTTTCAGACTTCAAGCCTGACCTGCTTTCCTTCTCATTGCTCTGTCTTCTTGGTTAGACTCCCCACTTCCTATATAGCTCATTTACTTTTCTGACTTGTCTGCTAAGCCCCTGTAAGTTGGTCTTTGTGCTGTCGTTTCCTGCCACAGTTTGGTACATGGTAGGAGTCTTCGTTGTAAACAGGAGTCAGCTTTAGTCAGCTGAAGCAAGAGACACTGGGTTTGTTAGAAAGATATGCAGAACTGACTGCAAGAGTGGAGCGCTACATGTTGAGGAAAAAACAGGAAACAAACCTCAGGGCCAGATCAGAGCCAGACTGAAAAACCATAGTACCCTTCCCCCATGACATCATTCATTGATGCTCCTCTTGTCACTGGGTGCACTCTGCCACTGATTTAAGAAGTAGGTGTGTGTTTAGCTTATAAACAATAGAAATTGTTTTCATACTTCTGACTATTGAATGTCTAGAATCATGGTCAAGTTTTAGTGGGAGAGTCTTCTTGTGGGTGACAGGCTGCCAAGTCATATGTACTCTTGACCCAGAGAACCCTAAGAATGGATTCTAACCTATCCTTGCAGTGCTGACTCTCGATTTAAATTCTGCAAGAGTGCATTGAATTGACTGGCCAGGGTGCCAGAGCATGGTAAGCAAGTATCTGGCCCTGATTGGTCAAGTTCTGGGATTGGTTTTAGATTCTACTTTCTTTCCAGACACACATGACAGATTCTCTAAGCAAAGGGAGTGGCTGGCTCAGGTCTGGGCAATGAGAAGTAAAACTGGTATCTGTCCATCTTCAGTGGCCATCTGATTAGTGAGTAAGAGCCAGGGTCATGCATGATGCCTCATCCCTAAGCCTTTTCATCATCCAGCATCCAAGTGTGGTCATCATTGTTGCTCAAACCCAAATCGGTGCGAAGCCATAAGAAAAGCAAAGGATTAGCAAAATCATCCCTCGGTATCTACTTATTTAAGGTACATTACTTGCCTCTGTGGGTGGTGTCTGAGCAGAAGCTTTGGTTAACCTGGCAGTTGGACACTGGATGAACTGGGATTTGAACTCTGCTCAGATGATTCTAGAGCATGCCACTGCTATGTAAAAAAATAAGTCAGTTTATCCATTTCTAAGCTGCCATATAAGGTTTTATAATATGTAAAGTTTTACAATACCAGTTTTAGGAAAACTAAACATGCATGTACCTGTATGCTGGTGATCTCATTCTTGGTTTTTAAAGTATGCATTTATATGTCAAAAGATACATGCAGTAACTTCTGTCCATCACAGTAGCTGAGCACTGGAAACAAACCAGATGTCTACTAACAAAAGAGTAGATAAGTAAAGTTATTCAGAATTATTTAAAAATTGTCATTAAGATGAAAATTTATTCAGAAATGGAAATGAGCAACCTACTGTTACATAGAACAAGTGTGGCTGATTCTCCAAAACAATGTAAGGTGAAAAAGCAGGCCCTCCCCTTCCCCACCTCCCAGATAGACTACAGGAGTCATTCCATGCCCCACTTTTATAATGATCACAGAGAGAGAAATCTAGCATTAGAATGCAGAATGGTGATTCTCCAGAAAAATGGAGGGGCTTTCTGTTTCTGGCTGTACTCTGTTCTTGACACTGTGAGAATTCTTGCAGTTGTGCAGTTTCTTTATGTGTGTTACTCTTTAGTTAAAAGGAATCAAAACGGGCCTGGAGAGATGGCTCAGGGGATGAGAGCACTTGTTGCTTTTGCAGAGAACTGCTGTTCGTCCCCAGCACCCACACAGTGGCTAACAAACTCCTGTTGAGGAAATCTAATGCCCTCTGCTGAGCTCTGTAGCACCTGGCATGCATGTGGTACACACACATTCACATGTATAAAAAAAATTTAAATTACAAACAATAAAAACAGGCCTATGTATGGACTAAATTGGGTAGCAAAGCTAAGTGAGCCCCCCTCAGGTTGTGAATTGGGTTTTATCTGCACATCTTTATGTATTTTAGAAGAGATTGTTAGCATTAATTAGTTTTTCTAGGGCAGTGCATGACACCTAAGAGGTTAAGAGCCTACATCATGTATCTGTAAAGAAGCAGGCACATATGTAAAAGTTATTTTATACAGTTCACTGTGGATAGCACATTTTAACTCTGGGATAGAACCTGGCCTCTAAGGACAGGCTCTCTACTTTGGATCATTGCACAACTTTCTCAGTCTTACTTTAAAAAAAAAAAAAACTCTTTTAGATTTACTTTATTGGAAAATGAACAGAACTAAGGGAGGTGTGCCTATAGCACTCTCCTGAGAGGGTGAAATGGGGATGTGGCCAGAGAGATGATGGCTGTAAAAACAAGCCCAAGGGGCTGGGAAGGTGGCACCATGCATGTACCAGTTTCCACTCCATTTCCCCTGCCTCTTCCCATTAGAGCTCCTCCAAGGATGACTGTGCTTCCTCACTTCCCATGGTCTTCTTCCTTCACGCCAACACTTTATACTGAAATGACACTGTTCAGGTCATTGATTGGATCTTTGATAAATCCAGTGGCTAAGACCTCATAGAGTGGGAGTGAGCTGAATGCTCATGAGTAGAGGGCTGGCTTCATCTGGGTCTTTTCATAGTCTCCTCTGTCACCAGCCTGCTGGGGGCTCTGCATCTTCATTATCTTCTCCTTGTAGCCATTCATTCTAATCCGTTCATGATACCATCCTACCATAGTGTGGTTTGGATGTGTATGTGCTTTTAATCACATTAGTGCTATTTTGCTTCAGATTCCCTTCTGGTTGCTTAACTGTTCTTACTCAACACTAAATTTCCATGTTTCTACATTTCTATTTCATAGTTTTTTCTTGCTGAATGGTATTCAGTATCTGCCACATTTAAAAATTATCCCTTTAATTATGGCTGTCATGGTTTGTTTATTTATTCATTCAACAGATATTGAGTGCTGTTCATCAGGTACTACTGTCATTGCGTACAGCAGAAAACTCCTAAACCTCAAAGAACTTTTACAATACTGTGCAAAGAAAGAGAATTAAACGCAACCTCGGTAAATAAAATATTTATTATGTTGGATAAATATGTTGGATAGTAACTAAGCATAGTGGTACATGCCTTTAATCCCAGTACTAAGAGATAGAGACAGTCATATCTCTGAGTTCAAGTCCAACTTAGTCTACATAGCAAGTTTCAGGCTATGTAATAAGACTCTGATACAAAAACATGTATGTGTGTATGTATATATGTATATATATGTGTGTGAATAGTACACATAATAAATATATAATAAATACAATGCTAGAAAGGGAAAATGAAAAAAACGAGAAAGTTCAGGAAGGAGAGACTGCATCATAACTAACTATTCCAAAGTCAATCTTCGTATTGTTAGTGACTCTGTGTAGAGAGAGGACAAGTGTACATGGGTTTGGGCTTAAGGTGGAGGATTGCAAAACATAGATATGTAGGAAGAGTCATGAAGTGGACATTTTGGATCTCAGTACCGAGTCATACCTAGTAACATAAGTTTGTTTAATAGAAAGGAGATACTTTGTCTAGGGCTGGGATGGTCATCAGGATGTTTAGAAGAGTCATCTATGGGTTAACAAGGTGGGGTAAACGTGCCTTCTTACCAAGCCAGCTGACCTGAGTCCAGTACCCAGGGACCACATGGTGGAAGGAGAGAACTGACTTCTACTCGTTGTTGTCAGAGCTCCAGGTGGGTGAGGGGACACGAGCATGCTCCCACACTACACAGAGAAATAAAATGTAGGGGTCTTGTTTGGTTTTGTTTTGAAACTAAGCTGGTCTGAGTAGGCTGCAGTGGCAAGAGACCTGGGAAAAGCAATGTCAGGCCCGGCTCTGTTACTGATGGTTTGTGCTGCTGTCCACGAGTCAGATTAGCCTTCCTAGAAATTAATTTCCTCATTGATCAAATGCTGAGATCAGACCAAAGGATTTTAAAGGTCTTTAACTTTAAAACTGAATTTAAAGGAATTTCTCCCTTTTAAAGGAAATAGGATATAAAATATCTTTAGATCAATAATAATGTGACATAAAATTTTTTAAAAATTAAATGTTTTATGTCAAATTATTTTTTATAAATTAGAAAAAATGCTCTATGACAACTTTTTAACAATTCCTTCCTTTGTCTCTCTGTCTATCTGCCTCTGTGCCTCCTTCTGCTCCCTCCCTCCTTTCTTTCTTTTCTTGAGACAGAGTCTCACTATGTAGTCCAGGCTGGCTTGAGGCCAGTTTAGACTATAGAGTGAGATACTCTGCCTCAAACAAAACAAAATACAACAAACGTAAAACCAATGCCACTGCTCCCATCCAGCAAATCCATTTTAAGTAATTTCAGAATATAAGAGAAGAAATTCTAATTCACAGTGCTATTAACACTTGTCAAGGGTGCTCGTTTTCCTATTACATCACCAGCACCCGGCTTACAGTTTTTATTCACATTTGTTCAATTTAATTTAGTATCCCAAAGTTTAATTATTTCCAATATTCATGATTCTTCCAAGGATCCTAGTATTTGTATGTTTTCTGTTTTTTTAAACTTTTTAACTTATTTTTTATGTGTATGTGGGTTTTGCCTGTATGTGTGTCTGAACTTCATGCTTATATCCACCTGCCTCCCTGGAACTGGAGTTGCAGACTTTTAAAATGGATGGTAACCGAATTGGAATTGAAGCTGGGTCCTCTGAAAGAGCATCCAATGCTCTTAACCATGCAGCTGTCTCTCTAGCCCCCTTTTCTTTTTTTAAAATGTTATTTCTTTGTGCATGTGTAGCTGTGCCTCTGTACATATTCCACAGTGCACCTGTAGAGGTTAGAGGAAGCTTGTGGGAGTTTTCTCTTTTTAACCATGCAGGTCCTGGGATTGAACTAAGGATTTTATTTTTGTTATGTTTTTGTTTTTGTTTTTGTTTTTTTATGTGTGAGACAAGGACTCTTATAGGCCAGACTGGTCTCAGACTCCCTATTTAAGCCAAAGATGGCCTTCACCTTTCTCCACTCCTCAGTACACTGGGGATCACATACCTGTATAAGATGCCTGTCTTAATGATTAGGTTTCTGTTTGAAGTTTCTGTTTGTTTTTAGTTTTTGATCATCTACTATGTCATATAAATTTAAAAAACTACATCAATCATTATTAAGTAGAAAGGTAAGAGGACTCTCAAAGTTGTTTTCAAGGATTGAGTCTCAAAGTCTACTTAATATATTATGTCTGTGGAGTTTTAAGGTCAGGATCCCTTTTGGGGTTAAAGGATCTTTTCACAGGGGTCATCTAAGGTCGTTGGAAAACACAGATATTTATGTTATGACTCATAACAGTAGCAACATTACGGTTATGAAGTAGCAACAAAAATAATTTTTTTGGCTGGGGGGTCATTACAACATGAGGAACTGTATTAAAAGGGGGCAGAATTGGTGAAAATTGGAATGTTCAACCTTGATCAAATGACAGAATTCTAAATCTTCATTTAAGGTAGAACCACAATTCTGAGTGGTTTGCTTACAGTTGTAAGGTGAGGAGTAACAGGACCTTGTGTTATCTGGGGGAAGCATTCTGCCCCTGCTGACGGCAGTTCCCTTTAGGGCCTGGTTGACAAAGGCAGATGCTATTTCAAAGAGGAAGTAAAAAGTTGGAGACGTAGGGATCGTGTGCAAGGGGGAAATTAAGTAAAAGAAGTCTGCAAGAGAGGAAACTTAAAACCAGACTTCCTTCTCATGCTGGTGAGCCAGGACACTTGGATTTCACAGACCATGCTGGCTACAAACGGAATGCCAGTGTAAGAGTGGGAGCTGATTTTTGTCTTTGCAGGCAATGTAGATTTCACTGTAGCAATAGGAAATTTCAGTTATTGAAAGAGAATACGTCTAACATGAAGCCTTCTCTAGCTGCCTCCTCCTCATCTCACTCTACTCACGTTTTACCTCTCCACTTCCTCTTTTTGTTATCTGTTATCATTTAATTAATTTATTTATTTGAGATTGTACTGGGCTTCTGATCCAGGCTCTGCACATGCTTGATTCTAGCCCTTTATTTTACTTATATGCCACCCTCCTCTTCTTATTTTTTAAAACTTTATTGCATTTTAATTGTGTGTGTGTGTGTGTGTGTGTGTGTGTGTGCGTGCGCGCGCGCGTGTGTGTGTGTGTGTGTGTGTGTGTGTGTGTGTGCCATGGTACTAGAGTGGAGGTCAGAGGACAACTTGTGGAAGTCAGTTCTTTCCTTCCCCCACGTGGGGCCTGGCAATGGAACCCAAGTCATTAGGTTTGGTGGCAGGCTTGCTGAACCTTCTTCTGTATCTTTCAATTCCACTTCTTTCTTTTTTTCCTTTTACTCTCTAGTCCTATTTTTGTTACTAGTTCCTTTCTGTCCTTTTGTTAAGTTTAACTTGAGCTTTTATATACTAACTTTTTGACTGTTGAAGCCTAGGTTTAATAACAAGCACTAATTTCTTCAAGGACTCTCTTTGCTTCCATCCTTGAATGTGAAGTATTATATGTAGTAGAACTCCAAAGTAAAAGTCATAATTTGATTTATGGTTATAGGCAAGCTATTATACTGTAATTATAAAATTTCTGCAATTATAAAAAGAGTAATTGAAACAAAATCTCAATGGTCTTGCTCGTAGCTCCAAACGATCATGATTCTGTGATGGCTCCACTTTCCTATGCTTCCTACTGTTTTGACCTCACTCATTACTAAATATTTACACACCTGCCATGTCTTTATCTAACTGCTGTGCATGCAGTATAATAGAAGACACAGAAATCATAGCAGTCTTTGAATTGTCTGCAGTCTATCTGGAGACAGGTGACTGTATTAAAAGTTCTTTCTAGTCTGATCCTGTTCTGTTGAGAACAGATGCGTATTCCCGAGACAACACTAGCTACTTCCCGCTCTAGCCTAATTAACAGCTTAAGGGCAAAATTGCCCTTGAACAAAAGATGACTTCTCTAGTTCTTACACACCTGGGTTCCCATTGTACCTGTTCTGTAGCATCTTTTGTTGCCCCTTTGTTTCCAGTCCGTGGTTTCTGTGTAATGAATATTGATCATAAACTTTAAACTGAGGAGATTGGGCTTTGTTGAGTTGCAAGATGATCACTGCCAGTGATCTTCTGTGAGCACGTACATGCATGCCCTTGCACATGTTTGTAGAGTCACGATCAAAAGGAATGGGCTAGATGACTGAGTGAGAGTGACCCACAGAGGTCTCTGGGCCATGTTTATTCCTTGTACTTTGGCTTGGTTCTGCACACCTTTTGTAAGGGGACATTGCTTTACAAAGCATCTTTTCCTTTCACGGGCTGTATATAGTTTTGGTATATATATATACATACACACACACATACATATATACATATATAAAAGCATACTACAGAAAGTAAGGACAGGATGTGGTATCTGAAGGAAAGTGTGTGTGGTTAAGAGAGGGTTCCACAATGTATGTGCTCTATAATCAGCAATAGATGTGCTACTAGTAAATAAAGTTAACTAGTTGCCTATTTATTTATTTATTTATTTATTTTTTGTTTTTGTTTTTCAAGACAGGGTTTCTCTTTGTAGCCCTGGCTGTCCTGGAACTCACTCCATAGACCAGGCTGGCCTGAAACTCAGAAATCTGCCTGCCTCTGCCTCCCAAGTGCTGGGATTAAAGGCGCTTGCCACCACGTCCAGCTAGTTGCCCTTTTTGTTGTTGTTTCCTTGCGAATGTATGGAAAGTAAAGGAGTAACTGTAGTCTGCTGCCTCCATTAGCAGAAGCATGTTTTGCAAATACTAATGTAGTAAGTAGAAAATCAGTTAATTCTAAAAGCTCTCTCTTTTTTTTACGTGATTCATGGAATCAAAATGAAGTTTGTTCTGTCGAAATAAGTGATACTGGGAATACAACAATAAATTAATCTAAAAATTCAACATTGAAGGAAATGATATCTGGGTTTTTTTGAATAATAATATAAATGTTGTTTAAAGTCACAGTCAAATCAATGTTCTTACTGTATTAAAGAAGTCATAATGATGGGCTGGAGAGATGGCTCAGTGGTTAACAGCACTGACTGCTCTTCCAGAGGTTCTGAGTTCAATTCCCAGGAACCACATGGTGGCTCACAACCATCTGTAATGGGATCTGATGTCCTCTTCTGGTATGTCTGATGACACCTACAGTGTACTTACATACACAAAAATAAATAAATAAACTTTAAAAAAAGAATTCATAATGACAGAAAATAAATTTGGGAGCTGGTAAGATGGCTTCAGAGGGTAACAGCACTTGGTGCTAAGCCTGAAAGCTTGGGTGTGATTCCTGGAACCCATCTAATGGACAGAACCAACTCTCATGAGTCATCTTTGATCTCTACTTGTTCACAGTGGCTTGTACACACACACACACACACACACACACACACACACACACGGGGATAAATGTAAAAAAAATGTAAAGAAAATGTATTTGGAATTGGTTTTTACCACACTCATCATTCATATTGAAGTCTAAAGAAGCAAATATCCTGTCAGGTATTTGAAAATTTTACATGTATTTTTACAAATACAGTATTTTAACTTGAAATTATATATGATGTTGTTGTTTATTTTTTTAAAATGTTTTACCAGGTCAGCAGTGTGTTAACTCCTTGCTATCAATGAGCAGTAAGATTTAGAAATATTTGAAAAAAAATATATGTATACCATTCCATATTTGCTGCTTGAAGCTGTTTAGAGAGCCTGAAGTAGAGCACTATCCTACTTTGTAAAAGCACATACATTTGTCTTGATCACATTTAGCAGTCCAAAGATAACAACAATGACACACATGGTGGTACAGGCATGTAATGCCAATACTGGGAGGCTAAAGCAGAAGGATTACAAATGTAAGGCTATCTTCAGCTATATTGTAGAAACCTGACTTTAAAGAAAAAATCAAACAATAAAAACAAAAGGTAGCAAGATTGTACTTACATTGTTTCTCACAATCCTTTTCACTTTCTCAGCTAAGACATTGTATCAAAATTTTGACTGAAACATTCTATGTCTCTTATCTCCCATTTACCAGACTGGAATCTAGGATCGACTGAGTCATGGATTCTTCCTCCTCCTCCTCCTCCTCCTCTTTCTTCTTCTTCTTCTTCTTCTTCTTCTTCTTCTTCTTCTTCTTCTTCTTCTTCTTCTTCTTCTTCTTCTTCCTCTTCTTCCTCTTCTTCCTCTTCTTCCTCTTCTTCCTCTTCTTCTCCTCCTCCTTCTCCTCCTTCTCCTCCTTCTCCTCCTTCTCCTCCTTCTCCTCCTTCTCCTCCTTCTCCTCCTTCTCCTCCTTCTCCTCCTTCTCCTCCTTCTCCTCCTTCTCCTCTTTCTTTCTTTCTTTCTTTCTTTCTTTCTTTCTTTCTTTCTTTCTTTCTTTCTTTCTTTCTTTCTTTCTTTCTTTCTTCTTCTTCTTCTTCTTCTTCTTCTTCTTCTTCTCTCTCTCTCTCTGTCTGTCTCTCTCTCTCTCTCTGTCTCTCTCTCTCTCTCTGTCTCTCTCTCTCATTAGAAAAGAGCTAGTTGTGTTAGCCTTGGTTGGCCTAGAATTCACTCTATAGACCAGGCTGGCCTTGAACTCACAGAGAACCACTTGCTCTGCCTGCCACCAGCCATTGAAATCTTATTCTTAACTGTTTCTGCTAAAATTTCTCTGTCATTAGACAATGGTCCAGATTGGTTAAAGATATGGCAATTTCCCTTCCAGATGGACAGATGATTTTGCACTTTAATTTTAATTCACACCTTGAGTAAGGAACATTGTAGAATCTCTAAGAAATCACACTGTGTTAACCCCACTGGCCTAGTACAAGGAAAGAGGAAATTTATTTCTTCTGAAAGGGTTGTTGGTCTGCAGTCTTTCTTAACTCAAGGAGGAGTAAGAGTATGGATACAGGGGGACCATCCCATGACTCTGGGGTCAAGGGTGATGCTAGAAGCCCAACTGACTCAAAACTCTGGCATGTGTGTTCCCAGCATTATAAAACTACCCTCCCAAAACTTTATCTGTGAGGCCACCTTTTCTTCTATCATAACTACAAGCCCACAAACCCGCTCAGTCTAAAGAAAGTATGCCCATGGCGTGCTAAACCTCACAACAACAGGGTTCGTTGTTTTCTCCCTAAGCTTTGGGGGTTTTGTTTGTTTTTCTGTAGGGCTAAAAATTGAACATTTTGTAGACTGGGTCAATGGTATACCTACCACTGAGCAACACTCCTAGCCTGACTTTGGGTTCTTTATCCTGTCCCTATTGTATCTGTTGTTGAGGATTGATATTAACATAGTTGTAAACATTTACAATAAAGGAAAACTCTTTTGAACATTGGATTTATTTGGAACATGTATATGGAATGTCTCTGAGTCTGCTTTTAAGTTGTCTTAAATAGATATTTTTGTCTTGTAAATGAGACACTTAGATGCAATGCCCCAGGAACAGCCATTTTCAATGCTCTCCTTCCCTTGCTCTCACATCCGTGCTCTTCTGTGCCATTTATCATTCTTCTTTCTCTCCTACCCCCTGTGTCTATTTCTTTTCAAGTCTGTAGCTATTATTGATTAAAATGTGGTTTTTAAAAAAGCAGTATTTATCTTAAAATAATTACTATATCCACGGATATACTAGGGGGATATTTTATCAGAATTAATTTAACTTTAATTTCTATTCTTGTCAATACAGAATTTCTCAGATCCTGAGGCCTCACACACTAGGAGCTGCTTTTTTCCAACTGAAACGTCAGTAATGTGTGAGTAGCATTTGTTTTTCTTTGTGATTTATTTCAGTTGGCTTTCTTCTATGTTAAACACTGGAAATTTAATTTGCCAGAGCTTTAAGGATTTGGGATATAGTCATTATATGATAATTGTAAGTAACAGGTGTTATAAAATAATTTATTAAAAGGTATTTTAAGCTGTCTCTTGAAGAGGAGCATAATGACAGTCTGAAATCCCAGCACTCAGGAAAATGAAGAAGGAGGATTGTGAGTTCAAATCCAGGAAAGTCCTTTTAGACTGTTTAATCAACTGATCCATTGTAGTACTGACCATTTTCATATATAAGTCTAAGTGTGTGATTATCATATCAGATCTGGAAATTTCACTAGTATTTGATACTTTTTAAAAGAGCCTAGACCTCAAACTCTCAATCTTTGGACCCTTTTAAGCTGGGGTCACAAGTGTGGTCACTATACCTGGCACTGGTAGTTACTAATTTTACAAAACTTTAAGTGTTCAGAATTTTAATATAAATAATGTTATAGGTATAGCGTGCACACACACACACATACACGTGTCTGTGTGTTTATGTGTATGTTCCCTTAGATTTTCATTCTCGACTCTTGTCTTTAGAGGCAGTCTGGGTAGCACATGCTTGCCTACTTTGACCTAATGGAGTGAGATAAGAAATCAAAAGCATCTGGATTGGCCAGAGGTTGAAAGGGAGAGAGACAACCCAACCTGCATTAGTTGCTGAATGGGTAAGAACCTTTCTTGTAATGGCTTGCCTTTCAGTCATCTTATATTTCATATAAACAGAGTGCACATCTTGTTTTCTGTTTTCAAGGAAAACAGACTCCACTTACAGTGAAATACTAGGGCTGGGGAATGGCTCCGTCTTTGTGGGAGTGTACTTGCCTTGTTCTGTGCAAGTGCTGGCTGCCATCCTCAGCGTGACGTGATGTTAGGTTACTTAGCCTGGTCTTGGATTTTACCAAGGTATATATTTTTAATTCCAGCACTTGGGAGGCAGAGGCAGGTGGATCTCTGTGAGTTCTTTCCAGGACAGCCAGAGCTACATAGTGAAACCCTGTCATGGTGAGGAGTATTTGGGGAGGGGGGAAGGCTAGAAACAAAAAACTCTGAAGGTGCTATCATATACTTTAAATCATTTTTAAAATAAGTGAGATACTAGCTAAACAGTCTTATAGATTTGATACAATATTTTTATGAATTTTTTTTATAATTTCATAAAATACATTTGGATCACCTTCACCTCATACTCTCCTCCGAGGTATATAAAGTTTTAAGATGCCTGTAAACATCTCATCTTCATTATATTTTATTTATTTGTGTGTATCTGTACATAGGTGGGGACATGGATACTGTGACATGAGTATGGAAGTCAGAGGACAGTTTGTGGGGGAGTCAGTTAGCTCTCTCCTTCCCCTCGGGAACCAGGGATTGGACTGAAGTCATCAGGCACCAAGTGCCTATACCCGAAGTCATTTGCCAGCTTCTAAACATCCTATCTTATGAGTACATTCATAAAGTTAGACAATTTATTAAATAAGTATTGGCTATGGCACAGTATTGTTAGATCAAATAAATGAGATTTCAATGCTTTGTATTAAAGTTATCATCTAGAGATCCTTTGGATTCAGTGCATGGTTTTGTGATCCTCAGTTTCCAGAAATTAATGTAATGAAGTTTACTTTCTGAGGCTAAAGACTCATAGTAGACCACTTCCCTGGCATCCATCCCCATCAGCCATTAAAAAAAACAAAAACAAACAGGGTGTGTGTGTGTGTGTGTGTAGGGTATATGTGTGAGTGCTGGTTTGTGTGTCTGTAAGCATGCATGCATTCACATGTGAAAACATGGAGGCCAGAGGTCAATGTCTGATGTCTTCCTCTGTTAATTTCCACCTTATACTTTGACACTGGGGTTCTCCCTGGGCCTGGGCCTCACCCAGGTGCAAAGGGATTTACTGTCTCTATCCCCCCACCTCAGGTACTCCCAGCTTTTACCTGGGTGCTGGGGATCTGAACTCAAATCGTCGGGCTTACACGACAGGCACTTTACCACCGAGCCCAGTGCAGAAGGTTTTACTCTGCTGTGCAGCAACAGATTCCCTCAGGGAAGGTTGTTTATTTTGAACTAGCTTTTTCTAGAACATGTAGAGTTTTTTAGTTGTTAGGTGGTAAAATAGGGTTCATTGCTTAAGTACATTTTTTGAAATCCTGGGGTTAAGCAAATGACTACTAACTTTAATATTTCCATTTCTCTCTATATAAAGTATATGCTATAGTCATCTGTGTGCCCCATATGTCGTATATATGGTAACTGTGAAGAAGAGGCTTATGGTGTGTGTGTGCGTGCATGCATGTCTGTTTGTCCTTGGAATCCTTTTTCTTGTTTGCCTTTATTTTAGCCAAGACTGATAAGAGACACATTCTAGATTGTTGTTTTAAATACTGCTTCCCCCCGTAACAGTGGTTTTTACAAAGCCAGAAACATATTACCTAAAAGAGAAAATAAGGCTTAACTGATTCTAGACAACTGAAGGTTTTACTCTTAAATGCTTATAGATGTATATATACATTTGTCTTTTTAATTTATTATAAAAGTGTTGTGTGCTCCTTTTATTTAAGTTCTTGTTTGTTGTACCTGCTGAGGTAGATTTTTTCCTTGTGTGTTTTGTGGCTTAGAACTGGAGCTCCTCTGCTGCTGAGTCTTGTCTGTGCAAACCTAGGTTTAGGGTGCCACTCCTCCAGGGAAGTCACTAGTCTCAGGACACTTTAATCATGTTGGAGCTCCCTAGAACCTTAAAAATGGCTTAAGTTCCAGAGTCTCACCTGCAGCACAAGCCGAGGATGTATCGAAGCAGACTTCAGTATCTCCCTGTCCGTGGATAGGAAGTGCTTTATTTAAGTGCTTGGGGTTGAATTAGGGCCTCACACACGCTCTGCCACTGAACTGCTCCCAAGCCCAGTGGACAGACTTTAGAGCCACTCTCTAAGCAATACTCTAGTCTTTGGAGCTTTTGGATTTCTGTGAGTGTCTGCATTCTAGTTCCCTGTCTGACTTGGTTCATAAGCGTTGTTCCTGTCCTTGTAATGCCTTCTAAAACACAACTCCTTGATTATTGAGGGGATAGCAGATTTTCTGATTCAACATTTGCTTATAGATTGCATTCTGGCATTTGGTTTCCTCAATATTTTGAGGCTATGGGAATTTCCACTACATTTTAAGGTTCATCTATATATTTAAAGGGCCAGGTTTTGGTTTTGTTGTTGTTATCTACTTCAATAATCTGGTTTTCATGATAGCCAAAATTAGAATTTCTGCATTAGCTTTATAATAAAAAGGCATGTTCTTCACTTTATAGGTAAATATCTAATACCGGTATGAACAGGACTTGCATTCTTTCTGGATTTGTACTTTTGACTTGGCAGATTATAGAATTAAGATTTTTTTATTGTTGTTTAGATATAAACTCTGTGATGGAAGATGATTGAAGACAAGGGACCTCGTGTTGCTGACTACTTTGTTGTAGCAGGCTTAACTGACATTTCAAAGCCTCTTGAAGAGGAAATTCACTTCAATGATGCCTGTCACAAAGTGGCAAAACCAAAAGAACCCATCACAGATGTTTCTGTTATCATCAAATCCCTTGGGGAGGAGGTGCCACGGGATTATGTGTGTATTGATGTTACCCCAACTGGATTATCAGCAGACCTTAATAATGGAAGTCTTGTGGGACCCCAGATTTACCTTTGCTATAAAAGAGGAAGAGATAAACCTCCACTTACAGATCTGGGGTAAGTTTTTTACTATATTAATCTAAAGTGTATGCCTTGTAGATTTTGAAGTTAACTTTGTTTAGTCATTAATGCCTAAAGTATGTTAGCTTTGAAACAAACACACTTGCCTGTAATCCTAGCACTTGGCAGGCTAGGGCAAGAGATTGTTATGTTTGACAGCAGCCTGAGCTACATAGTGAGAACCTGTTCTGCCCCTACCATCCATAAAAACCAGGGATGAGGGTGGAAGGAGAATTAAAAACAAAGCAATGCATACCCAGAATCTTATATTCACTCTGTCTCCATCTCTCTGTCCTGTGGATTCTAGTGCCCGCCTTCCTGTTAGATGAAAGGGAGAGAATAAATATATTAAATGCAGAGGGCACCAGAAAACTAATGGATCATCCTCAGCACAAATTTTAAATTGAAAAAAAAATTTTTTTTTTGAGACAGGGTTTCTCTGTATAGCCCTGGCTGTCCTGGAACTCACTTTGTAGACCAGGCTGGCCTCGAACTCAGAAATCTGCCTGCCTCTGCCTCCTGAGTGCTGGGATTAAAGGCATGTGCCACCATGCCTGGCGAAGATTCTACATCGCCATGGTTTTCTCAGACTCTTACCTCAACCTCTCAAATGGATGAAACCACATATATAAGAATACATATATGCTTAACCATGTATGAAATAAAAATCTTGGAGTAAATTAGAGTCCTACTATATTGGACTTGGAGGCTGTTTTCTATTTATGATAACTTTATTGAGATATAATTATATACCACACAGTCTTAGCCATTTGAAGCATATAATTAAGTGTAGTCAGAGGTGTGCAACTATCACCACAACATATTTTAGAATACTTTTATCATGTCAGAAAGAAATCGTGCCTCATTAGTGTGTGCTGTTCAGTCTCCCAACTTTCTCATCCCTAGGCAAACTGTGTCCCTTCTTGCTCTATAGATTTGCCCATTTGGGATATTTTATGCAAACAGAATTGTAATGTATATGCCTCGTGTGATTGGCCTCTTTTACAAAATATGTTTTTAAGGTTTATCCATATTATAGTATGTCCTGGTATGGTATTCCTTTGTATGATCAAATAGTATTCTAACACACTATAATTTATTGTGCCACTAGTTGATGGATATTTGGGCTGTTTGTACTCTGAGGCTATTATTAATAATGCTTTTATGATTATTCATGCACAGGATTTTATGTAGACATGTTTTGTCTGTGTGTATATTCCTGGGAGTGGAATTGCTGTATCATATGATAATTCTGTGTTTAATCCTTTGAGGAACTTCTGGAATATTTTCCAAAGTAGCTTCACAAGCATTGTGCAGTCCCACCCACAGGGTATGCGAGAGGCCCTGAGTTCCTTACAAGCCTGCGTAGTATTTCATATTGCTATTTGATTATTTGTGCTAATGAGTATGAAACAGAATCTCATTATTATTTTAATTTGCATTCTTGTGTTTGCTGATGATACTAAACATCTTTACATGTGCTTATTATTAGCACATGTAGTATCACTTGAGAAATGTGTGCTTAGCTCTTTTTTTTTAAAGATTTATTTTTTATTATTATATGTAAGTACACTGTAGCTGTCTTTAGACATCCTAGAAGAGGGGGTCAGATCTCATTACGGATGGTTGCAAGCCACCATGTAGTTGCTGGGATTTGAACTTAGGATCTTCAGAAGAGCAGTCAGTGCTCTCAACCGCTGAGCCATCTTTAGCTCTTTTACCCAGAGTTGTTTACAAATTCTTAATGCAGTCCTTCATTAGGTATATGACTTACAAATATTTTCTTCATTTAAAAAGTTCGCTAAGCAATGATGGGATATACCTTTAATCCCAGCACTCAGGGGCCAGAGGCAGGCAGATCTCTGTGAGTTCAAGGCCAGCCTGGTCTACAGAGTGAGTTCTAGATTTCACAGAGAAAACCTACCTATAAAAACTAAAAACCAACCAACCAACCAACCAACCAAAACAAAAAAAAAAATCCAAAACAACAGAAAACTCAATTTATGTGTATACATGTTTTGCCAACATGTATATCTGTGTATTACATTTATTCCTAGTGCCCAGGGAGGCCAGAAGAGGGCATCAGATGCCCTGAAATGAGTTTCAGGTGGGTGTGAGCCACCATGTGGGTGCTAGGAATTGATCCCAGGTCCTCTGGAGGAGCAACCAGTGCTCTTAACCAATCTCCAGCCCCTTCTCCATTCTTTATAATATCCCTCTCATCACTATATCTTTTGAAGCCAGGAAAATTATTTTATTCACTATTGTATGTGTATATGTATTATGTATGTATGCATGTATATATGTATGTATTTGATTTTCTGTGTCTGTGTTTTTCTGTCTGTCTCTATCTCTCTTCTCTCTGTGTGTGTGTGTGTGTGCGCGCATGTGTGTATGTTTTACCATGTAGGTTGCAGGACCTAACTCAGGCTTTCAAGCTTTGTAAGAAGTGCCTTTCTCCACCAAGCTATCTCACTGGCCCAAGTTTTGATTTTATGACTTAAGTAGTATAAGGCTCTGGGAGATTAAATGCTGCCTAAGGCAATACAATTATTAGTAGCATTTTAAATAATTTATATGTTTTTAGCTCCTTTGTGTTTAGAGATCTTTATTGGAAGTGTTAGAGTGAATGTATACAAGAAGGTACTATCAAAAAAAAAAAAAAAAAAAAAAAAAAAAAAAAAAAAAAGAAGGTACTATCTGGGCATGCCAGCCTCTGTAGACTTTAACTGTGACTAAAGTACGGGTTATGTCTCCTTTAGAGTGTGCTTGATTTTATAGAACATAGGTAAGTACATATATTAATAAATAACTTAATTAAGTGGAATGCTGAACATTAAGTGTCCTTGTATCTAATTACTGCCACTCTGTGTTATAGTAGTAAGCACAAAGTTTTATGTGGATTTTTTTTTTATATAATTTAAAGTTTTAGTAGTGAAACAGTTATTCTTTAGTGTAGGACTGTATAGTTTAGTCTTAGAATAAATTGTATAATTTATTAAAAACTTAACTGGAAAGAGTCAAAGTGAAGAATGGGTCAGGAAACACCCAACTCTTTTGCAGAAGATGGAGATGTGACAGGATCTCAGGTAGCCTTGGCTTTGAACTTGTTATGTAGCCAAGGATGCTCTTGCATTTCTGCTCCTCCTGCCTCCTCTTCCTGAGTACTGGAGTCACTGGAGTCCACCAGCGCACACAGTGCTGCCTTTAAGATGAGCCATGATGCTTGAGAGTGTTACCTTCCAGGTTTGAGGGAACTTTGTGTATTTACTTTTAAAAAATTATGTTTTAGGGTACTATATGACTGGAAAGAGAGACTGAAGCAGGGCTGTGAGATTATTCAGAGTACTCCCTATGGACGACCTGCCAATATTAGCGGCAGTACCTCATCACAAAGAATCTACATCACTTACCGAAGAGCCTCTGAAAACACGACTCAGAATACGCTGGCTGTTACAGACATATGCATTATTATACCCAGTAAAGGAGAGAGCCCACCACACACATTCTGCAAGGTCGACAAGAATCTCAGCAATAGTATGGTAAGTTAGCTCTGTAGCACTAATGCACTCAGCACTCACCAGTGGAGAAATGCACAACTGTAAGACTTTTCTTGAAAACAAAATAGCGTAACAGATCTGAAAAATATGTTTTTAAGGTATAATATGTTGGGTGTTTTATTGTTTTCGAAAATACTTTAGTTGTACTTTGACAAACCGTATAAGAAGCTTTGTTTTCTCTTTCCCTCTCCCCTTCTTCCTTCTAACTTAAATAACTTTTCCTTACTACTACGACGTCAGTAACTTACCACCATGGCTGCCTCCTGTCCCCATGCTGTCATGCTGGGTCCCATGCATACACAGCTCTACAGATGTGGCCTTCGCGGTCTTCCTTGCCATTTCGTTCACCATCAGTTTTCTTGTCAGAAACGTGCAAAACTTGTCTCAAGATCACCGTTTTGTTTTTTTTTTTTAAATAAAAGCTTTTGTTTCCATATTACCATCTCTTTCATTGTCCTGTTTCACTATTCCCTATGGTAAAACTTTGTAAGAGTTCAGCATGTGGTGGCACTGGAGGGAATGGCTGAGTTGGTATAATGCTTGCCTAGCATGCATAAGGCCCTGCTTCCACCCCCTGCACTGCATTACTGGGTGTGATGGAGCACACCTACAGTTTTAGCACTTGGAAATTGAGGCAGAAGGATCAATATTCAAGATCATCATTGGCACACACTAACTTCAAAGCCACTCTGAGCTACTTGAGACCTTGTCAGCCTCATTCCCTGCAAGGAGGAGTTGAGTAGATTTTACTCCATCCTTCACCTTGGCTCTTTCCAGTTAAGGTTCTGGTTTGGTGTTTGACTTTTGTTGTTTTGGATTTTTTTGTTTGTTTGTTTTGTTTAGTTTTGTTTTTCTAGACAAGGTTTTTCCATTTAGCCCTGGGGAGTCCACTCTGTAGACCAGGTTGGCCTGGAACTCAGAGATCTGCCTGCCTCTGCCTCCTGAGCACTGGGATCAAAGGTGTGCATTGTCACTACCTGGCTCCAGTTAAGTTTTTGACAGTATTCATCCCAAGGTTTTTCTGTTACTGAGCCCCATGGTCAGTTCTTTATCTCAGGCTTTCAGGTTTTGTTACGGACGATGACTGCTTTTCCATCCCTCAAGAAGAGGTGATGCACTGGCTGCGGTCTTGAGTCTTTTCTCTCTAAGCCCACCAGCCATTCCCTTCTGTCTCGCAGCTTCCTGTGCAGTGGGGGTCCCAGGCTTCAGTCCTCAGCACATCCATCTTTACAAACAAAGCTTACACCATTTTTAATCTAATTATTCTAATACAGTGAGCTGTAGATTTCTGGGTCTGACTAGACCTCTCTCATTTATTGATTCTTGATAGTTATCTTGCTTAATAGAGCACCTCAAATTTAACACAACCTGCAGTGAAATCTTGTATACCTTTTCAGATCTTATTTCCACTGTCTTGCTTGTCTAATAAATGGAAATTTTAACTTACTCAAACGAATAAACCTTGGAGAAATGTGAACCTTTCTTTTCTACTTACTATGTCCTCCTATGAGTTCTGCTGACTCTAATTTCAAACATCCCTTGATCTTGATCATTTCTTAACCACTTCAGGGTTATAAACCTGATCCAAGACATAATAATCTTTAAAAAGTTTCATTTACTTATTTGTTTTTGTGAGACAGGCCTCACTGTGTAGACAGGCTGAACTCACAGAGATCACCTGCCTCTGCCTCCCAAGTGCTGGATTTAAAAGTAGCTAGCACCAGTCCAGGTCCCACTTGTGTGTGTGTGTGTGTGTGTGTGTGTGTGTGTGTGTGTGTGTCTGTCTGTGTGTCTGTGTGTGTCTGTGTGTGTGTATGTAATTTCTATTCAAAACAAACTTTTTTTTACTATTCATCTTAGTTTATGTCACTTCCTACTTTCTTTTAATACTTACAAACCATTCCAAAACCTGCAAATACAGGGTAATAAACACAAGTTATTTCTAGTTTTCTATGTTGCCAGCAGTGCAGCTTTGATCAGCCCTGTGCATTTTTCTATGAATGTTTTGTTAAAAAGACACGGAAAGAACAGATAATTGAAAGTAGAATTGGGGACTTGAGAGATGGCCCAGTGTAAGCACACTGGATGCTCTTGCAAGAGGACCCAGGGTTGGTTCCCAACACCCACATAGTGTCTCACAACAATCTTAACTCTAGTTCCAAGGAGATCTGATGCCCTCTTCTGACCTTCAAGGGTGGCAGGCCTGTACATGCAAGCAAACACATGAATGGATAAATAACTTAAGAAAAAAGAATGTAAAATTGATGTGTCTATCAGTGTACCATGTAGTTTGAAAGACATTGACTGATTGCTTTGAAAACATGGTAGTGATTTATATTTCCTCTAGCCTTAGTCTATGAGTGCACCTTCTGTAGTCCTGCACCTTGCCAGCATTGACTGTTGTCAGTTAATGTCTTTGGAATTAACAAGTAGAAATCACTATGATTTTAACATATTTTTTTGGCCATTGTGGCATTTGAACATCTTTTAATGTATATAACTCCCCCCTGCACCTGTGGAAAACACATTCCAAGACTCCTAGTGATACTCCTAGATTTTAAAAAAGATTTGACTTGTAATTATGTGTGTGTGTGTGTACTGGGGTATGTGCACATGAGTTCAGATGCTCTCAAGGGTCAGAAGCTTTGTATTCCTTGGGGCTGCTGTTGGAGGCTTGTGAGCTGCCTGGTGTAATTACCAGGAGCAGAACTTAGGTCTCTGTGAGAGAAGCTCATGCTCTTTACTGCTGAGTCATCTCTCTGGCCCTTCCCTTGGATTTCTGAGTAAGACGTAACTCTGTAGATACCATGCTTTTCCCTATCTGTATTTATAATAAAATCTAACGTATGCACAAGGCATGGTAACTAGTAGTGAAGTGTAACAAAGCAGTAGAGCCATAGCCAGCATCACTGCTCTGATATGTCGGATCCATTGTTACGTATGGTGAGGGTTTCTCAACACAGGCACCACTGTTGCTGCTGGGTGAGTAATGGGCAGATAGCAAACACTGCAAGTATATTCTGGACAAAGGGATGATTCATGTCCTAGGCAGGATGGAGCAGGATAGTGCAAGCCCCCATCACAAAAGTCATGCAGGTTACCACTTCTAAATTGATGGGGGAGGTGCTGATGAGGGCCCATCTCCACTTGAAAATCTTTTGGCACTTGGTGGCCACTGGGGGAATGAGAGTAACTTTTTTTTTTTGCGTTTGTTTATTATTTATGGGTGTTTTAACTGCATATGTGTCTGTGTACCAAGTGTGTGTGTGCGCCTGGTGCCCATGGAGTCCAGAGGAGGGTATTGACTAAATCCCCTGGGACTGGAATTACAGATAATTGTGAGCTATCATGTGGGTGCTGGGAGTTAAATTTGGGTCCTTTATAAGAGTAACCAATGCTCTTAATTGCTGAACCATTTCTCCAGCCTTGGGAGTAAGTGTTCTTTGAAGGTGTGGCCACTGGTAGGCTGCCCCTGGTCCAGTTGATGTCCCCACACCCATACACATATAGAGAGAACTAATTGGAGTTATTTTAAAAACAAGAGGACATGAATTTGGGAGTTAAGGGAAATCCAGGGAGCTGAGAGATAGAGAAGGGGGAGTCAGCTGAGCACAGGCAACTGAACTGTGAAAGCTGAATGTGTGGATAAGGGAGGGCTAGTGAGTATAACGATTTTTAATGAAGATTGCTGTGTTCCATGAGTTTTCTATACTTTGTTCTGTCTTCTACTGTAAGACATTGAAACTCTGATTTTTAATATTAGAAGAAAGCTGTTGATACCACTAAATTTTACATGAAATAAGCTGTATTTACCTAGTGCCTATGTGCTGTGTGGTATTCTAAGTGTTTCTTCACTCTTGCCAGTGACCTTAGTAGGTATCTTACCCCCATTTTGAGAGAAACAAATTTGAGAATTAAAAAGTGGTTCTTGCCGGGCGTGGTGGCGCACGCCTTTAATCCCAGCACTCGGGAGGCAGAGGCAGGTGGATTTCTGAGTTCGAGGCCAGCCTGGTCTACAGAGTGAGTTCCAGGACAGCCAGGGCTACACAGAGAAACCCTGTCTCAAAAAAAAACAACAAAAAAAACCCCAAAAAACAAAAAACAAACAAACAAACAAAAAAAGTGGTTCTTTCCTCATAGCAACACCTTCAATAAGTTGGTGAAGCAAGACCCAGACCCAGACTATAAAACTGTAGAACCAAGAGCTAAGCATTGCCCCCATTGCTGATACCCTGTTGTGTGGCCTATAATTGCTGTATCAAAGCCAATGTTTATTTCTAAGATTTGTATCAAGAAAATTTTAACTAATTTATGCTCCTGTCAATTTATAACTTTGTTAAGAGTTGAACTTTTAATTACCAATTTTTCAAATTTACCTTCTCAGCATGTACAAGCAAGCACTTTATAGATGTTAGGTTATTTAATGGCAATTATCAGTAGATCCCTTTGATCGTTAATGAAAAGTCATACTGAGCCATTTCTGTAAGAAACAATTTGAAAAGTGGTTACTGACAATATCTAACTTTATCCTAAAAGAGTTTACCTGTAGATATGTCACCCCTAATTAGATGACCATTTTTTATTATAACTAATAATATGCTGAAAATGTCTGTAGATGATTACGATTTAGCAATGTTATGTGGCTGTTGTGATTATAGTAGAAGAAAATCATGGTAGCAAATAGAATTGTAGGGGTTGAGGCTGGTCCACAGTGAGAAAAGGTATCATTCTGTAGCCCAGCCTGGTTGTAGCCAAATCAGCCTCCAGCTAATGGTGATCCTCTCTCACTCGCTCTCCCAACGGCTAAGATTCCAAGCACAAGCCACACATCTGGTTCACAAATAGTCTTAAAAGGCAATAGTTAGGGCAGAGAATGTTTTTGAACTCTTTCATGAATATGGGGCCTAGCATACAACATTTCAGATTTGATTTGGTATTTTAGCAACACCATCCAAGCCTACAAATGTATTTATGTATTTGTTTCTGATTGAAAGTAATTGACACTGTCATTAGAACTGCTTCTAAGTCTTATTAACTAATCAAGGTGTTCTAGCTAAACCTTTACCATTGAAATTAAAACCAGAATGTGTTTCTTTATTCTCACGGAGACAGTAGTCTCTCTATTGCACAGAGCATGTATTCTCCTCTGCAGAGAAGAAAGAGCCATTGTTACCAGCTTGATCAGCACAGACTCTGGCCAACCTGCCTGAGTTTGAATCTCACATGTCTATAGTGGACAAATTCCTTCACCGCTTGTGCCTTGGTTTCCTTATTCATAGACTAGGGATATAGTGAGGCTTTTTTTTTTTTTTTTTTTTGTACATAGGCATTTTTGAAGAATAATTGAATTAGGATTAGAACTTGGGACAATGCCTACAACAATAGCAAATGATGCATAAATTAAATGCACTACTACTAATTCCTTTTATATGTTTAATATTTAGAGAACTTTTTAAAAATTATTTTATTTATTTACATTCTGGTCACTGCCTTCCCTCAATCCTCCTTCCAACAGTTCCTCATCCCATTTCTCCTCTCCCTTGCCTCCGGGAGGGTGCTCCCCTCACCAGAGCTCCCATTTCTTGGGTCCTCAAGGCTCTCAAGGATTAAACGTATTTTCTCCTACTGAGGCTAGACCAGGGAGACCTCTGCTACATATGTGTCATGGACCTTGGACCAGCCCATGCATGCTCCTGGTTGGTGGCTTAGTCTCTGGGAGCTCCCTTGGGTCTGGGTTAGTTGAGACTGCTGGTCTTCCTATGGAGTGACTCTCCCTTTCAGCTTCCCCTAATATGGTTATAGGGGTTCCCAACTTCAGTCCTATGGTTGTGTGTTAGTATCTGCTTCCATCTCAGTCAGCTGCTGGTAGAGCCTCTCTGCAGACAGCCATGCCAAGCACCTGTCTATAAACACATCACAGCATAGAAGTAAGGCCTTGGTGCCCCCAATGAGATGGATAACAAGTTGGGCTGGTCATTTGACCTCCTTTCCTTCAGTCTCTTAGAGAAGAGCTTTTTAAAAATTGTACCTTGTTGTTAAATGTGTCCTAACTTTTCTTAATGAAAAAAGATTATAGAAAGAAATGTTAAATGGTTATTTTCTTACTTTTCAACTGAGAATGGTCATTGATATTTCTGCCCAAGCTTGGAACTTAGAATAAAGTCTAAATTTTTGTGACTTAGTTTCATTTTAAAGGATCAAATTTTTCTGCTATTGTGAAGAGGGGAATTGTGACCTTCTGAAAGAAAAGTAAGTAAAGATTCTAATAAAATACTAACAAAATAGTAGATTGGCAACAGTTTACAGGTGAAATCTGTTACCACATGGTAGTGAATTCATATCGGAGAGCTCAATCACATTGCATTTCATCAAGTTACTGCCTTTTAAAAATGACATACTGCCTTTTCTTCTCTCCTAGTGGGGATCTGCGGTATACTTATGCTATAAAAAGTCAGTGGCAAAGACTAACACTATATCTTACAAAGCAGGTAAGCATCGTTTGGGGGAGAAAGACTTTATGTAGAAATATATTGTGGGGTCCATAAGGTTAAAGACAAAACCTGCCTGTAACCAGGTTGTGTACCATGTTAAGGTGTGTTAGCATCGGGACTTGAACTCCAGCTCCTGTCTCTTGAGTCTCAGGTTGTCTTAAAGTATTTTGGATATTGCATGAAAGATCACTTTGAGAAGAAGGTAGACTTTATTTTTTTAAGCCTTAGGTTTAAATAACAACTTGACTACATGCCAATTCTCTTTAATTTTTAAACTAGTGCAAAGTATGGAAAAGATGCTTCGTTAATATTTATATTAATTTAGTCAAATTTAATGGTTATATTTTATGATAATTAATAGTATTAAAACTAATTTGCAATTTTATGATGCATAGTTGAAGTTTTCAATTTTAAGAGCCCTCAAAATGTCAAACATATTGATCTTATTTATTAGAAAGTAGATTCAACCTTTTAAAATTAGAGTCCTGGACTCTTTTCTCCTTTTGACTTTCCAGGGGCCACAGCTCACCAGTATTTCTATTCTTACTTTACACCTGCACTGTTGCATCAGGACCTGAGAGACTAGAAGTTAACTGTGAATCCTCAGGGGACCTCACTGGCTAGCTGGCATTTAATTAGAGAGGGAACCTTAGTATATCTAGTTCATTTTGCCTTTTAGATGACTAGAACCTGAGTCCTATTTGTTGAGAATCAGAGATATTAGTAGTAGAGCCCACGGTTCAGATTCCCACTTTATCATGGCTCAAACAGTGATGGTTTTTACCTGATTTTAAGGACATCTCAGTCATAAAACCTGTTTTCTTTTCTTTTTTTCTTTCCTCCTCCTCCTGCTCCTGCTCCTCCTCCTCCTCCTCCTCCTCCTCCTCCTCCTGCTCCTCCTGCTCCTCCTGCTCCTCCTGCTCCTCCTCCTCCTCCTCCTCCTCCTCCTCCTCCTCCTCCTCCTCCTTTTTTTTCCAAGTTAGGGTTTCCTTGTATTCCCCTGGCTGTACTGGAACTCAGTCTGTAGATCAGACTGGCCTCAAACTCAGAGACCCGTCTGCCTCCCGAGTGCTAGGATTAAGGTCATGTGCCACTACTCAACCTGTTTTCAATTTCTTTCTCTTTTTTGTTTTTTGTTTGTTTGTTTGTTTTTTGTATTTTTGTATTTTTACAAGACAGGGTTTCTCTGTGTAGCCCTGGTTGTCCTGGAACTCACTCTGTAGATCAGGCTGGCCTCAAACTCAGAAATCCACCTGCCCCTGCCTCCCAAGTGCTGGGATTAAAGGCGTGCACCACCACTGCCCCGCCTGTTTTCAATTTCTAACCCCACAATACTCAGGATAAAGCTCTGTTCCTAGGATATGTTCAGTGGAAGATACCTATTCCATTTTCATGAGGAGATTAACATGAAGCACTGGGTTGCTTGAAATTATCTACATATAAGTTGGCATAACTTATATGAAATATTTAGAATTATTTAGAAGCTGAGTTTGAGGTAACACCATTGTAATATTCTAAATCTTTATCTACTCTTTTGTGGGGTGTCTTTTATTTGTGTAAGAATTTGCAATTAGTCTCCTATAGGAGAATGAATATATATATATATATTCATAGTCTCAGAGGAATAGTTAGCAAGAGTGATAGTGTGTGTGTGTGTATACTAATAACCATATTGAAAATTTTAAATATATGCTTTAAAGTGGATTTTTAAGTGTGTGTGTGTGTGTGTGTGTGTGTGTGTGTGTGTGTTTAGAGGGTTCTCTTTTCCTAGTTACTGCTGACATAGCCTTTGTAGATGAAGTTTGATAAATGTTAAATGATTTAATAGTTACAGTCTTTGAAGGTTAACATCTATATAGAAACCCTACTACACATTCAGAATTATCTGATGAACATAGATGCAAGTTTTTTACTTTCTAGGTGTGTGAAATAAGAAAGCATTTTATTGTCATTCAACTTAAAAATTCTTCCACTCCAGACACAGTGACCTCATGTTTCTCACCGCTGCCACAGGTCTAATTTGCAGATACCCTCAAGAAGATTACGAGTCGTTCTCACTGCCAGAATCTGTTCCCCTCTTTTGTTTACCAATGGGGGCAACTATTGAATGCTGGCCACCAGATAGCAAATACCCTCTTCCTGTGTTCTCTACCTTTGTGTTAACCGGAGCCTCAGCTGAGAAGGTGCGTACGGTGCATTTAACTAAATTGCTGGCTTCTAGTATATTTTTAACTCATAAGCTTCATATCTGTAAGAAGCAGTGTAAAAACTAACTAAACTGAACCAATAATATACATTTCTTCCATTTTGTTGAATGTATTATATCCAGAGACAGGAAAAGAGAGTTTTCCCATCCTCCCAAATGTTTGTTTTAAAATATAAGTGAATACTCTTCTCATCATCACATGTTGATTCCCTCGCTGGTTCATTTTCTGTGATAGAAAAGCTAAATCAATCATGTCAAAGGCATTCAAAATGTAACGTGATTTAGAAAACAGACTCTCCTTGTTACTCTGGGGACCAGAGCTTGCCCTTACAGAGAGAGGTCTGCTCAGCTACACTGCAGCCCCGGAGCCACAGAGGGCTAGAGGCGAAGCTTGGAGTCCCCTGGGCCAGCGTTCTCATTTTGCAGATAAGGAAATCAGGGCACAGAAAAATGAAGTGAATTCTTTACACTTCTCACTTATCTCACTTTCTTACTAGATAATTTTCAAACATTTCATATAAAAATATTGGTATAATATCTACTCTTTTGGTTTTGTTGTTGTTTTGAGACAGCATTTGTGTGTGTGTGTAGACCAGGCTGCCCTGGCTCTTGCTTAGACCCTCCATTTCCCGAGTGCTGGGATTAGAGGATTGAATCGCCATGACAAGGCTCAGTTTCTTTCCCTTTTTATTTGAAAAATATAGTTTAATAAAAATAGCTATTCTTAATAGCTATTTAATAGCAGATTTATCAAGAAAGCAGTCAGCCTGTAAATAACCCAGCACTCAGGAGGCCAAAGCAGAAGATGACAAGTTTGAGGCCAGCCGTAGGCGACCCTGTAATTTTGCTTGTTTGGGTTTTTTTTTATTGAAGAAGGTTGATTATACCACTGTGTTCCTAGTCCCTGACACCTCACCTGTACATAACAAGCATCCGCTAAATACTCAGCTGATCATCTGTTTTGAATAAATAATATAAAGTGTATTTATTAACTGCTTTCTTGTTTTACAGGTCTATGGTGCTGCTATTCAGTTTTATGAACCATACCCTGAGGAGAACCTTACAGAAAAGCAGAGACTTCTGTTGGGTTTAACGTCTCTGGTAGATGGGAAGTCTGATAGTACTAGAACAATTCACACTAACAAATGCATCTGTCTTCTTTCTCATTGGCCTTTTTTTGATGCATTCAGAAAATTTCTGACTTTTCTGTATCGTTATTCCATCTCTGGACCTCATGCCCTTCCAATTGAAAAGTAAGTTATAAGTTCCATGGCTTAAAATTTGACAATCCTCAGGGCAGTGGTGGCGCACGCCTTTAATCCCAGCACTTGGGAGGCAGAGGCAGGCGGATTTCTGAGTTCGAGGCCAGCCTGGTCTACAGAGTGAGTTCCAGGACAGCCAGGGCTATACAAAGAAACCCTGTCTCAAAAAAAGAAACCAAAAAACCAGAAAGCATTGACAATCCAAGATGGGCATGGTGGTACATTTCTGTGAGTTGGAGGCAGGCCTGGTCAACATAGTGAGTTCCAAGATGGCGAGGGCCATAGAGAGAGCCCATGTCTCAAAAAAAATTTTCAGCCCTTTCCTTGGTATATTTATACTAGAAATTGATTCAATTTTATATGGAAATTGGGTTTCTTGAGAGTTATTTGAGAAAAATTTGGTTACTTTATTTTGGTTATTTTATTTATGTAAAATTTTACACTTTTACAATCTTGTTATTTCAAACAATTTTATTTCTGTCAGCAGATGTCTTAATTTATTTTGAAATGAGTTATTTGGAATAAATATAAAATACTCTTATGAAGTTTATAGCTGCTAATTTGGAGAAGTACTGGAACCAGGTTTCTTTGCAGTGCTAGAGGTCAGATCCAAGGCCTTGCATAGGCCAGGAAAGTGCCTTGTCATTGCCACATCCAGCCTGAAAATGCTAACTCTTAACTGCACTTGTAATCCTTTCATATATTTAAGGTATAATGAACCTTTAAAGTGGTCCTATGCTTAAATATGAATTTAAAAGAAAAGTTTGATAAAGACATTTTGTTTTTCATTTGTAATTTTGATGATTTACTAAGAGCACTAAAATGTGATAAGGTTTCATGCAGTAAGACAGCATGCAGAGTGCATCACTGCAGTGTGACGCCTGCCTTTCCAGGCTTACAATCACACTTTGATCTTTGTTACTTCAAGCCGTCAAGTCAGTTTCTGACTCTGATGAGAGCTGGGAAGTAATAGAGTTATCGTAAAAGCCTTCAGATACAGCATTGCTCTCAGTATCCCGTGCTCCTGTCTGCTCTTATTTTTAGTGGTCAAAACCTAGCACTTCTGAAAGTCTCTGCTGTTGGAACCCCTTTAAAATCGTATGAGGACTCAGTGAGCTTTTCTTTATGTGTTATGTTTTTAATACAGACATCTTATTGCAACAGAAATTAAAACTGAATGATTATTTATTCATTTATAATATACTTAATAATTAACAAACTAGTTACATCTTTAAACATTTCTTTGAAAAGTAACTTTTAAAACAATGGTTAGTGAGAAGAGTGAATTTTTATATTTTTATTAATCATTTTTCATTTACATTTCAAATGATATCCCCTTCCTCATTTCCCCTCCACAAACCCTCATCCCATCACCCCTCCCCTTTGCCTCTGAGTGGGTCCTTCTCCACCCACTCCCACCTCACCACTCTAGCATCCTCCTACACTGGGACATCAAGCCTTGACAGAACCAAGAGCCTTTCCTCCCACTGATGCAGATAAGGACATCCTCTGATACATATGTAGAGGGAGTCATGGATCCCTCCATGTGTACTCTTTGGGGTGGTTTAATCCCTGAGAGCTCTGGGTGGTCAGGTTGGTTGATATTGGGGTTGTAATCCCCTTCAGCTTCTTCAGCCCTTCCCCTAGCTCTTCCATTGGGGCCCCCGGGCTCAGTCCTATGGTCGGCTGTGAGTATCTGCATCTGTATTAATCAGGTGCTGGCAGAACCTCTCGGGTACAACATACCAGACTACTGTCAGCAAGTGCTTCTTGGCATCAGCAGTAATGTCAGGGTTTGGTGTCTGTAGATGGGATGGATCCCTAGGTTGGGTGGTCTCTGTATGGCCCTTCCTCAGTCTCTGCTCCATTTTATGTCCCTGTCTTTCCTTTGGACAGGAACAATTTTGGGTTAAAAATTTTGAGATGGGTGGGTGACCGCGTCCCCTCAACTGTGGACCATGCCTGTCTACTGGAGGTGGTCTCTATAGGTTGCAGCTCCCCTCTGTTGAGAAGCCTCTAATGCCTTGGCTAATTGAGCCCAGCTGAGTTTTCTCTCTCGATTCTGAATTCAGACGGTTGCGGTTATTATCTTGGTTGAGGTATGTGAAGAGAATCTGACCTCACGCAGATAATGTAAGTAGAAATAGGAGGGCACTTAAGAAGTCATTTTAGGATTGTGGATATTACTTTTTGGCATTGTCCCAAAGCTTGGCAAGTAGTAGTTTCTTCTAACTTATTAGTAATGCAAAATATGAAACCTAATCAATAAAGTTTCCTTCTGTGTTCTATTAAAATCTGAAGGTCTCTCTTACTTAGTCTTGACTGAACATTAACTCATGCATGCGTGATCTTATAGCATTGTGTATCGGTCACTTGCCCAGCAATTCTTCATTGAGGTTATAGTCAAATGTCTTCTTCAATTTAAGAAAATCACTTGTTAATATCTATAGCATCAGAAGAGTTTTAACATTTGTAGTGTGTGCGTGTATGTGTGCGTGTGCATGCATGTTGGCATGTCCTCGCCGTGGTGCACAGGGAGAGGTCAGAGGACAGTTGCAGGAGCCAGTTCTCTTCTTCAGTGTGGGTCCTGGGGACTGAACTCAGGTTATTAGGTTTGACAGCAAGCACCTTTACTTGCTAGCGCAAAACAAAACAAACAAACAAAAAAGATATTTTTTGTTTAGTTGTTTTACAAAGTTCATTGTGGTGCCAGACTCAAACCAGGCCCTCCAAGAGGCCTCCCTCCCAGCTATATTTCCAGTTTTCAGAAAAAGTTTTCAAATATTGCAAAGCTTTTGGGTTCATGGTGACAAATTCTTACTTTTCACTTGAAAATTTGAATTTAATTATTAATAAGTATCTCTAGTTGTTTTCCTTGCACTTTGTTAATTCTGATGGAAAATATCTGTTAAATGACTAACACTGGATAGACTTAATTTGCCCATCATCTTCCAGACGAAAATGGCATTCTGTGTGGGGAGAACAAAACAATTCATTCATAACTCAGTCTTGCAAGTGCTTTAGCAAAATCAAGATGGCGACCATGCTTTCGTCTGCATTAGCAATGCTTTATGGGTACTTACCCATTATCACAGCATAATCTAAATGTATACTCCAGAATTAAGATACAGGACAGATATTTACTACCTCAATAACAGTAATTCAGACATTCTTTTTTTCAAGATTTATTAATTATTTTTATTTTATATGTGTGATTGTTTTGCCTGTATGTATGTCTGTGTACCACATGTATGTCTTGTGCCCTTGGAGGTCAGAAGAGGGTACCAGATCTCCTGGAACTAAAGTTATAGATGGTTATAAATCACCATGTGAGTATTGGGAACTGAACTGAGTTTTCTGCAAGAATAGCAAGTGCTCTTAACTGTTGAGCCATCTCTGCAGCCTCAAAGAGACATTCTTAAATGGCATTGGCATTGCTTTAGTCTCTAGTAGCAAAGTAGTAAAATGCAGCATCTGCCAGGTTAAGCCTGCCTTGATCCTCATAGGCTGTTAGCAGTTTCATTCCCAGTGCTTTGACACTATCACTGCAATTGCCAAGTGTGTGAGAAGGGCAAATTGAGTCTCTCTATCACCATAAAAAGAGTTTTGACCTTGCCCATCCTCTCTGGATGGATCTTAAACACCCTTAGAATTTCATGGATCATACAGAAATCCTGATTTCCTAACTGCTTCAGATAATCAAGCAGATGTGTATCTTGTGGTACTCATTCCTCTAGTCCTTATTTTCCTTCCAGATTTTAAATAATAGTGAGACTAGTAGCTTTTCACAGACTCTGCACAGTTCATAGTTAAAACATGGAATCAATAAATGACTTGTCCAGTTCTCCATTTATTTGTAATGACCTCACTTCTACAAATAAGATAATCTTTAAATAATGTTTAGAAGAAAATACAAGAAAAACAGCTTATTTATTATTAGAAAATAAAATACTTTTTATGTTTTTTACCTTCTATAATATTCAAAACAAAACTTATTGATTGGTGAATGACTGTAATCTTTGTGCTCAGGAGGCAGAGGCAGGAGGATTACAAGTTCAAGGCTATATACAAGGTCATATCCCTAAGAGCCAAAGGGTGTAGTTCAGTGAAAGAACTCGCTGGTGTGTGAAAGGTTTGGGGTTTGATCCTTATCACCACAAACAAAACAAAAAGCAAAACAACAAAAAGCCATCTCGTTGATGTAGATTCTTACCCATTGTTTAATGGAAGGCTTATTGAGGATGGAGAAGTCTTCCTTTGTTGCCCAGGCTGCCTTGAACTCCCAGAACTCACATTATCTGCAGTCTCTCAAGTAGATGGGACTACAGGCATGCACCACCTCACCCAACTTATTCATGGTTTACAAACATTTAATTTTTAGTACCTCAGATGGTTATTCCACAAAATATGAGGGATTAATTAAAAATATAAATATAAGAATTAGTTTTAGTAATGTTGATTATTACCTGCTTAGGAAGAAGAAAATATGTTTTGTTTTGGGTTTTTTTGGTTTTTGGGTTTTTCAAGACAGGGTTTCTCTGTATAGCCCTGGCTGTTCTGGAACTCACTTTGTAGACCAGGCTGACCTCAAACTCAAATCTACCTGCCTCTGCCTCCCGAGTGCTGGGATTAAATATTAAAATAACATACTGTTGCATATAATCAGCTGTTAACATGAAGTTACTCAGTTTAATCAGAGGCAACTTCAATGATTCAAACAACTTTCGGTGTTACTTTGTTTCCACAGTACTAGGGGCTTTGGAGCTTAAGTGCACAGGGTCTTAAGGAGCTTGAGTTTGTGACAGCATGGTAACCATGTAGCAAATGGTATTAATGAGTTTGTGATGGCATGTTAACCATGTAGCAAATGGTATTAATGAATTTGTGATGGCATGTTAACTATGTAGCAAATGGTATTAATGAGTTTGTAATGGCTTGTTGACCATGTAGCAAATGGTATTAATTTTGGAATCAATTGAGTTTCTGTTTTTGTTTTTAAGGCATATTTCTCATTTTATGCATAAAGTTCCCTTTCCATCTCCTCAGAGGCCACGGATTTTAGTTCAGGTAAGGGTCTTTTAATATGAAGGTCGTATGAATTACTAATAGCTCCATCAGCATGTACTATAAGAATAACAACTTTATTGTGGGAAAAGTAGAATGAGCTCTGGAAAAAATCAGATGTTTGTTCATGGTGGATCCAGGCTCTAATATTTTATTAACTCCATTCACAGAAGAGGACTTTTTTTTTTTTTTTTTTTTTTTTTTTTTTTTTTTGGTTTTTCGAGACAGGGTTTCTCTGTATAGCCCTGGCTGTCCTGGAACTCACTTTGTAGACCAGGCTGGCCTCGAACTCAGAGATCCACCTGCCTCTGCCTCCTGAGTGCTGGGATTAAAGGCGTGCGCCACCACGCCCGGCTAGAAGAGGACTTTTTGTGCATACATGTAATCCCAACATTTGGGAGGTAGAGACAGGAGGGTTGAAAATTTGATTTCAGCCTGGACTACATAGTCACTTCTAGACCAGCCTTGTTTACATAGTAGATCTGTCTCAAGAAAAAAAGAAAAGTATGCAGACAGATTATGACACCCCCCCCAACACACACATTGTTTCTGAATATTTGAAAGTCTATGCCTTTGATGGTCAAATAGTCGGTTAAATGTATTAAAATATTTATTAGAAATAGTCATGTGTTTATATGTTGCAGGAGGGAGGAAATGCCTGTGTTTTGGATATAACAGGGAAATTTAAATGACTATAAATGTTTCACAGTTGAATACGTCTCTGCTCTTTTGCTTATATCTTGTTTGAGGTCTTGATAATTTAAACTGCCTGTTTATTTAATCTGTGAAAAGATTCATACAAAGGAAATATTTTCATGTGTTGACACCACGTGTGTTGCTGGTTACCACAGCCCTGAAGGTGGAATTATTAGCACTAGAAATCATTTAGCAGATAGATATTTACTTATTGGTAGAAATGTACATAAATTTGGAAATGCTGATGAAATTAGTTGCACTATTATATGATACCAATAAAATTTCTAGAGCATACTTATTGATAGCATTGACAGCTGGTCTACATAGCTGTTCATTACTTCATGACACCGAGTGCCAGGGTGCTAGCTAGCACACACACATGTGGAATTGTTTTATAGTAGAAGCTGGCATGTGTTTCCTGTACAGATATTATCTAAGTATTAATCTTTGCAGGTTATCCAGTATCCAATCTATGCAGGGCTCCACTCTGCTGTTACAGCACACAATCAGCTAGAGAGTGTGGGGGGCAAATCTCACGGCTATATTCCATTAAGACTGCTTACAAAGCAGAGAGCCCATGGGTTTGTTAGAAGCCATACGTTTACGGACCCTAAATATATGGTATTGAGTAAATTTAACCTGTTAACATAAATTTACTAATATAGAATTGGGGAAAAGTTGAAGGCATAAGAGATAGGGCTCAGAGTAAGAAGTTGGGAGGAGCCAGAGGTCAGGACATGCTTTAGAGAATCCAAACAGTGTTACGCTGGCGAGCTGGGAAACTTCATGGGTAGCTTCATTAGCCGATGTCTGTTACTAGCACATGGTGTGTCGGAGTTCATCTTTATATTTGTTTGTTTTAAATCTTGCAGTTATCCCCACATGATAATTTGATTCTCAGTCAGCCTGTTTCTTCCCCTCTTCCATTAAGGCAAGTAAAGCTTGGCTTCTGTTTGTCTCTATGTGTCTCTATGTGTACACAGTCCCACGTCTGTGCATCCTCCAGCAGAGCCTAGAGGAGGGTTTGGGTTTCTTGGAAGTGAGTTACAGGTTGTGAGCTTTCCAGCATGGGTTTTGGAACTGAACTCAGATTCTCTGGAAGAGCAATGGGCATTCTTAGACACTCAGCCTTCTCTCTAGCCCTAATTGTTTCCCTAAGTCCAGTGTGAACTAAAGTAATGTATATGTGTATTGTCTTTCCTAGCTAAAATTTCAAATGTTAATGGAAGCTCTTTTTACTTAACAGTTTCTTAGCAGGGTCTTTTTACTTAATATTAGGGTTAGTTTTTGAGAAGAAAGCAAGCTTTTAAAATAGTGTTTGGTATTTCTATATATCCTTGTTATCACATACTTACTGTGTGGTAATAGATTATGAAGGCAGTTTATTTTTGGCTCTAATTATCCTCTAAAATATATCTGAATACATTTTCTTTTTCAAGACAGGATTTCTCTGTGTAGCCCTGGCTGTCCTGGAAATTGCTCTGTAGATCAGGCTGGTCTAGAACTCAAAGATCGCCTGTGTCTGCTTCCCAAGTGCTGGGATTAATATTATGTGTCACCATTGTCTGGCTCAAAATACACTTTAATTTTAATCCAAAATAAAAAAAATACTTATTAAACAGTACATAGTTCATCATTCTAAAAGTTCAGAGAAGTTACAAAGTATGCTTTCCCTACAGTATCATTTCTTGAAATTTTATTAGCTATGTAATTTTTTTGTCAGAAATAGTTATGGTATAATTAAACTATTATCTTGCACATACCTTAGGGAGACCAGCTGCCATCTTTGACATTCATTCTGTAAGAATTACAGATGATTTCATCATTAGCCCTTAGCCCAGAGTGCTGAGTGTTTTCCAAGCTCTTATCTGAGCTGAAAATAAGCTGGACACACTGATTACAGATATTTGTAAGTGGCCAAAAGGACTTTATGCAAGTGACAACAGCATTGCTGAGATATAATTTACACATCACAAAAGTCACCCAAGTAAAGTGTGCAAATCAATGATTTTATTCACAGAATTCTGCAGCTATTATTATAATAAAGTTTTGCATATATTACTTATTCTATAAAACCAGCCTTTTGCTGCTAACCTTGATTCTGCCTGTTCCTACTAATATATGCCCAGACACATACTCACAGGAGTATGAATGCACACACACACACACACACACACACACACACACACACACACACACACAGATAGCTGTTGATCTTTTTTACTGATTTACAGATTTGTCTCTTGTACATTTTATGTGAATGAAGTGATACCATATTCAGTCTTTTCATTCCTCACTCCCTTCACTGAGCATTTCTAGGTTCATTCGTGTGAGGCACACACCACTGCTTCAGTCCTTATCCTCCAGCTAGTATTTCATTATCTGAATACACTGCATTCTGTTTACCTGTTTATCTCTTAGGAAGCCTCTATGTTTTGGCTATTGTGAATAACTTTGTTTTGAACACATGCAAGTTTTTTGTGAGCATGTTTTCATCTTTTCCAAAAACCTTATTCTTAGCTTTTGATTCATCATAAAAAAATTAGCCCAGTGAAACCAGTTATTTACCATTATACAGGCAAAATGCTCATTGGTTACTAGATTACTTGGTTAGTCCATATTTTGTCCTATCTAGAACATCTAAGTTTGTTGTTTTATTAATTTGCTTTGTAGCTCTATCTCACCATTTCTTAGCTCTTGATTTCTGAATGCTATTATTATTATAATAGTGAGGAGTTTATATTCATAAATCCAAACTTAAATATTTGTTTTTCCTCAAAAGGAGACTGGCCTGAAAAGGAATGGTTTTGTGATAAGGAGCACTATGATTAAAAACGTTTCATTAAAATTGGGCATGGTGGTGCCTACCCTTAAAAGTCCCAGGACTTGTGAGGATGGAATTGACAGGTCTCTATCAGCTTAAGGCCAGCCTTGGTCTACATAGTGAGCTCCAGGACACTCAAGTCTATATAGTGATACCCTTACTCAAAAGAAACAAACCAGAGACCTTTCCATTAAAGAATTACCTTCTAAGAAAACATTCTTTTAACTAATTAAATTTGTTTGAGAGGACATTATGTATACAGCAGATCTTTTTACACGAAATGAAGCAGATATGCAGATGTGTTAGTGAATACCAGTAATCCCAGGCCTTAGCAGCCAAGACAAGAAAATTGACAATTGGAAACCAACCTGGGCTATAGCAAGACCCTGTCCCAATAACAACAGCAAAAGAGAAATGGAAACGAGCAGGACGGGCAGAAGACTTTACATTTCCCATCCTGAATGCAGCGCTGCAAAGTGCACGGCCTTAAAAGCTCTCACACACAGTCTTTTGGACTGCTTGTAATACTGTGTCTGTCCTGCCCAACAACAGCACTTACGTTTAAAGTTGAATATGCACAACCCTGCTCTCTTAGATAATTAGGAGTTTAAATTGTTTTGTTCTTACTGTGTATTCTTGCTCGGACTGACAGTGGTGGAAAGTTTTCAACACTACTCCAGAATCTTGGCCCTGAGAATGCTGTGACACTGCTGGTGTTTGCTGTAACAGAACATAAAATCCTCATCCATTCCCTACGGCCCTCTGTGCTCACCAGTGTGACAGAAGCATTAGTGTCTGTGAGTACCATTTCTCATAGGCAGTCAGGTCAGCTTAAACTCAATTTATTCATGTAATTGAAAGTCATTTTAATGCTTGACTACATTTTAGAAAGTAATGGATTTATACATTGTTGAAGCAGTTTTAATTTCCTAACTCTTAATTTTAGTGATAATTATTTAACTCATTATCAAACATTAAGCTACAGGTAAAAATCTAAAATATAATTTTGTGTCTATGCTGATAACTTATGCTTCGATGTCAATATCCTAATATTCTTCATCTCTTGTTTCTCCAAGATGATTTTCCCTTTCCACTGGCCCTGCCCGTATGTCCCTCTGTGCCCACTGGCCCTCGCAGACGTCCTCAGTGCACCATGTCCATTCATAGTAGGCATCGATTCCAGATACTTTGATCTTTATGACCCTCCACCAGATGTTAGTTGTGTCGACTTAGACACCAACACCATTTCTCAGTAAGTACACTTGAGACGTCATAGCCGAGACTCCATGACTTCACTGTCTCTGTATGTGAATTCGCAGTTTATAATTGCTGACTAGTGTTCTTTTGAGATATATTATTTTTTTGTATTTGGAGTTTACCATCTCCTTGTTAGCTCTTGCTGTGCTTCAGTAGAGTACATTTAGGGCATTAGAGGTGGTTGTGTTGGAAGCAAATACACTTTCAATCCTCAGGCTTTAACTATTTAAGAAACATGCCACAAGGGAAATCCAGGCAGATGGAAGTTGGGGTTGGAGAGATGGCTCAGTGGTTCGGGTACTCTTGCAGAGGACATGGATTCAGTTCCAGCACTCACAGCTAACAACTGTCCATAACTCCATTTCCAAGAGATCTCATGCCCTCTTCTGGCCACTATGGAAACTCCACATGCAGTCGCACACTTACATATAAAGTATCTTTCCAGGTGATGCTTGAGAAGCTAATAAAAATAGTGCCAGGTACCACAGAAAGTTTTAAAAACTTTTTCCTTTTTTTGCCAAATGAGTATGGGAGAATCACAATTGAGTTAAAAATCTATTTCTATACTAATACTTTAATCTTATTTCTCGTATAACACTTATCAGAATACTAGTGCATCATAGCAAAATTAGCATGTCTTAATTTTAAAACAATCTATAAATTTATATGTAATTTCCCCTTTTCACATTCTGGGATTGTAGCTTTAAAAAAAAAAATGTTTTCTTATTTCTTTGAATCCAATCTTCAGACTAGTTTCCTATCAGCCGGTAAAGAAGGAGGAACTGGCTGCAACAACGTGGCACTCGTAGGATCCGGTTGAAACGACCCCCGTTTAGTCCCTCTGAAAATCCCAAAAGCTACTTTAGTTTTGCAACTTAATAAGGAGATGTGGGATAGGGTTTCCTGTTGACTTACCGGTACTGGGGACTGAACCCAGAGCTCACGCAGGCTAAGCAAGTCTTCTGTCACTGTGGCACCCTCCTAGCCCTCTATGTTTTAATTATAGCAGTAAACCATAAAGTGTGTCCATTTAATTCCAGGATTTTAGATTGGCTTTCCACCTTTGTCATGTATTAAAACCTCAGTTGCTCGAACCATTAGAAAAATTGGGGGGGGGGGGAAGATATTTTGTTTAGAAGTATATGAACAGTCAACAAGCTCTTATTCATTAAAAATTATCAACCAATAAAATATACGACATATTTTATACATGAAGACCATTTTAATATGGAATTACTCAAAGCAAAGATTTTTTTTACCAATAATTTATTTCTTTATTCACCTTACATCCTAATCACAGTTCCCCCTTACCTCCTCTCTTCCCAGTCCTGCCTTTATGAATCCCTCCCGCATTGCCCTCTCCCCTTTTCCTCAGAGAAAGGGAGCCCCATTGTGTACCGCCCCACCCTGGAGCATCTAGTTCCAGCAGGACTAGGTGCATCCTCTCCCACTGAGGCCCAACCAGGCAGTCCAGGTAGGGGAAGGGGATCCAATGGCAGGGAACCGAGACTGAGATAGCCTCTGCTCCACTTTGTAGGGAAACCAAATATTTTTTTAATTAATTAATTTATTTTTTATAAGCAGCACTGTGTTCTTTATTAGGAATGTTTCGTTCTTTGAAATAGTAAACTAGTACTTTGCTTTCTCATTTCACAAATGCTGATGAGGCAGTGAGTTATTTATTTATTTATTTATTTATTTATTTATTTATTTATATGAGCACACTGATGCTCTTTTCAGACACACCAGTGCACCAGATCCCATTACAGATGGTTGTGAGCCACCATGTCGTTGCTGGCAATTGAACTCAGGACCTCTGGAAGAACAGTCAGTGCTTTTAACCATTGGGCCATCTCTCAGTGATTTGTAAAGCTGAACTAAGTGCTACCAGCAAGTGCACACCATGTTTATTATGATAGGCAAAGTGCTCCCTCTCTCACACTCTCTCTTTTTTCTTTTTCTTTTTTCTTATTGGATATTTTCTTTATTTACATTTCAAATGGTATCACCTTTCCCAGATCTCCCCACCCCCAAAATCCCATATCCCATCCTCCCTCCCCCTGCTTTTATGAGGGTGTTCCTCCACCCACTCCCACCTCCCACCCTCAATTCCCCTACACTGGGGCATCTATCGAGCCTTCATAGGACCAAGGACCTCTCCTCCTGTTGAGGCATGACAAGGCCATCTTCTGCTATATATGCAGCTAGAGCCATGTGTACTCCTTTATTAATGGCTTAGTTCCTGGGAGCTCTTGGGGGGACTGGTTGGTTGATATTGTTGTTCTTCCTGTGGGGTTACAATCCCATTCATCTCCTTCAGTCCTTTTTCTAACTCCTCTATTGGGGACCCCCCCCCCCTGCACTCAGTGCAATGGTTGGCTGTGATCATCTGTCTCTATATTTGTAAGGCTCTGGCAGTGCCTCTTAGGAGACAGCCATATCAGGCTCCTTTCAGCATGCACTTCTTGGCATCCACAATAGTGTCAGGGTTTGGTAACATTATAAGGGATGAATCCCCAGGTGGATGGCCTTTCCTTCAATCTCTACTCCTCACTTTATCTCCATATTTGCTCCTGTGAGTATTTTGTTCTCCTTCTAAGAAGGACCGAAGCACCCACACTTTGGTCTTCCTTCTTCTTGAGCTTCATGTGGTCTGTGAGTTGTATCTTGGTTATTTGGAGCTTTTGGGCTAATATCCACTTATCAGCGAGTGCATAGTATGTGTGTTCTTTTGCGATTGGGTTACCTCACTCAGGATAATATTTTCTAGTTCTATCCATTTGCCTAAGAATTTCATGAATTCATCATTTTTAATAGCTGAGTAGTACTCCATTGTATAAATGTACCACATTTTCTGTATCCATTCCTCTGTTGAAGGACTGGGTTCTTTCCAGCTTCTGGCTATTATAAATAAGGTTGCTATGAATGTAACACACTCTCTTAATTTGTTAAATTAACCTCTTCTTAACTGGTCATGGTTGCACATACCTTTAATCTCAGAACTCAGAATGCAGAGACAGGCAGATCTCTGTGAGTTCAAGGCCAGCCTGGTCTATGTAGTGAGGTTGAGGAGAGCCAGAGCTACTGAGTGAGACTCTATCTCACTAATATCTTATAATATTTGGTACTTTCTTTCTACTTTGATTACTAATTAATTGAAGAGTCAAAAATGATATGAGTTGTTTGCACTTGGCTCTGTCTTTAATATCAGCCATCCATGCCTTGAGGGGACCCCACAAGTGCACTAAAGTATTCTGCTGTCATTTATCCAGAGTTCTGAAACTCCAACCTGAAGTTTGAAAGAAAAACAAATTCCCAATATAGGATTTTTAGTTTCCTTTTCCTACCCCAGGTACATACAATACCGATTAAGTTCTGAATTCTAAGACATTTCTGAAGAAGGGGGAAATAAATTAATATGTATAAGATGTAATATGCATAAAGTCTCATGTATAGCCTATATACACTTGAGTCTGTGTCCTTTATGAGAAATTTCATGATTCTTCTTGACACATAAGAAAGCGCCGGACAGTGGTGGCGCACACCTTTAATCCCAGCACTTGGGAGGCAGAGGCAGGCAGATTTCTGAGTTGGAGGCCAGCCTGGTCTACAGAGTGAGTTCCAGGACATCCAGGGCTACACAGAGAAACCCTGTCTCGAAAAACCAAAAGAGAGAGAGAGAGAGAGAGAGAGAGAGAGAGAGAGAGAGAGAGAGAGAGAGAGAGAGACTGAGACTTTGTAAGCAATTAAAGGACACATTGTTTACTCTGTCATCACTTGGTTTCTAAACTGTTGATCTCTCACTGTGACACTTAGACTTCTGCCACTAATGATGAGGTAGTAGTGACAGACAGTAATCCTGTAAATGGAGACACCATGAGCAAAAATGAGACTAAAAACTCAGGAAAACTAGGTAAGGCTCCCTGACTTGACCACATTTCACAGAAACAGTATCCAGGGCAAGAGGAGGAAATTACATGAGTAGATAACAATATATCCATTTACACCAAAACATATCTTGACTGTCTATCTATAGAATGGTAACAAAAATGCAAACCAAATGAATGTTCTCCTTTCTCTGGGTTCTTCCAACTCTAGTCTAAGACAGGTGTGGGTAGAGGTAGGGGATGCTATTTGGCAATATTTCATCAAGATATTGATGTGAAAAGTCTCTACATTGTAGTCTCCCTCTTAGTCACATTATAAATGTAAAAACTACTAATTGTTTCACACAGAACATCTGCAATTTTATCCTGATCTGCCTTTATTTTCATTCCTTGGAAAAGAGGATAAATTATAAAATCATTAATTTTTATAAGATTTCTTGTTTACTCTTACTGGTTTTTTTTCAAAATGGTATTTGTTCTATAGGAATTTTGGGGGACATTTAAAGATAAGACCCTAGCATAGGAAGTTCTACTACCCACTTGTACTGAGTTGCTCTTTGTGCATAGAACATAATGAGTTTGCCTGCCTTCTCTTTTTCTCTCTATTTTTCAACATTCAAAGTGAGTATTCATTACTTTTTAAATGTAAAAGTATTGAATAAATAAGAAGTAGACTAAAAAAAAAATTAGTTATGTTCAAAAGCTTTGTGGTACATTATACCTCCTGGCCCATAGGTAGAGACCTCCTGTGTTAAAGGAGATTATAGATTCCTCCTACAGAAAGAGATATTAGTTTATAAGCAGATAACCTCTTTTAAAGTTATAAAATGTTTTGTAATATTATATTTTGCTCAAGGAATTTAATATTTTAGAAGCAAAACTCAGAATAATTTTTATTTACGCTTTGGAAAATAAGAAACTAAGCCTATAGCAATGTATTTTAATAAGGTCTGCAGTTTCTAGGTTCATTGAAAATTTAGTAATATCTTTTCTTCTCTTAGGAAAAACTGCTAGAGTTAGATTTTCCTGCTGTTCAAGTGTCTAAGCCTTCGCACATGAGAGCAAAGGATATGCTCGCTTTGTCAAGAGTTCTGTTATTACAGGATCCAGCAAAATGTAATAGACACTGTATGACAGAGCAGGAAATGCTGACGTGCATTTAGGAGAGGATTACACCTTCATTTAAATTAACTTTATGTCATCACTATCCCAGTGTGCCTCTGTCAGATTTTCTTCAGTAACCAGGCCATTGAGCATGTTTTCCATTTGTTGTTTGATGGCTGTTTCCCCTTCATGTATAAATGTGACAGGAATATACCCCCTCCAAAGGTCCATGTAACACATGTATTGTTGTCTTTTAATTTCAGAACTGGGGACAAAAAGAATGTAGCCTGGAAGATTCTCCCAAAGAAGCCATGTAAAAATCTGATGAATACACTGAACAATTTACACCAGCAGTTGGCAAAATGTAAGTGGGTAACTTAAGTAAGGCATATAATGTAGTCTGAGAAAATGACTGACTTTGTCTGAATTATTTTTTTTTAGCTAAGGAAATACAGGTAATAAGGAAAATAGAGAATGTTTACATGTCGCCTTGTGCAGGACCCATCTGCTCTGAATAAATGCTAATTTGTGTAACTGCTGCTAAAGGGAGTACGATACTGAAACTGATACTTACTTTGTTTTAACGAAAGTGGTAACTGGATATTATAATGCACACATGTAATCACAGCACTTGAGAAACTGAGGCAGGAAAATCACCAAAATTTCAAGTCAACCTTGAAACTACATAATAAGTTCCCAGCCAGCTAAGCTACTGGTAAAACCCTATTCAAAAGAACAAAAGAAAAAGAAAAAAAAAAGGCTATTTTAGTTTGGCATGGTTGATAGAAGTTATAACCCCAGCATCACTCCTAGGCAGAGGCAACTAGGTTGTTGCAAGATCAAGACCAGCCCTTGTACACAATTTCCAGGCTTTTCAGGACTACACAGCAAGACCCTGTCTTTAAAAAGTCAGTTGATTCAGATTTTAAAAACAGTGTTTACAGCCATACCTGATGGTGTACAAATTTCATGCTAGCACTTGGAGGCAGAGACAGATCTCTGAATTCCAGGCCAGCCTGGTTTACATAGTGAGTTCTAGCCAGAGCTACATAGTGAGACTGTTTCAAAAAACAGAAATGAAAAGAAGGAAGGGAAGGAGGAATGGACCGAAAAGAGGAAGGGAGGAGGGAGGGAGGGAAAGGAAAGTGATTATAGTCTTTAAGGCAAATAAACATTAAAGCAAAGTATGTTAGAAGCCAAATGAGTAATTTATAAATAAGTATTTTACAACTTACAGATTTTCATAAGACCACCTTAAGATAGTAAAATTCAAAAGGGCACTAAAGAGGTCATTTTCTTGAATTTTGCCATTACTGAAATAACATATGAAGAAATCAGGATTGCCACTGGTATATTTTCTTCATATGTAAAACAGAAAGCTTTACACATCTAAGATGGATGATTTAAAGTACATTAGGAAATGCTGTTGTCAGTGAAAGAAGAGTCAGGTCCTAACCTCTTCACTAATGCCTGTCTTGGAACCATCTGCCACTTGCTAAAACCAAAATGAAAATTGATTTTAGGATATGAAATGTTTTAGGAAAAAAAGCTTATATAAAAACATATCTTGATAGTGATCCAGAATTTCTGATAAAAATTAAGCTTTTATTTCTTGAATTCTTTCAGTATTGTAACAATGGTCCATTCAGTGTCTAAGGTTTAATACTTATTTTATGAAATATGGTCAATGGTGATGTTGCTCTCTCTCTCTCTTTTTCTCTCTATGTGTGTATATATATATATATATATATATCATGCATTTATTATGAAATGCAGACATAGGAAATAGCCTACACCTGTGAAGGTCCAAGATACTAAGAATATAACTTGAAATAGAATGTAACAGACAGTGTAAATAAAGTTTAGAAACTAGCCAACTCCATGGTAGCTCAAAAGTATTGCAGGATATATTTTTTAAATGACATAAAACAGCAAGCTTTACTTTTGTGGATTAGGTCAATTGTTTACATATTTTTGCTCCCTAGTTTGCTTTCTAGAAATGCTCTTACTTGCCGGGCAGTGGTGGCACATGCCTTTAATCTCAGTACTTGGGAGGCAGAGGCAGGCGGATTTCTGAGTTTGAGGCCAGCCTGGTCTACAGAGTGAGTTCTAGGACATCCAGGACTACACAGAGAAACCCTGTGTCAAAAAAGAAGAGAAGAGAAGAGGAGAGGAGGGGAGGGGAGGGGAGGGGAAAGAGAAGAGAAAAAGAAAAAGAAAAAGAAAAAGAAAAAGAAATGCTCTTACTCCCGTGGAGAGCCAAGGAATCCAATAGCTATTGTAGCTAATATAAATAACTCAGTTGAGTAGTCTGTCCAACTCTAGTGGGCAGAATGCAGAAGATACAGCCATGGATACCAAGGACAAGATGCCTGCTTTTTAAAAAATGTGTGTGTGTTTGTGTCTGTCCATGTATGTCCATATACACGTAGAGCCAAAGATTGATGTTATGTGTCTCCCTGGCTTACTCTCCAACTTACCTTTTAAGTCTTGTGTATATGTATGTGTGTGCTCTGGGCACATGAGGTTAAAGGACCACTCTCAGTAATTAGCCTTACTTTCCACCCTGCTGGAGGCCGGGTCTCTTCTTGCTTGCTGCTGCCCTTGCAGGCTCCAGGCTGTCTGGGCCACGAGCTTCTGTGGGATTCTCCTTTTCTCCCTCCCATTGTAGTAGCACTGGGATTACTGGTGCAGACTACTATGTCTTGCTTTCTATGTGTGTTCTAGAAATCCAAACTCGGGTTATCAGATTTGCATTCCAAGACCTTTCACCCACCGAGCCTCTTCCCTAGTGTCATGAACTACGCTTAAAGCTACAGATGTTTAAGGAATGCTGGTAGTTTAGATAATTAACTATTCCTTCAAAGGTCTTGAAGTTTTGAAGAAATTAGGAACTTCTGTCTTGCCCCTTTGAGAGTAGATGTTCTATTATATCTAAATGGAACGGATTTCTTACCAACAGGGCATCCTTTGACATCACTACATCAAAGTTATAGAACTCGGGGAACTAACCTTGGGCACCCTCATCTGCAGACCGAATTCAAGGGTTACTGTTTTGTATTTCTTTTTTTCAGTGTGGATATAAATGCACTCACCTGGTTACATGTGGAAGTCTTCCTCTATTGTTGCCCACCTTACTTTTGAGATAAGATCTCTCAGGGAACCTGGAGCCTGGCTAGCCTGAAACCCTGAGATCTCCCTGTATCTTTCCCTCTTCTTTCAGTCCTGGGGTTGCAGATGAACGTGGCAATGCCTGGCTTTTATGTGGGCTAGGGATCTAAATACATGTCTTCATGTGTGCACAATAAATACTCCACCTGACAAGCCTTCCTCATCCCAAGTTTGCCTGTTTTATAAATAAATTTCTTTAAGCAAGAGGATCTAGTTCCAAATCAGAGGCAGGTAGTTTCACGTCTTTTCTATATCCTCTAAAACAGTTTTTTCTTTAGTTATTTTCATAATACTGCTCTTTCAGAGGACCCAGATTTGACTCCCAGCATTCATACAGTGGCTCACAATCATCTGTAATCCCAGGTCTGGAAGATCCAACAGACCTTGTGCACATACAGACATGCGAGCAAATAGACACATAATAAAATAAATGAATCTTTGTAAAAATTATACTTACACTGTCAAATGGTTCCTGATGTGATTTTTTTTGTCTAGGAGTCCTTTTGTAAACTCAGGCCGTGCGTCATGGGCAGGAGTGCTTCAGTGGTGGTGCTCCCTCCTCTGCCTCTCACCACTGTGCTCTCAGATGCTCCTGCTGTGGAGGGTAGCTCCCGCTAATGGCTACTGGGCTTCTCAGTCCACCTTACCAGAAGGGACAGAAGTGACTCAGCCAGGCTCCTTTAACATAAATTACTCCTTACTACCTATTGGCTCTATTACTGAGTTGTCCAGGAAGAGGCTTTTTGGTTTTTTAATCCTTCTGTTTTAGCCCTCAGGCACTAGGATTTTATGAAGTAAGGAGTTGAAATGATTGTGTATTCTATATTTCCAATGCCGTGGTTGTTAGGAACTTTCTTTACTAGTGTGTGTGTATATACAAACATACTCACATGTACATATGTAGTTATGTTAGAGCGTGAACTAACTCGGATGATAGATTTACAGGAATAATTTTAGGTGTAAGTTAGTTAAAATATGCTCAACAGAACCTCAAAGTGATAGGGAATTTTTTCTTGGGGTTTGCATACTATGAAGTGATGTAAATGTAAGAGTTGTGGTTATGTGAGCAATTTTGAAAAAAAAGATACATTTTGCATTAAAACTAGGGTGAGCCTTATTTTTCATAGACAAAATTTCAAACCCTGTATTTCTTCACAGTGCAGCAGAGACCAAGAGATGATGGACTAATGGACTTAGCAATGAATGATTATGATTTTAATTCCGGGAAGAGGTTGCACATGATAGATCTGGAAATCCAGGAGGCATTCTTGTTTTTCATGGCCTCTATTTTAAAAGGTTATAGATCATACTTACGGCCAATAACACAAGCCCCGTCTGAGACAGCGACAGACGCAACCTCTCTTTTTGCCCTTCAAGGTGAGTGCTCATATAATAATATAGCTTTCATGTTGTTAAGCTTAAACGTGTAACAAATCATTTGTTCTCTGACCTAATAGTCCGTATTCAGCAAAGCACACACCTGCTCTGAGGCTGTGTGAGTGCCAGCTCTGTAGAGCAAGTTCTTTATTAGCTAGAATCCTAAGAACAGTTCTGTCTGAGAACTTCAGAACCTCTTGAGCACATTTAATTTCACTTTGTTGTGTCATATTTGTGTTGAGGTTTCAACAGTCTCTGTTTTCAGGGCTGCCAGGAACCCCTGGGACGGTCACCTCCAGGCTTGAACAGCCTCGTTTGTTTTATTTCAGTCTGCTTTACAAATACTATTTTCTTAGACTACAAAGGGGAAAAAGGGAAGTTGTGAAGCCCACAGTACAATTAATTGGTATCATGCTATATATTAACTTTCTCTTGTATTTAATATTTGGAAAAGAAATTAATCTAGTAAGGTTGTGCTCGGTGCCATGTAATGTCAACCATTTGGAATGTATCAGTAAGCAAAAGAGATGCTGCTTTCATTGAGTGTGCAGTCAAGAAGAGGGGCAATTAGAAGGTGATAGAGTGAGCAGATTCCGTTACAACCTTAAATAGGATAAGTGCAGAGAGCGAGAACAGGGGCAGAGAAAGCACGCGCACAACATGACACATACTGTGCACAAGCAGCGGTTGCAGAGACTGAGCTGTACTGGGTTATGTCTGACTGTCCAGGCGGTGACATGGCTCTGGGTGAAAGTGTGCCACCATCTCTGTGCACCTTCTCTATTGCTTTTCCTACTTCTTCCCCACTTATCAAAGAACTTAAGTTTTGTTTTGTTTTTCAGTAAAATAGTAAACAAAATGAGACTATAGATGATAGTGTTGATCAAGTTTCTTTTAGCAAAAGATTTTCTGAACCTGTTCTCACATTATCTATTTATGCTGAATAGCTTTCTTAAGAAGCCGGGACCGGTCACATCAAAAATTCTATAACATGATGACCAAAACACAAATGTTTATTCGCTTCATTGAGGAATGTTCTTTTGTCAGCGATAAAGATGCAAGCCTGGCCTTTTTTGATGACTGTGTAGATAAAGTAAGTAGTCTGCAGTAATCTGCAGAGCCCTGGCTTATTTTATGTGACTGTTATAAATGTTATGTTATTGTTTCTATTTACAGCTTGTAACAAAAATCTAAAATAATCTTATTTTCATACTTGACCACTTACAATGAGAGTTTGAGCAGCCTCCTAGAAATTATAGCACATACTTTCATTAAATTTTATTTATTGTTAATAGTAGTATAAGTCTGTGTGTGTGTGTGGAACCATGGGTTCCAAAGATGGAATAAGTGTGCTAAGCTTGTGTGGCAACCACTTGTATCTGCTAAGCCATCTTTCTTAAAGCATACTTCTTTTTTCAAAGATTTTTTTTAAATCACTGTTTAATTATATGCACATGTATAGAAGAGTGTGGGAGATCAGAAGAAGGCATTAGATGCCCTGGAACTGGCACTATAGACTGTTGTTTGCTACCAGCTGTAGATGCTGGGAACCAAACTCACGTCCTCTGCAAAAGCATTAAGTGCTTTTAACCACTGACCCATCTCTCCATCCCCAAAGCATACTTCTTAAAGGTGTTTAGTAAGAATTGTACCTTAACAAGGTTAAGGCTGGTCAGTGGTGGTGGGAGGCAGAGGCAGGCAGATTTCTGAGTTCCAGGACAGCCAGGGCTATACAGAGAAACCTTGTCTCAAAAAACCCAAAAACCAAAACCAAAACAAAACAAAACAAATCCTTATTTAACAAGGTTATGGTTAGGTTCCTACCCTATCTTCACACTTAGAGAGTGGGACATTTTCCCAAGCACATGAACCACTAACATTCTGAGATATCACATGCTTAAAGCAGAGGGCACAGCATAACAAACCTCATATAACTATTTTTACAACCGAGAGTGAATGTATACCTTATACTAATTCTATTTTAAATTCATATATGAAACTATTAATTTTCTGCTTAGTCCTTTTATTATTAGGTGACATGGTGCTGGGTTTGTGCTGGAAACAAAGGGAGCAGGAAAACAATACCCTGAACACACTGTCTAATCTTGAGTATGGTTAAGAAAATTGAGTTGCCTAGAGTAGACACCTGAGCCACGGCCATGAGCAAAGAGCTTCCATTCAGAGATCTGGCTTGACATGGGACTCAGAGCAAGAAGGCAAGAACATCCTTCCTAGGGCAGACAGCTATCCTCAGGATATCAGAGCTTAACCAGGATGGGACGTGTATGGCGGTGAAGGTAGTGTAGCACTCAGGAGCCTACACAGGGTCAACAGGGTGGGGCTGGCATAGCAGATGGGATGTTGGACTTGGATGAAGGAGATGCCAGCATGGTAGGCATGAAATTCAGTGTGTACAGGCTTGTCAGATTAGGGTGAAGAAGTCATCTGCATGGGAGCAAAGCACCGAAGAGGGGAGAAAGTTACATAAAGGAAGGGAAGATGTTCAAATAAGTAAATGTATTCAAAGTGATAAAGATTACCGTGGTCGGGAAAGGCATATACAAATACAAACTTAGAAAGAAGTAGAAAAGCATATACAAATACAAACTTAGAAAGAAGTAGAACAAACAGAGAGGCGGGGGGGGGGGCGAATCTTTGGAAACACACTATTGGTTTTCTGTCTGTGGTATTCAAAATTAGAAACAGCTATAGGAATAAGTACATGTTTCTATGTACGTACACATATATTCTGTGGCTTTGTATATCAAGAAAACCTAGGATCAGCCACACCTTAATACCAAAAAGGCATAGACTCTGGCTTCTAAATAGCAAAAGGGATCAGTACTCTTTAGAGAAATGACTGGTTTCTTTTCTTCTTGCTAGGATAAATACTCTGACAAAAACTACTTAAGGGATGAAGGGATTATTTTAGCTCATATTATGATGTCAGGGAAGTCAAGGCATCAGGAGCTTGAGACAGCTGCTCCATAGTCAGAAGACAAAAGCAATGCATGCATTTTCAGCTTGCTTCCCCTTACACAGTCCAGGGTCCTCTGCCTAAGGAATGGCGCCACCTCTAGTGGTATGAGCCTTCCCACCTAAATTAATCAGGACAGTCACCCACAGATATACCTAAAGCCCATCTTTCAGATGGTTGTAGATTCTGTTAAGTTGAAAGTTGACACTAACCCTCACAATTCCATCCTCTGTCAATATGTGAGCCACCCATTTGGGTTGTGGGACTTGAACTCCAGTCTCTGGCCCTCTGCAAAAGCAGATGAGCCATCTCTCCAGTGCCATTTTCAATATTTTAATAAATATTTTAAGCATGCCTTGTGGAATAAAATATTGACAAAAATGGGGAGGCATATCTGTAAGTTTTTCTCTAGAGCCTTTTTTCAAAAATAATTGTGTGCATGAGAGAGAGAGAGAGAGAGAGGAAGGAAGGAAGGAAGGAAGGAAGGAAGGAAGGAAGGAAGGAAGGAAGGAAGGAAAGAAGGAAGGAAAAAAGGAAAGAAGGAAAGAAGGAAAGAAGGAAAGAAGGAAAGAAGGAAAGAAGGAAAGAAGGAAAGAAGGAAAGAAAGAAAGAAAGAAAGAAAGAAAGAAAGAAAGAAAGAAAGAAAGAAAGAAAGAAAGAAAGAAAGAAAGATGTTTCATATGGTACAAACTCTCCACTGGTCATATGTATGTACATCCTTTATGAACAATGACATTCATTTGTATAATGTTATCTCCATATCAGGCTAGCTGAGTCATATGAGACCAAATTAGTGGCCCGGACTTAGCTAGTGACATGCAGCCCACTTGGGAGCATTGAGCTAGGTGGCAAGACTCTTAGTTAAGTATTAAAGGAGAATTTTTATAGTGTTTTTTTGATGCATTCACTATATTTTATTCACCAGTCTGTGTTTTAGTTAAACAAAAACTAATGTCACATAGTCTAATGAGATACTTATTAATATTGTAGGCTGTACAAGACTTGTAATTTTACTCCATCTCTAGGACATCCTGTCCTAAGGAGATCTCCTAGTAGTTAATACTTTAGATTGACTAGGGATTTCTGTAGGTTACTTGATATTTATGTGATGGGAGTCAATGTAGTGGATGATTTTTGAACAAGTCCTTTTAAAATATACATTCCAGGGTCTTGCTTCTCTTGCAGAGGACCTGAGTTCACATTCTAACATTCTTTTTTGTAACCTATTTGTAGCAGTGAGTTTTCAGCTACACTGCTTTGTGCTCCAGGTGGGTCTCATGCTTCTAGCCACCCACCCAGGAACTCTTATTTCTGAATGGGAGATACACACACACACACACACACACACACACACACACACACACACACACACACAACCACACACAACCACACACCAGTTAATTTTAAAATGCCTTGGGTACCTCAAAGGCTGGGCACTCCTAAATCTTCCCCTACTATCCCTGGCCCAATCGGAGAAGTGGCCAGTGGGCTGTGGTCAGTGGCCAGTGGGCTGTGGTCAGTGGGCTGTGGGCCGTAAGCAGTGGGCAGTGGCCACCCACCTGAATTCTTCCATGGCTCATTGGCTTTATTTCCTGCACCTCTAAATCTGATCCGTCTCCCACCACATCATGGTGATCCTCTGTCTATTCCTCTCTCCCACAACTTAGCAGACGCAAATCTAAGAGTCCCATGCATCTCCCTTTGCCCAACTATTAGCTGCTGATATCTTTATTGACCAATCAAAAACCAATTGGGGACAAGGACCTTCAGTGTTTGGACATACAGATTCCTGATTAAATCAAAGTGTTAGAACCAATCCAACACCTATTTAAGAATTCTAGATCCTGTGAAAATTTCTTATATACACACATTGAACTACGTGAAGACTTTACTGACTAAGCAGAAAATCAAAGCTAAGAAGCATGGTGCAGGTATAGATTAGTAACAAAGCTAAGCAAAAACAAACTTATAAAATCCTGAACCACAGTTACTTGTATTTGTTTTGTTATAATTCAAGGGACACTTTATTGGAGAAAATAAAATATCACAAGGCTTGATGTGTATTTTAATAAGCTTCATATGTAAAGTTGGAGGAGAGGTTGGTTGTCTCTGGAGTTACAGAACAGAACTCCTGAAATATAAGTACAGGGTGCTTGCCTTTCATAGTCGTGGATCCCTATAAAAACACTGAACATAAAAACTCAATAAGTAATTTTAATATGCAAGCATTTTTAGAATGTCTTATTACACTTTGAGAATAATCATTTATGTTATAGGCTATTCCTTAGTTGGGTAAGTTTGAGCTCATTTTGTTTAAGTGAACAAATCCTCTTACCTCTGAAAGTTTAACAATGAAAAATAAATGAATAAATTTACTTCCCTCCACCAACCCTTGCCTGTGCTTGAACATAAATTAGACATATTCCTCTTTTGACCTTAGCATATTCAAACTGGAAACATTTAACTCTGTTTTGAAATGAAAATGAGTAATGCTGAATAGAAATAACAACATAAGAATTATTTTCATTTGTGACTAATTAAACAAACATGTGTCTTTGTTCTTCACATGATTATATTTTAACCCCATGCAGTCTGCTCCTCTAGGAAGGGGCTCAGCCGCAGGCAGTCTGTGGCAGATCGTGAGCTAAGAGACTTTTCTGGCTTTCCAAGTGCTCACTTGCAGAGTTTCCTGAGCATATCAGGGTCTTCTGGAAGGATATAAAGGGAATATAGAAATATCTTAATTACTCTGCATGGCATTGAATTTATTTTTCTCTCAATTGAGACAGATATCACTGTACTTTCCAAAGACACAGAGAGATGTTCAGGTGACAAATGTGGGATTTGTGACATTGTTATATCTACAATACAATGCAAAATTTTAAACATGCAGTTAGAGGACATGTCTTTGCCAAGGCATTGGGTCTGTGGGTCAGTTCCAGCCTGTATTTGGTTTTGTGTGCAGAGACACACAGAAGCACATTGTTTTCTTCAATGAGTGAACAGTTGGGCTGCTCTTGTCCTCAGCCTAACACTAATTCATCTGGAAACTTAGGAAGAGTGAAACTCTCTTCAGTACACCACTATCCATTTATGTTTTAAAAATTCTCACTGGAGTGTTCCATCTTAATTGTTTTAATATGAACTGGCTGCTTTCTAGTCTTTCATCTAGAATGTTCTTTCTCCAGCACCTCAGTAACTGTAATAACCTCTTGCTGGAGTTGAATGCCCTGCTTTCAGCCCATGCCTCTATAACTACTTGCTTAGTGCATTTCCCTGTTAGAGTGGAGCTGTCTGAAAGTGCCTTCTCCTCTGCCCCTTGGTTGCAAACTTAGTAGAATTGGTATTAGAAATTCATTGCTGCACTGTCTTTCACTACACTGTGAGATCCTTGCAAAAAGTCTAATGCCGTCTTGATGTCTCGACATTTGTGTCTGATCTCTTTCTCTTTCTTGGGGCACCTCTAAGATCCTCGGTATCATGGAATCTCAGGGGATGTGGAGAGATGCCTTATGTAGGCATTTCTTTATGCAGTGACTGGATCTGTGTGGATCCTTTTAATTTGGGAATTCACTTTCTTCACTTCTAGAGTTTTTTCTTTATTCTTTTATTCTGCTCTCTCTTCTCTCCCTCTCCCTCTCTCTGGAAATATGTATTATTTGAATATTGACCCTCCTAGCCTGATCCTCTTAATTTTCCCCTTTTCACCTAATTTTCTTTCTACTTTTTAAAAATATATATTGGGATTATAGTATAATTACAGCTCTTCCCCCTTCTTTTTCCTCCAAACTGTACCATGTATATCTCCTGCTTTCTTTCAAATTTATATCCTTTTTTTCTTTAATTATTGGTGATGACAACGTGGTGGTGGTGGTGGTTGTGGTGGTGGTGTGTGTTCCTAAATACATAACTACGACCTGCTCAGTCTGTATATTGTCAGTTGTATCTACATGTTTCCAGGGCTGACCCGTTGGTCGTGGGTAACTAGTCAGGGCTCTTTCCTAGGGGAGACCACTTCCCCCACTTTCAGCTCTTTAGTTGTCTCGGGTTGGGATCTCATGAGCTTCCCCTTCCAGTTTATCATGTCTTTTTGTATTGTCCTTGTTCAAGTCATGTTTAGGAAGCCATGTTGGTAAGATTTCAGTCATGGGTGTAGCTTCTGACATTTCTAGGAGACATAGTCTCACAGCAAGTTTTCTGTTCCTCTGGCTTGTACAATCTCTTTACCCTCTCTTTCACAATCATCTCTGAGCCTTGCTTACATGCACAAGTTGTGTTGTAGATGTATCAGTTGGGACCAGGCTTCTCATCTCGGCATTTGAGCAGGTATGGTTTTCTGTAATGCTCTCTGACTGTTGGAAAGTGATGTTTCTTTGATAGGGGTTGGAAATTACACTTACCTGTGGGTGTAAGGACTAATATTTAGCAAGTAGTTAGGGATTATGCTGTTTTAATAAAGTGGAGCTTGTAGGTTCTCTGCCAAGATCCATGAACTTCACCATCCCCGGGTAGTTGGCTACGTTTCCAGTACCAGGCACAATTTCCATCTTATTGAAATTAGAAAGCTGTTTTTTCCTGCTAAGATATGCCTGTGACTATTGCACCCTTCATGCTGTCTTGTCTGCTGCTCACTCTAGGGTTCCTAAGTGTCCTAGCTGGGTAGGACTGTTGGTTGTCTCTCTCCTTTGGAAGCGTGCATGGGCTCTCTGGTACTGTGGGTGGTAGTCCTCAGAGAGGAGGCTGCCAGGTCATAGCCAGCTCTGGGCTTCTGGCACCTCTGCACAAAAAGACTTCAGCAATAGGGACTTTCCTCCCACCTCTGGAGGATATCCAAGAGCAGTAACAATCAGTAATCTATAATATTTCGTGAGTCTCTTAGACAACCCTGACAAACAGTTCAAAGGAGGGTACCTCACTGCCCTGGAGACCCTCCTGTCACGCTCCTCCAGCACTAGGATTACAGGTGCATGCTACCATATCCTCTTGCTTGTGTGACAAGCAGTTGTCCCACTGGGCCATCTCCCCAGCTCACACGTTTTATGACTGACACATCCAAAGCACTAACAACTTGTATCTTGGCATCCTCCTGCTTCCTTTCTTCAGTGCCTGGTCAGTGTTTGAACCCCAGTTATGCTGTTATCTCCCTCCAGTTCATTTGTCTTGGCTTCTTTTTTTATTGGTTCTTTGTGAATTTCACATCATGCAACCCAATCCTACTTAGATCCCTCTCTTCCCATTCCTACCCTCCACCCTTGCTACCTCCCCATCAACAGAGAAAAAATTCTTGTTGTGGAAGCTGTTGTGTGTCACAGTTGTCCCACAGTATACCCTTTTGTCTACACATCTTTGCTTGCAAATGTTTATTGCAATGTCTAGTTTGAGGCCTCTGGCTTCTGCTTCACTATCAATACTGGAACCTCACTGGGACTCCATTCTAATATCCCGTTGCTGCCCTGTGTCATGGAGATCCTGTAGTTTTGGAACTGTAGGACCAGCCTCTTCATTCACTCCAGCAATTCATAGATGGGGTAAGATACTGGGGTGGACAATTCAAAGCCCTGGATCTGGGCCCAAGAGATATCTGAGCTGGTCAGCCTGCCTGTTTTCTGCTCTTATGCCCTCAGGGCTGGCTCACCAGCAACCCCCACAGTCAGGGCTAGCTCTACCCTGTTGCTCAGGCAAGTGCAGGGCCCACTCTCCTGAGTCTTGCAGCCACTTGGGACAGGGACAGTTCTTCCACCATCATGACCCTGAGGCCAGCTCTCCTGTCTGCCATAGGTGTTGAGGGATGAGGAAGAGGAGGGGGACATCACTCCTTCATCCACACCACCCACTGCACAGCAGACAAGTGGTAGGGCCAGCTCAACGGTACTGCCCAGTCGAGGTGCAGGCCCTACTCTCTCTAGTGCTGCAGCAGGAGAGGGGCAGGGACAGCGCCCCTGCTCTCATGACCCCATCGGAGCCAGCTTACCCTCCTGCTACAGGTGGCAAGGGCAAAAGATAAGAGAAGGGGACTCTCTCCCTGGTCCATGCCACCATTCATGCCATGGCACAAGAGACAGGTGACCGGGCCAGCTCTCCCACACTCATATCCTCAGGGCAGCTCACCCACAACTTCCACAGTGTGTGGGCCAAGTACCACAGCTGATTAGAGGCAGGGGTAGTTCTCCTGATTTCATACCACCCCAGGCTGAGCTCTTTCTTGATGCCCAGGTGAGGGGTGGGGCCAGTTTTGCACAGCCTTCAGACATCAACATGTCCCCAGGCAGAAGATCAGACAAGGGATGTCTGCCTGCTGCTTCAGAGCCCAAACCTGCCCCTTGGTAGCGGCACAGGCCAGGATGCCACCATGGTTCCAGATAGGATCAATGACCACTCCAACAATCTGTTTTTACTACCCTGTAGTCTCCAGTTCTGCCTCTCTTCATTGTGCCCATGTCCTCTGTTTCTTTTCTTTTCCATTTCTCCAGCACTTACTTGCTCCTCTTAGTGGCTCCCAGCGTCTCTGGGGTCCCCTCAGGAGTGCTATGTCCCGCTCATGCATTATGGCATCTGAGCACGGTCTGCCCACCAGCGCCTGTGCATCTCAGGCTAGCTCACTCTCTGGGCCCCATGGCATCAGTCTAGTGGTCATCTCTGGCTGGCTCCTCACCCAAGCCTGCATCCTAAGTGAGGGGTGTTTGTTATGGACTCACTTCCTGTCCTGGGAGTCTGCACAGCATCTAGCTGGGTCCTGTCAGGCTAACTTTTCCCACTAGGGAATATTAGGCTACTAACCATTCAAATGTTCGCAAGTTAGAACACTGAGCAAAGACATACCCTTTCTCCCTCTTCCACCTACCAATGCACAGAGCATACTGATGTGACATAGCAGCCTTACCTGCAACGCCTCTGGAGCATGCTCTCTTGGTTTCTTATTTCTAACCTCCTTATTGTCGTTCTCATGGGATTTAAGAACAGTGAAGGTATTGTACATGTTTTATTCAGACAGAAAGATATATGTTATTTTTCTTTTCTTTTTTTAGATTATTCATTCATTCATTTATTTATTTTGTGCTTCTTCATGCAGTATTTGTGAGTTATTTTTAATTAGATATTTTCTTCCTTTACATTTCAAATGCTATCCGGAAAGTCCCCTATACTCTCCCCACACCCTGCTCCCCAACCCACCCACTCCTGCTTCCTGGCCCTGGCATTCCCCTGTACTGGGGCATATAATCTTCACAAGACCAAGGGCCTCTCATTCCTATGATGGCCGACTAGGCCATCTTTTGCCACATATGCAACTAGAGACACAAGCTCTGGGGGATACTGGTTAGTTCATATTGTTGTTCCTCCAATAGGGTTGCAGACCCCTTTAGCTCCTTGGTTACTTTCTCTAGCTCCTTCATGGGGGCCTTGTGTTCTATCCAATAGATGACTATGAACATCCACTTCTGTATTTGCCAGGCACTGGCACAGCCTCACAAGAGACAGCTATATCAGGGTCCTGTCAGCAAAATCTTGCTGGTGTATGTAATAGTGTCTGGCTTTGGTGGTGATTTATAGGATGGATCCCTGGGTGGGGCAGTCTCTGAATGGGTGAATAGAAAATTTTATTTTCTAGAGTCCAGCTTCTTGAGTTCTTTGTATTAAGGAAAAGTAATTGTTGCTTCCTTCCGTCTCAGCTCCAAACTCTGTCTCTGTAACTCCTTCCATAGGTATTTTATTCCCCATTCTAAGAAGGAATGAAGTATCCACACTTTGGTCTTCCTTCATCTTGATTTTCATGTGTTTTGCAAATTGTTTCTTGGGTATTCTAAGTTTCTGGGCTAATATCCATTTATCAGTGAGTGCATATCATGTGTGTTCTTTTGTGATTGGGTTACCTCACTCAGAATGATATCCTCCAGGTCCATCCATTTGCCTAAGAATTTCATAAATTCATTGTTTTTAATAGCTGAGTAGTACTCCATTGTGTAAATGTACCACATTTTCTGTATCCATTTCTCTGTTGAGGGACATCTGGGTTCTTTCCAGCTTCTGGCTATTATAAATAAGACTGCTATGAACATAGCGGAGCATGTGCCCTTATTACAAGTTGGAACATCTTCTGGGTATATGCCCAGGAGAGGTATTGCTGGATCTTCCGGTAGTACTATGTCCAATTTTCTGAAGAACCGCCAGAATGATTTCCAGAGTGGTTGTACCAGCTTGCAATCCCACCAGCAATGTAGGAGTGTTCCTCTTGCTCCACATCCTTGCCAGCATCTGCTGTCACCTGAATTTTTTATCTTAGCCATTCTGATTGGTATGAGGTGGAATCTCAGGGTTGTTTTGATTTGAATTTCCCTGATGATTAAGGATGTTGGACATTTTTTCAGGTGCTTCTCAGCCATTTGGTATTCCTCAGTTGAGATTTCTTTGTTTAGCTCTGTAACCCATTTTTTAATAGGGTTATTTTATTTTCTAGAGTCCAGCTTCTTGAGTTCTTTGTATTAAGGAAAAGTAATTGTTGCTTCCTGTTATTTTTGTTGTTAGAGTTGGGATTCTGTTCTTGCAGCTATCTTCTTTTAGGTTTGTTGAAGGATTACTTTCTTGCTTTTTCTAGGGTGTAATTTCCCTCCTTGTGTTGTTTCCCTTTAATATTTTTTGAAGGGCTGGATTCATGGAAAGGTATTGTGTGAATTTCGTTTTGTCATGGAATAATTTGGTTTCTCCATCTATGGTAATTGAGAGTTTTGCTGGGTATAGTAGCCTTGGCTGGCATCTGTGTTCTCTTAGGGTCTGTATGACATCTGTCCAGGATCTTCTGGCTTTCATAGTCTCTGGTGAGAAGTCTGGTGTAATTCTGGTAGGTCTGCCTTTATATGTTACTTGACCTTTTTCCCTTACTGCTTTTAATATTCTATCTTTATTTAGTGCATTTGTTGTTCTGATTATTATGTGTTGGGAGGAATTTCTTTTCTGGTCCAGTCTATTTGGAGTTCTGTAGGCTTCTTGTATGTTCATGGTCATCTCCTTCTTTAGGTTAGGGAAGTTTTCTTTTATAATTTTGTTGAAGATATTTACTGGCCCTTTAAGTTGAAAATCTTCATTCTTATCTACTCCTATTATCCTTAGATTTGGTCTTCTCATTGTGTCCTGGATTTCCTGGATGATTTGAGTTAGGATCTTTTTGCATTTTGCATTTTCTTTGACTGTTGTGTCCATGTTTTCTATGGAATCTTCTGCACCTGAGATTCTCTCTTCCATCTCTTGTATTCTGTTGTTGATGCTAGCATCTATGGTTCCTGATTTCTTTCCTAGGATTTCTATCTCCAGAGTTGTCTCCCTTTGGGTTTTCTTTATTGTTTCTACTTCCATTTTTAGATCTTGGATTGTTTTGTTCAATCCCATCACCTGTTTGGTTGTGTTTTCCTGTAGTTCTTTAAGGGATTTTTATGTTTCCTCTTTAAGGACTTCTACCTGTTTAGCCATGTTCTCCTTTATTTTTTTTAAGTGAGTTATTAATACCCTTCTTAAAATCCTCTACCAGCATCATGAGATATGATTTTAAGTCTGAATCTTGCTTTCCGGGTGTGTTGGGGTATCCAGGATTCGCTGTGATGGGAGTACTGGGTTCTGATGATGCCGAGTGGTCTTGGTTTCTGTTAGTAAGATTCTTACGTTTGCCTTTCGCCATCTGGTAATCTCTGGTGTTAGATGTTCTAGCTGTCTCTGGCTGGAGCTTGCTCCTCCTGTGATTCTGTTAGCCTCTGTCAGCACTCCTGGGAGTCCAACTCTCTCCTGAGTCTCAGTGGTCAGAGCACTCTCTGCAGACAAGCTCTCCTCTTACAGGGAAGGTGCACAGAGGTCTGGAGCTCAGCTCTGCCTCCTGGCTGAAGATGAAGATCCAAAGGGACTCTGTCCAAGAAGCTCTGTTTCTTCTGAGGCCTGTGCGCTCTTCTGCGAGGACTGGTCTCTGAGAGACCCAGGATACAAGATGGCAATTTCACCTGAGTCCCGGGGTTAGAGACCTCCCTGGAGGCTGTCTCTCCTCTGGCAGGGAAGATTTGCAGAGGCCTGGTTCTCAGCTCTGCCTCCTTGCTGAAGATGAAGGCCCAAAGGGCCCCTGTCCAAAAAGCTGTGATGCTTCTGTGGCCCGCATGCTCTCCTGCGTGGCCTGGTCTCTCTTATTTATTTATTTAATGTATGTATATAAGTACACTGTTGCTGTCTTCAGACACACCAGAATAGGGCACTGAATCCCATTACAGATGGTTGTGAGCCACCATGTAGTTGCTGGGAATTGAACTCAGGATCTCTGGAAGAGCAGCCAGTGCTCTTAACTACTGAGCCATCTCTCCAGCCCATAATTGTTATTTTTCATTATTGGTAACTATACTTTATCTGGTGAATTCACTCTTCTTTACTTATCTATTGTGTGACATATGTATTACTTGTAGTTAGTTGCTGTTGCAAATGTACAGAAACATAGCACTGATAGGTGTTGGGCTTTTTGTTTTGTTTTCACTTTATTTTATTTTATTTTATTTTATTTTTTGTACAGGATTTCTCTGTGTAGCCCTGGCCGTCCTGGAACTCACTCTGTAGACCAGGCTGGTCTGGAACTCAGAAATCTGTCTGCCTCTGCCTCCCAAGTGCTGGGATTAAAGGCATGCGCCACCACTGCCCAGCCTGTTATTTTCTTAAAATAAAAATACAGTAGCAATATTCAAACACATCTTGCTTTCTAAAAATGACCATACCAGGCTGGGTTTGTGACTTAGTGGAAAGTTGCATGCCTAGTGCTCCTCTGGCTTACTGTACTCATTGTATCTTTGCTGGAGTCTTATAGGCTTCTCCTCCCCATAAAAGAACTCAAGGACAAGTTTATTAGAGTTTGGGAGAAAAACAAATATGAGCAAGCCGTCTGTAAACGTTGTCAGCTGTGGGTAGGCAGGGGAGGGGAGAGAAGAGACAAAGCCTTGTCAGTGGGGTCTGGGGAAGGTGGTCTCTGTAACAGTGGAAGTCAGCAAGAAGCTGCATGTCAGAGGGCCAGGGAGACTTCAGAAGGAGGGTAAGAAGCCCAGAGGGTCAGAAGAAGCATGCCAAAAGAAAACGGTAAAAGGAAAATTTAAAAGTAATATTTTCCCGAGTTAGAACCCAGAGGAACAGGCAGGCTCAGCAGTGCTTCCATATGGGAAGTGCCACATGCCGCACACGGCAGCCTGAAAGTCCTTCTGACCAGCTGAAAATAGAAAGCTAGCTTCTTCTAGACAAACAGATTTTTAAATATCCTCCAACAGAATGGAAATAAGTGATGCTCTAACAATAATTACTTTGAGTTTTTCAAAAATTAAGTAACACTAATACTCGTTACTTTGATTGGAAAATAAGTGATATAGAGATAATATAAATTAATTGCTAGTGATGCTATCACTCACATTTTACATTTTGATAATTGTGGATGTGCCTGTTTGAGAGGAAGAACATGTACAAAAAATCTACATGACAAACATAATCACCCTCCATTTTAAAAAAAAAAATTAGGAATAGAGAACTAGGCATGGTGACACAGACCTTTAATCCCAGTTCTTGGGAGGCAGAGGCAGGCAAATCTTGTGAGTTCCAGCCTGAGCTACATAGTGAGACACTGTCTTGAAATAAGTAAATAGTACAATTAAAACAGAGACATAGGTACATGTCAAATTAGAAATAGGACTACCAAGATGTTTCAGCAGGTTAGGGTACTTTTTAAAGATAGTTCTGTAGTAGATCTTGATGGAAGTGGTGTGTGTAACTAACCATTCCCCTGCGTATGAATCCTTGCCTAACCAATGTGGCTTTTAAATGCATTTCAAAATTCCAGGTGGATACAGACAAGAGTGGTGAAGTTCGACTTATAGAACTGGATGCATCTTTCAAAAGTGAACATACCGTTTTTGTGACACCACCAGAGATCCCCCATCTACCCAATGGTGAAGAGCCACCATTACAGTACAGGTATTCAAGAAACAGTGTATGTTGGTTGGCAGGGAAGCAATCCCTCATCAATGGCATAGCTTTCTAAGGATTGTGGTATTTTCAAAAATACAAACTTACAGATCTCTAATTTTTAGGTGGTAAGCAAGCCTATCCCACATCCATTAAGGTTTGAGGTATAAATAGATAAGAAACCTATTTTTTTGAGATAGGATTTCTCTATAAAATACATTTTTCATAAGCTTGGGTAAATCTCTAATTGTATTTAAGTATGCCTGTCAATACCTGTTAAATTAGAGCAGACCACACTCACTTGTAGAATTTTATTATACAAGTTAATTATAGAATTTTGATTTTTTTTCCTTCAGTGTTAAAGAATTTTGATTTTTACTTTTCACTAAAAGCAGTTTTCTCCCTCCTACTCCCTCTTTATGGCAGACACACATTGATTAATGTAGCTGACTTACAAAGAGATACTAAATGTAATTTAGGTTCATTTTCTGTTGCCTTAATTTGTATGACACACAATCTTAAACTACTCATGTTTTATAAATTTTTAAGACATGAAAGTTGAGACTTATTGACATCGACTTTGTTAATTTAGAAATTTTGTAAGAGACTGCTGAGGGATTGCTGTATAGACTTTAACGTGTGTCATCCTGCCTTGGTCAGATGAGAGCCGTGGGGCATGGATGTTATTTGTTTTCAGTGCTCTCTACATGTACTTTTATCTAAGGCTGTATTTCCTCTTTTATTTTACATTGTTCTTATTCTTCAATAATACTTTAAAGATTCTAGTACTATTTCATATCTGTAATTCATCGAATCTCACTCTTTTTCTTTCTTCTAAAAGTGAAGTCCTAAACCCACTAGCTAACCTGATAAGCTAACCAAGACAATGTGAATCTAGCCCAGTGTGCTTAGAGGCCACACCTGTGCTGCTGTTTCTATATATGAAAAATGTTATGTAATGATGTGTGTGTGTGTGTGTGTGTGTGTGTGTGTGTGTGTGTGTTTTCAGACAGAGTTTCTCTGAGTATCTCTGACTTTCCTGGAATTCACTCTGTAGACCAGGCTGGCTTGCTTCTGCCTCCCAAGTGCTGGGCTGGGATTAAAGGCATGCACCATAATCCCCAGCAAATATCTTTAATCTAAAGCAACATCATTACTGGCGGTCTTGTTTGAAAGAATATTATTCTGTGATCCCTTTACTACCGGCAACATATGCAAAAACACTAGCTAAGTATGTATATGAACACTAATTTTAAAAAGTTTGCAGGAATTGCTTTGGAATTTGATATCAAGGTCATTCAAATGTGTTTCCTCTTTTATTTCCAGATATATTGATATTGAGTCTGCATTTATAAAAATAACAGTATTTATTTGTTGAGTATATTTTATAATCTGATAGAGAATTATAGCTAAATTCTAAGTTAATACGTTATTTGGTCATAATTCTTCTAGCTAGCAGCAATCTGTTTGTGGTTGAAAGGCAATTTCTTCTTCTCTGAAACAGCTATAATGGATTTCCAGTTCTCAGGAACAATTTATTTGAGAGGCCTGAAGGATTTCTACAAGCACGAAAGAACAAACTACCTTCAAAACCAAGCAGTCCTGGTAGTCCTTCTCCCATGTTCAGAAGAACAAAACAGGTGCTTTGAAACTCTGTGTTCCTCATGTAATCAAACATCAGGCCAGCAGTGCATCTGATGTTCTGCCTTGCGTGGCAGCCCTTGCTGCACAGCTGTAGCCTTAGCAGATGACAAGGTGCTTGGTGCTCTAAATGTAGTTTGAAGTAATCAGACCTAAAACTTTATTTTATATATCATATGATACAAACTCAAAAGGAGATTTTAAAATATATTAATTGTCAACGAGTTTTACAAAACATGTGACTTTCTGTGTTCACCATTCAGCTTAATAAAGATGCTACCTTGGACTTCTTCCTAGGAAATCAAGTCAGCCCATAAGATCGCAAAGAGGTATTCTTCTATCCCTCAGATGTGGTCTCGGTGTCTGCTGCGTCACTGTTATGGATTGTGGTTTATTTGTCTCCCAGCTTACGTGAAGGTTTGTCACTCCAAAGTCAGGGCTCTGAAAACTGCATACGATGTGCTTAAAAAAATGCAGCTGAAGAAGATGGATCCACCTGATGAGGTAATAGTGTGATTCCAAGGGTGTCGATTATTAGAGATGCCCGTGCAGAAGAGCGTTTGTGTCTGTTCACCTCTCAACTTGTGTTGCAGGTGTGCTACCGCATTCTCATGCAGCTCTGTGGACAGTACGACCAGCCTGTACTTGCGGTTCGAGTGCTTTTTGAAATGCAGAAAGCTGGTATTGACCCCAATGCAATCACTTATGGATATTATAATAAGGTAATTGTTTGGATTTAATGAGGAAAATGTGTTTTTGTCATTGTACAACATTAAATTAGTAGCAAAAGTAATCAGAGGCTATTGGTATTGATTTTAGAATGTTCAGAATATAGTTCATAAATTAAGACTTTTTTATTTTCTAATGTGTTAACAATCTACCTTTATCTTCTTTAGCTTAATTCAGAAGCCAGTGTATGTTCATTTATGAAAATTGTTTTGTTAATTCTGTATTTTTAAATGAATAGGCTGTTTTAGAAAGTACGTGGCCTTCAAGAAGTCGTAGTGGCTATTTCCTCTGGACAAAAGTAAGAAATGTTGTTTTAGGAGTTGCACAGTTCAAAAGAGCTTTGAAGAAACATCCACACTTACCACAGACAGCGCTCTCAGGTAAGTAAAAAGTTGTAAGGTATGCGCATGGTTAGCTTTTTTCAAAACTAATTGGTTAAAGTTTATATTTTTAGAAAATTTTAAGTACTTTGAAATACTGACTATTTGGGCTGATGAGATGGCTCAGTGGTTTAGAACACTAGCTGCTCTTTCCAAAGGTCCTGAGTTCAATTCCCAGTACCAAATGGTGGGTCATGATACCGTCTCCTGCCATGGAGGTATACGTGCAGACAGAGTGCTCAGACATTTAAAAACAAACAAACAAAACATAAAAAATACTGAATATTTTCTGTGTTTTATGCCAGCCAGCAACTTTTTAATAAAAATTAACTATTGTGCACAGTACCTGGTTCTGGAAGCCTTCTGGATTCAGGTTCAGTGTTTGTTTATGTGTAATGAACTACATGGGAGGCAGGAGCTAAGCCACTCCTGTTCAGTGTAGAGCTTACACACACAGCCTTATGTTCATTTTATATCGTGTCTGTGATGTGTCTGAGGCTTGAGATGAGCTACCATATGAGGTCATCTATGGAATTTTCCACTTGTGGTGTCCTGTTGATACCTAAGTTTCAGGTTTCAGATTAAGGAACTCCTGCCTGTATTAGACAGTTCTTCCCAGTTTAGAAAACACTAGATTCTTCTTTCTCCAGTTGTTAAATTATCAACATTTAGGGATCTTGTTTTAATAGTCATAAATAATTCACAGTAGATTCTCACAGTAGATTCTCTATTGTAGCTGTATTTTGCTGAGTTTTGTGGCACCATTGGTTCCATAGTAGGTTCTTAGCTTTAACAACAAACTCTGCTGTGTCACACTGGTATTTCTAAAAACGCTACCGAACTGGATTCTTTTTTTTTTTTTTTTTTTTTTTTTTGGTTTTTGAGACAAGGTTTCTCTGTGTAGCCCTGGCTGTCCTGCTGTCCTGGAACTCACTTTGCAGACCAGGCTGGCCTCGAACTCAGAAATCTGCCTGCCTCTGCATCCCAAGTGCTGGGATTAAAGGCGTGCGCCAGATGGCAGTGACGGATGCTGTCAGTCATAGATAGTGGTCATAGCACACACATTGCAGAACAGGCACCTTTTGTGTACTTCTGTATACAGTTATTATAGTACATTTTAAAGCTACACTTGCTAGTCTGTGTTTTTACTTTGTTTTCAGTGACATGTTTAACTGTCACTGTTTGATTTTCTATTAGGCACTTAACACTAAATTTAATTACTACATGTAGCTTTCTTCATTATTTACTGGAGAGGCTCAAGTATTAATTCAAGTTCGTGATAACACAGTTAACTCTAGGTAGCCACAAATCTCGTCATCATTTTAGGGGTGCCTTTTTTTAGGGCAGGGGATCAAATTTGTACATGCTGGGCAAGGACTCTGCCAATGAGCTGTACTTCCAGCCCCTTGACATGTTATTTTATTGGACAGATTTTCTTCTCAAGAAGTCCTGTCTATGTGTCTGAGTTAAGAGTGTTACACCAGCGTCTACTCCCTGATTTTAACATTATGTTGTGGTCATGTAGGGTATGGTTAGGAGAAAACAGGCAAAGAGCGCCACCAAGAACTTTCTCTAAAATGTTAGTTTTTACAACTTTTAAATTAAACCGATATAAAAGAAAAAGTTTCAATTTAAATGCTAAAGTCCTAGCAACAACTATGACATTACTTTCATTGGTATACAGGACTCGTATGTAAGGGCAGGTGCTGTGGTTCTGTGTGTAAAGGCACGTCTTGCCACGCCCAGTGACCTGACTTCCATCCTCAGCAACCACACAGAAAGAGAGGACGCACTCTTGCAAGTTGTCCTCTGAACCCCACTTGTCTGGAGGTCCACAAGCGTGTCCATACACGCACATACAATACAAATAAGTGATTTTACACAAACATTAAAGCATTAGTATTAAAACCCACTAATTTTGACTTTTCATTATTTAAAAGTACATATGACTTTAGTATATTATGAGCATGAACTCTTAATAGACAGAAACTTTAAAAAACAAAAAATTGTGAAATATGAAGAGTGCTGTTTCTGAAAATGGCAGCATTATTTCAGTCTCTTTCACTTTTAAGACTAAGAAATGTGAGCTGGTTGTGCTAAAATATAACACATTGATTCTTCCTTGGCTGGTTTATTCTTGATCCTACAGTGTGAATTTAATCAGTTATGGAAGTCGGTCTTGGGCTTAGTTCCTTAAAATGAAGAGATCTTCTAATAAGTTTGCCTTTTTAAAAAAGCCTGGCTCAGAACACTGTGAAATCTAACAACAACAAAAAAATCTTTAAATTTTCCTATTTGTGATTTCTTTGGAAATTAGACCTGAAAGGTCCTTTAAGCAAAACGACTTTAGATTAATATCAAAGACATAATAGTGCTATAACCTCTTCAGAATTCTTTGCAAGTTTACAAAACTTGTATTTTTATTCTTATAAACATAGCTTTGTGTTTTATAAATCTGAGAACTGGAAGTTCATACAAAAACAGTAAATTCTTTAAAATCACACATTCCCACACATCACCTGCCACTCAGAACCTTAGCTTTTGGGGGGTGCTGGGGGAAGGTTGTTCTGAGACAGAGTTTCTCTGCCTTGGCTGTCCTGGCGCTCACAGAGCCTGCCTCTGCCTCCAGAGCACTGGATTGAAGGTCTGCGCCACCAGGCCCAGCATTTTAAGAGTAATTTTAACACACTATATTTTCTGACTGCTACATATTTGTACTAAAGTGTGGTTCTATAACTCTTTGGTTCAGTTTTAAGAAAAATTATTTGTCAATGAAGTTAAAGGAACCTGACTTTGTGGCAGAATCATTAGACATTGAATGCCGGTGACCTTTATGTGCGTGTTATGAATTCCCTGCAAATTTCTCTTCTCCATTGCTTAGTTAGAACTCAGGCCAGACATGGTAATCCACACCTTTAATCCCAGCACTCAGGAGGCAGAGGCAGGTGGATCTCTTCAAGACCAGCCTGGTCTACAGAGAGAGTTCCAGACCAGTCAAGGCTATGGGAGATCCTAGCTTTAAAAAAAAAAAAAACAGACTTTGACCTTGAAAGATGATGAACTTGAGTGAAGACTGTATGGCTTGTCTGGTTTTGGTGCCCACAGAGTAATGTGAATGTATATATTTACTTGACTGCAATATGGAATCAAAAGGGAATTACCTAGAAATTTTCCCTTTCCTGTTAATGGAGATGGGTGCTGGGCAACCAACAAAATAATGCTTTGACTGGAGATTTTCTGAAGTCCAGAGAAAATCTAAACACTGGTGCATACCCCCTCATTCTAGCTGTTTCCACTAGAGAAGTTTGTGACAGGTGTGGGGATTGGCCAGCAGGCCCGAGATGTTAATCCATGCTGCATCCCTGGAATGTCACCACTCACCTGCATGGTGTCCTGTCACAGTCTGCACTTTAGTCCCTCAGCAGGGGGGTCCTGTTGGCCTAGGGATTTTTGCAGTTGAACAGTCTTCTGTCTGGTCATTAAATTTGTTTAAGAAATAATCTCAATAAAAGTTTATGGTAAGCAGCATAGTATTTGTTTCTGTTTTTGCTCAGGTGGCCGGTCTGATCTTGGATATAATTCATTATCTAAGGACAATGTTAGAAGAGAGGGTCCATCTACTGAAGACATTCAAGGGGAAAAGGAGAAAAGAGGGAGTGATTCTAGTTCCTGTAGGTATTCATTGTTAAGTTGATTTTATGTAAGCTCGTATAGAAAATACAAAAACTTCAAGTATAAAAGTACTAGTTTAGCCTCTGTCTTCCTGTTATAATTACCTTCCTTCTCGCTGATCCTTGTTACTACCTAGTACTCTCACCCACAAGCGTTGTGTAGCAAGTGTGACTGCCCAGTGGTGGAACTTGCCAAGCAAGTCCTGTTAAGTGAACGCCAGGTGACTCCTGTGAAAATACGCATAGTAGAAATGTCTTGTCTTGTCTTTTTTTTTCTTCTTTTTAAAACAGAGTTCTTTTTCTGAGGTCTAATACACGCTGTCTTAGTTAGGTCTATCACTGCTGTGATAAAACACCAGGAACAAAAGCAACTTGGGGAGGAAAGGGTTTATTTGACTTCCATACTTCAAGTCACAGTCCACTGAGGGAAGCCAAGGTGGGAACAAACAGGACAGGCCTCTAGAGGCCAACTGGTGCCTCTGGCTTCTTTGGCTGGTTTCTTTCAGAACCCAGGACCAAGGCTGGCCCCACCCACAATGGGCTGGGCCCTCTCCCATCAATCACTAATTAAGAACGTGTCCTACAGGCTTGCCTGCAGCTAAATCTTCTGAGGCAAGTTTACTGTTGAGGCTCCCTCCTGGATGACTCCAGCTTGTGTCAAGTTGACATAAAACTATACCTTTATTTAAGGTTTGTTGGTGAATTACGATTTATATTTCCTTTCTTCCCACTCCAAGGTGCATATTTCACAACCACAGAGAAGATATAAAATTCTATATGAGCCTTATATATGACCAGCTCTTAGTAATTCAATTTGGTCCACACTTGATGGCCTTTAAGTGCAGTGAATTATTTGACAAGTGTGTAGAGAAGCAATTAGTATACTCTTATCACCAATTTTCATTTTGAAATATATAAGACTAAAAGCCTCTCTTTATACATCCTGCAACATACGTAAGTTTAATTCTGCTAACATTTTACATTTGCCGTTATAGTGTCAGAAAATGAGAGTACAAAAGGAAGTGCGGAGTGCCTCCCTACTCTCAGTTACCAGAGGGCTTCCACTATAGTTCGCCTCAACGGTGCACATAACGACAGTGCTGGTAAAACATCCGGAGAATGTGAGGGTAAGTTGAATAGTATACATTTGCATATGCAGAATGAAGTGTATCTGTGTCTACTAAGTATGTATTTTTAAATATTAAATTTAGATTCTATTTTTGGTGGCAGATATCCTTACCCACTGAGCCATCCTACTGATCCCAGTGAATATTTGTGTACCCTCTCTTACTAAAACTTAGCAGCTTGAGTTTTGTGTTTTATAGCATATTTGCTCAAGCTTTTATTATAACAAGGCACACCTTGTTTTATTATAAGGGCCTGAATGCTGCCTTTTAATTTTGAACTATTGGGACTTCCAGAAGGGAAAGTGTGCAAAAAAAGGGTGGAGGGGAGAAGTAAATCTGAGGGAACCATACACCTAGCCAACTTTTAAATGAGCCATATGCTTTTGTAGTCTGTGTCCTTCCTGTTTATTCAGAGGCAAACTAAAAAGTCCCTCAGATAGTTTGAGAAAGTCATGACCATGGTGATGCACGCCTTTGATCTCAGCACTGGGGAGCCAGAGGCAAGTGAACCTCTGTGTGTTCCTCATCCCCTGGTCTACTTCAGTGCTTCAGGCAGCCCAGGCTACTTAGTGAGATAGTGTCACCCAAAGGAAAAAAAAGCTGCTAATCAATGTTTTTCTTTGAAAAGAAAATATTTTTTAAAATATTTTCATAATGCAATATAGAAATTTCAGTATTAAAACAAAGGTAAAGTTACTTAATCTACATATATAGTCAAAAAAGATTTGAAGATTTAAAAATAATTTTTACATGTGGATAGAATTGATATAGTTACCACTGGTTTGGTTTGGTTTGGTTTGGTATTGGGGCTTATTTTTCCACTGTAATAAGGAGATGGCTTAGACTTTCAAGTTCATCTAGCATAGTACAGTTCTTTTTTATTATTATTATTAGATATTTTCTTTATATACATTTCAAATGCTATCCTGAAAGTTCCCTATACCCTCCCTCTGCCCTGCTCCCCTAACCCACCCACTCCCGCTTCTTGGCCCTGGCATTCCCCTGTACTGGTACTGGGGCATACAAAGTTTGCAATACCAAGGAGCCTCTCTTCCCAGTGATGGCCGACTAGGCCATCTTCTGCTACATATGCAGCTCTGGGGGTATTGGTTAGTTCATATTGTTGTTCCACCTATAGGGTTGCAGACCCCTTTAGCTCCTTGGGTGCTTTCTCTAGCTCCTCCATTGGGGGCCCTATGTTCCATCTTATAGATGACTGTGAGCATCCACTTCTGTATTTGCCAGGCAAGTATAGTACAGTTCTATAGCTGTTACTTAATTTAGTATAAATTTATTACTGTTAAAAAGTAAATCTTGGGGCTGGAGCGAGCAGAGGTCCTGAGTTCAATTCCCAGCAACTAAATGATTGTTTACACTGTACAGCTACAGTGTACTCACATACATAAAATAAATAAATAAATCTTTTAAAAATAAAATAAAATAACTTGTAAAAAAAGTAAATCTTAGTTGGTAAGTTTTTCTTTTGTAAGCAGTATATGCTAATGGCTAGAAGCATAGACTTTCTCATCAGACAAATTTGAATTTGAATCTGAGTCCTGTTACTTAAATACTATATAACTTTGGCTAAATAGTTTCTCTCTCTGCATGTCTGTTTTTTTTGCTCTGAATGTTGGAATGTTTATAGCAACAATAGCAGTAAACTGCCTAAAACGGGCCCTGCCGAGTTCCAGGCAGCCAGTGAGCACCTGCTGTTTTCATTCCTGTTACTAGTATTTAAAATATTTAAGGTAACATATTTGCAGAGTACATTTTCATAGCTGAAAGCACATTTCTTGTTTTCCAGAAAGCACACCTGAGCTGCTCTTAATGCCATCTCTTGAGGACACAAATGAAGCACAAACCACGCCAAGCAGGTGCTTTAGGAAAAGGCATAAAAGTGATGATGGATCTCACTTGCAGCAGCAAATGCCTTGGGGAAGCAGGAACCGTAATCTCAGTGGTGGGGTACTGATGGGATTCATGCTGAACAGAACTAACCAGGAAACAAGCCCTGGAGAGATGGTTGAAAAATTAGGAGCTGATGCAAAAATTCTTTCAAATGTTATCTCAAAAAGCACAAGGCCAAATAGTCTTGATATTGGAAAACCACCCGCAAGATCAAAGAGAGACAGCCTAGAGAAGGAGTCTAGCGACGATGACACACCTTTCCATGGTTCTAACTGCCTGGATAAAGTCGAGTCTCCTGTTATCTTTGACTTAGAAGATTTAGACACTGAAACAGATGGATCAAAAGTGGGCGGTGTCGCTGCACAAAATCCCAAGAGGCTTCAACGTAGGAACAGCAGCTTTTCAGTAAAACCCTCTGAAAAAACAGATGTTGTAACAGGCTTTGATCCTCTCTCGCTTTTGGTTGCTGAGACTGAGCAGCAGCAGAAAGTGGAAGAGGAAGAGGATGAAGATGATAACAAGAGCGTCTCAACACCATCTGCCAGGCGCAATTTAGCTGAAGAAATCGAGATGTACATGAATAACATGAGCAGTCCTTTGACAAGCCGCACACCCAGCATTGATTTACAACGAGCATGTGATGACAAGTTAACCAATAAGAAAAGCCCAACATTGGTCAAGGCCTGCAGAAGATCAAGCCTGCCTCCTAATTCTCCTAGGCCAGTGAGACTTACGAAATCCAAAAGTTACACCAAAAGTGAGGAGAGACCCAGGGACAGACTGTGGTCCTCCCCAGCCTTCTCGCCCACGTGTCCATTTCGGGAAGGATCTCAAGAAACACTAGCCCATTCATCACCTTCATTTAACTTAGACACACTGCTGGTGCCTAAACTTGATGTCTTAAGGCACAGTGTGTTCACTGCTGGGAAAGGAGTTGCGGAGAAAGCAAGCAAATGGTACTCAAGGTTCACCATGTACACTACGTCATCAAAGGTAGGTTTGTGGGCTTTTGCTGCTTCTGTAAGCCGCCTCCACCACAGCCACTTACAGCTTTCTTATGAGCACATCTGTCTTAACCACTCTCCTTACATACAGCTTATACAAGACAATGAGGGTTTTTAAAGATCTTTTAAAGATTTATTTATTTTATATATGTGAGTACATTGTCAATCTCTTCAGACTCTCCAGAAGAGGGCATCAGATCCCATTACAGATGGTTGTGAGCCACCATGTGGTTGCTGGGAATTGAACTTAAGACCTCTGGAAGAGCAGTCAGTGCTCTTAACTGCTGAGCCATCTCTCCAGCCCCTAAAGATTGGAATGCATATATGTGTGAGTTCATGTGAACCAACTGTGTGCAAGTGTCTCCAGAGGCCAGAAGAGGATGTAGGATTGCTAGAAACTATAGTTACACTCAGTTGTGAGCTGCCACGCAGGTGCTGGGAACCAAATGCAGGTCCTCTGCAAGAGCAGTAAATGTCCTTCATTTCAGTATTTCCTTTAGCATATACATTTTTGTCATTGTCCAGTATGTCTCCAAACATTACTCCCAGGAGTATGCTGCCTTCTCCTGGGCAGGATGAAGGATCTTATGATAGACTTGTATTTCTCCCAAGAACAAAAATGTGGAGGAAGTATAGAAAGCATGTGTTTATAATCATCAGAGAAATGTCACAGATAGGGAGGGAACAGGAAGTCAAGAAATTACCCAAAGGAACTAAGTCAATAGTCTTTTTCCTCCGAAGGCATTTCCACTAATTGTGAGCATAGAACATTAAGTTTGCCATCTTTTGGGGGGGAGGAATGAAAGAGGGTGGGAAGGGGACACAAAATGTAAACTTGAAGACTTCAGGGATGGAAGGTTTTGTCACCTGGCCTTTGGAAAGCCAGTGCTACCACTTGCCCGTGCTCTCCAGGGTCCAATCAGACCTGTTATGTTTAATTCATCCAGCGGAGTGGCCACATCTCTCACCATAACTTTGTCTGACAGAGTTCTTCACATGTTCCCCTCTCAGTGTTTTCCATCTTACAATATTAGAGAAAGACATGTCTTCTGGGCCTCTCCACCATGGTGTATTAGGTTTTAAGCAGTAAATCCATTCCAGCTTTCCAGTTTTACTCAGCCTCAAAATCCCTTCATCAATACTAAACTAAGGGATATCAAGGCATCTCCAGTTCCTCCTCAGCAGGCTATCTTTTGACAAGTACTTTAGCCAACCAGCCAAACTCTCAGCACCTGCTTTAACTGTTCAAACTTTCATATGAAATCTCTGTTCAATGAGTCTCTGTTCAATGGGTCCATACTGATAAACCCAGCCTAATCCTGTTTTTAGGTTCTTTCCATTATCCCACACCTGTAAAATCCATTCCCACACATTCCCTAGATTTCTCCTTGAATGAATGATTTCTTTAGTGGTATAGATTACCTCCTTATGGACTACACTTTATATCTTACTTCTAGGAACCTGCTTAGACTTGTGTCTAGTTACATCTAGAGACAACAGTTGGTGGGCATTGGAGAAATATCAGTGCAGGATTGATTCCCTTAGGCAGAGTTGGAGAGGGCAGTACTGCAAGGGGTGAGGAAGCACACTTTCCCGGTACTGATGCTGCATGGGACAGGTAAGCAGAAAGCCTCTGAAAAGTAACGCTTAGGAGTTCTCTGGTGAGAAGAGCTAGCTAGCATCTGTGAGCTCCAAAGGGAGGAGCTCTGTCCAGCAGGTCCCTGAACCCTGAGAGGCATGTGCCCAGGGCTAAGGAGTAAGTGCAGTGGCTGAGCTCTCTACTAGAATGCATGAGGCCTAAATTCAATCCCCAGGTCTACTCCTCTCTCCTCCTAGACAATCTGTATCTTAGGGGCATTGACAATCCCTAGGTAGACTGTAAAACCTAGAATTGATTTGGCTCAATCTGTGATTAAATTACAATAATCAGTTTTTATTTAGCACAAGAAAGAATATACTCTTCTTGAAGGAATAAAATCCCTGGAGTCGTTATCAGAAGTAAGTAATGGAAACAGAACCCCAAAAGATCCAGATATTTGTATTAGCAAGGGACATTTAGGTAATTTTCAAATATCCAAGGAAATAAAGGAAAAGAAACAGAAATTATATAAATGGAGAATTTCACAAGGTAATGAGGATCTTTTGGAGGAAAAAGAAGAAACAAGTGTAAACCATAAAACTGAAAAATAAATTGAGAACACAATAGATAAATTTGATAGCAAATAAAACAAATTGAAAGATTAGAGATGCCACTTAAAAATATCTGTACTGAATCAGAGATAGAAAAATACTTAAGAAATATAGATATGTAGATATCTAAGTTGGTATTCCTTGCCTTACAAGGACCTGAGTATGACCCCTAGACCTCACGTTAGAATCAACCAGCTATAGTGGTAGCACACTTGCAATCCCAGTGCTGCCGGGCAGGGCGGGCGAGACAGGCAGATGCCTAGGGCCTGGCCAGCTAGCCTAGCCTATGTCCTGACTTCCAAGCAAGTAAGACTTTCAGGTTGCTCTCTGTTGCTGTTGTAAAGACCATGACAGAGCAGTTTTAGAGAGGAAAAATATCTGTACTGAATCAGAGATAGAAAAATATTTAAGAAATATAGATATGTAGATATTGGCTTCGTGTTCCAATTACATTTCAGTCCATCTTTGAGGGAGGTCAGGGCAAGAACTCAAGGGCGAGAGCAGAGGCAGAGCCATGGAGGACACTCCTTACTAACCTGCTCCCATGAGTTGCTGATCCTGCTCCCTCTCGCCACTCAGGACGGCCTGCCCAGGGCCACCTCCACCCACAGCACTCCAAGGTCTTTGCCCATAGATTTGCCTACAGGCTAATCTGATTGGGGCATTTTTAAATTGAGGTCCCTCTTCCCAGATAACTCTAGTTTGTGTCCTGTTGCTGGTGAGGTGGGGGCACAAAACAAAACAAAAACAACCAGCACAAAGACCCAGTCCTAAAATAAATACAACAACAAAAATAGGCAAAGCCCTCATCAGGAGTCTCCCGGCTTCAGCAGGCCTGGCACTTCCGGCTTCTGCGGGCACCCACACTCATGTGTACGTATCATCCATATAATTTAAATGGGTTAGGTTCTTGGCATGTGGGAGCAGCACTCGAGGCTGTCCTCCCCCTCTGCGTGCACTCATCCTCCTGTGCAGCAAAAAGAAATGTTTAAAAACTTCAGGTGATAGTTTGAATCCACTGTGATAGTGTAAGACAATTTCAGCCCATCCTACATCTATTTGCTATAAATAATAGAAAGTATATAAAAACAACTAAAAATTCTGCAAAGTAAGAAAGAACTGATGAAGTCCAAGGAAGGACCCCCACAGAGACAAGTTTCCTATTCTCTCTTCCAATACCTCCTGACCCCAAGGGCAGTTAAGTGGACCATCATAGCTCTAAAAACTAAAGTCATGGGGTTGGGGATTTAGCTCAGTGGTAAAGTGCTTGCCTAGCAAGCCCAAGGCCCTGGGTTCGGTCCTCAGCTCCGGAAAAAAGAAAAAAAGAAAAAAAAGAAAAAAAAGAAAAAAAAAAAAAACTAAAGTCATAGGAGAGCCCATATTTTATGTAAAAAAGAATCAGGAAAGAGGCCTCTGTAGGCTAAAGAGTTTGAAGGGAATCCTATTTAAGTCTCAGCATAATTCTTAATTTACACACATAAGAGATAGATGCAGACTTACAGAGAAGACTGAGTTAAAAATCTTCCGACAAAGAACAAAACACAAAAACACAACCTGAATACAATTTAATATTGGGCTAAAACTAAAGCATCCATATTCAAAATATTATTACAGGATTCATGCTACACAAAGCTAATATTCACAATAGCCAAGGTGAGAGGGTGATGGTGATGGTGATGGTGATGATGGTGATGGTGATGGTGATGATATAGATGAGCATGGTGGCATGTGCCTGTAATCCCATGGGATAGAGAGTCAGAGGAATCTGGAGGCTGAGGTCATCCTCAGCTACAGTATATAGTGATTTCAGTGCTAGCCTGGGCTACATGAAACCGTCCCTCATAAAGGCTGTTGGAAAGAACCAGAAAGGCTAGGCATAGTAGTGCACACCTTTTAGTTCCAGTGATCAGGAGTCTGAGGAAAGATTATCCTTAGGTGTAGACTAAGGGGAGTTGTCCTCTGACTTCCACTTCTGTACATATCATAAGCAAACGGCTAACAACCAAAGCCAGCCATACAAAAACAACTGAGGCTGTACAGGTAAACCTTGGCAACAAGAAGGAAAGAAAAACAAAACAAGAAACAGAAGCAGGGGGTATAACTCAGTGGTGAAGTACCTGCATAGCATAAACTAGACTCAGCACACAGATTCAAGAGCAGAATAATGAGGGGAGTGTAAAGAGGCAGAGTGGGGCTGGAGGCAGGCCTCAGCAGACAAGCATTCGCTACTCTCACAGGAGAGCTGCGTTCTGTTCCCAGTGTCTATATGGTGGCTCATAGCTCTCTGTAACTCTGGTTCCAAGGGGTCCAGTGCCCTTTTTGGCCTCTGTAAGTGCTGTGCACACATGGCACACTTGCATACATGTAAGCAAAGCACACACATAAATGAAAAAAAAAAAACTGAGTCTTTTAAAAAGTGCACAGAGCCTTAGAGAATTGTTGGGCAGTATGAAAGGTGTAATAGGATAGATACAGTTGTTATTTTCAAAGAATTGAAGAAAACGATTGTTGCAGAAAAGAGACTTGAAGTAGAAATATTTTAACTTACCAAATTGAAAAAATATATAAATTTCCAGATAGGCATGATGCAGCAAACTACAAAAGGATAGACTTGAAACCACATTCGGGGCCATTGAGATGCTCGTTGCCAGTGAAGGTGCTTGCACAAGCCAGGTAACTGAGTTCAGTTCCCAGAATCCATATAAAAGCAGAGGAGAGTTATTCTCCGACCCCCACACATGAGCTGTGCTACAGACCTCCAAAATACTAGTGGATATTTAAAAAAAAAAATGCATCTGTAGACATCATAAGCAAAGTGCTAACAATAAAGGCATCGATAAAAAAACAACTCAAACTTTTAATTCTTTTTGTTTTGTTTTGTTTTGTTTTGAGACAGGGTTTCTCTGTGTAACGCTGGCTGTCCAGGAACTCACTCTATAGACCAGGTTGTCCCCAAACTCAGAGATCCACCTATCTCTGTCTCCCTAGCACTGGGACAAAATGCGTGTGCCACCACTTCCTGGCGTAAACTTCAAAAGTATTTTTAAAATTACAAAAGGAATAAAGATCTGAATGGCCGTGTATTTTTGTCATAAAACCATGGAGGGGAGAGTTGAGTGAGGAAGCGTCTTTAGCGTTGAAAGAAAGGACACAGCAGTGCAGAGTCTGTATCTAGTGAAATACTCTCCAGGGCTTGTGGTGAAACAAGGGCACTTCAGACCAGGGAAGATGAATAGAAAACACACTCTGTAAGCTGTGCTCATGGCAGTTCAGGCTGAGGAAATCGTTACTAAAAGGAAAACTTGGATCTTAAGAAGGAGGCATTATAAATAGCTGCAGCATAAAAGCTGCCTTTTGCCTTGCTGCAACTCTTAAAGCACTGAGAATGGCTCAGCCGAGAAGCCATGACACTGGGGTCACTTAGTGCAGCTGGGGCTGGGACACAGTGGCTCGGGAGCTCTTGCTGCCACGCCTGAGTTTAATCCCTGGACCTTCTCAGTAAAGGGGGACTGGCTCCTTGGGTTATCCTCTGACCTCCACACTTTTGCTGTGGTGTGCAGATACTTCCTCCCTCACAAAATAAATAAATGTAAATTTTTTAATTCAATTTAAACATTTAATTCAACTGAGTTCTAAAACCTTAATAAGAAATTTTCTTGAATTTTTGAAGTCAGTTTTTGTGAATTTTATTTTCTGAATGTTATAGCATGTAAATTATATCTCAATAAGATTTTTTTAATGAAAGTATATTTTCTGACAACAGCAGAATCAAACTAAAAATATTAATAAGTATGGATTCAAAAAATCCAAAGTTCTAACTAATTCATGAATTAAAGATAAAGATCACTGGACTTAACCACTCAGTGGTTAAGAATATTGGCTGCTCTTAGGGCCTTAGAGATTGGCGCATTCCCAGTGGTATATCCTAGCTTGCAGCACCCACACAGAAGTGCTGATGCCCTCTTGTGGCCTCCATGGGTACTGAATGCACAGACATACATGCAAGCAAAACAACCGTATACATAAATATGTGAAGTATTTTTTAAATAAATGAATATTTTTTTAAAAAGGCCAGCTGCAGTGGCTTGTGTTTGTCATTTACAGCAATTGCATGGGACCAGAGAACCCTGAGGTTTGTTGGCCGTCTAATCTAGCCTACTTAGCAAGCTCTAGGCCAATGAGAGACCCTGTCTCAAAAAAGAGTGGACAAGTGCTGAGGAACAGCACTTAAGGTTTTCCTCTGGGCTGTGCACATGTACACATATGAATAACTGAACACAGTGCACACACACCTAGACATGCGCACCTGGACACAGTATAAAACCTCACACTGGCAGAGTTGATCTCCAGCATACTCATCCAGAATGATACACCTTTGTAAAACTGGTTGTTTTTCTTGCAGAAGTTGTAATGTTGCTCACCTGGTAGAAGGTAATAGGTAGTTGTTTCTATCTGACAGTGACTTTTAAATAATAATTTTAAATGTGAAGGAAATTAAGCTTGTAATTATGTTCTTAGGATCAAAGTTCTGATCGTACCAGTCTTTCTTCAGTGGGAGCCCAGGATTCTGAATCTACCTCTTTGACAGATGAAGATGTCTGCCACGAGTTGGAAGGAGCCACTTCCTCCCAAGAAAGCAGTGCGGCTTCGGGAACCAAGGGGATTGACGTCAGCAGGGCCAGCCTGGGAAGCTCTGCCTCCTTAGAAGGTCTGCCCGGCTCTGCCATGCTGCCAAGTCATAGGAGCTGTCTATTTTCATGATTTGATTTTTTTTTCAATCTTAAAAGATTTGCATGGCAAACAAATGAAGAAAAATTGGGGGGGGGTGTGGGCAAAATCAGGGCCCTTTGAGAGAAGTCTGGCTCCTGTCCCATCCCTCATATTGTTTGCTTCTGTTCTCGAGGGAACTGCTTTTCTCACTTTTCGTTTATCTTTTCACTTGATCCCCAATGGAGGAGCTAAAGAAAGTACCCAAGGAGCTAAAGGGATCTGCACCCCTATAGGTGGAACAACAATATGAACTAACCAGTACCCCCCCAGAGCTCGTGTCTCTAGCTGCATATGTATCAGAAGATGGCCTAGTTGGCCATCATCGGAAAGAGAGGCCCATTGTTCGTGCAAACTTTATATGCCCCAGTACAGGGGAACGCCAGGGCCAAGAAGTGGGAGTGGGTGGGTAGGGGAGTGGGGGGGGGGGGAGGGTATGGGGGACTTTTGGGATAGCATTGGAAATGTAAATGAAGAAAATACCTAATATAAATAAATAAATAAATAAACAAACAAATGAAAGAAAGAATGTAAACACAGGTCCTTTTATATATCTTTACTATTTTGAAACTTAGAAGGTAACAGGCACTAAACCTCTCTCACCTATTGTTCCGTTCACTTACCAGACTGGCGGGGCCTGGATTATCACCGAGACTGCCCCTCCCCCATTTTCACAGTGACTTAGTTCGTGGGTGGCCCTATCAGTTTACTGTAACCACCGCCCTGCTGAGCATTATGTTCCCCATTTGAATAATGCTACAACATGTGACCTTTATAATACCCGATTTATCCTTGAAATGGTATTTCCCAGTTCCTTTCGCAGATACGTCCTATTTTGAATTTTCAGTACCTGAATGTAAGAATACCTATTTTCCCATGGTCTCATCAGTATGACAAAATATGTTGGGGCAGGTGAGATGGCTCAGTGGGTAGAGCTGCTTGCTGCCAAGCCAGATAGCATGAGTCGTATCTCTGAGACCTAGATGGTGAAAGGAAGGCCCTGACTTCACAAGTTCACCTCTGACCTCCTCGTGTATATCACATGTGAGCACTCACATGCTACACAGCGGTAGACACACACCACAGACACTCATGCACACACACGAATGCGTTGACCGAGCATGTTGACCACTTCTGTGTTTTGCTGTGCAGACATGCCTCAGCTTCATTTTTATGTGAATTCTGTTGTAGAAATGAGGTTAAGAATCTTAACTAAATCCCCTGTAGCTGGGTGAGCTGGTGTCTGCACCATTTTTTTTTAATTGAAAAAGATATTCTCAGATGGGTGGTGGGTGGTGGACATCTTTACTCCTAGGAATGGGAAGCAGTGGTAGGCAGGTCTCTGAGTTCAACGCCAGCCTGGTCAACAGGGTGAGTTCTAGAACAAGTAGGCCTGCTACACTGAGAAGCCCTGTCTCAAAACAAACAAACAAAACCAAAGGATGAGGAGGAAGGAAAATGATGAAGATAATTTGGTTTTTCTCAGTTACTCTTGGCATGCTTAGTGGAACAAGTTAGCGTTTTATCGGGATTTATGACAGAAATGATTCTTAGATTGCTCCTCTTCGGTTTTCATGGTTTCGCTCTCTATTTTTCAATCAGGATCCCTGTCAAAGTTTGCCTTGCCTGGAAAATCAGAGACTGCATCTTCTCTCAACACCAGTAACGCCAATATCTTCCAGAACTACGCAATGGAGGTACTGTCTGTCTCAGAGAGGGCCTGTGCACGCTGCTTTATAAAATTCCAATTTCCTTACCATTGGTGGTTGTCGGTGGAGTGACTGATACTGGATATGAATCCTCAGAAATTTCAGACAGTGTACCATTACATCCAAGGTTGCTGAGACCTGTTGTGTTAAGTCATTGCTCTCGTGCTGGGTTATTAGGACAGATCCATGCTTGGTGGCAGTTTGTCATCCTATAAAAGCATTTTCACTTTCAACATTTGTATTTATAGCTTGCTAGACACATGTTCTCTTTGCACACTTACTTTGCATCATAAACACATTTGAAAACCGTGAAGACACAGTCTGGCTTTGTCGCCGACTCTTCTCCGTCACGTTGAAGATTTCTCCTTCCCTTACAATGAGGAAGCTACACTTTATACTTTAAAACTTTCCCGACTTTTTCTGGAAAATGTTGCTTCTAAAGATTCTGTTAAATGCGGTTGCTACTTTGCACTAATTTACATGAAGGGATTTGGGCTCTTCTGGAAATACGCAGTGAGCGCTGATGTGGAGTTTTGTGGTCAGGGACTTATGTCTTGTCAACTGCACCAGCAGCATGTGTGAGCACACACTGGCTCTGTCATTTTGCACAGCATGTGGCTGTATTTGCTCAGATCTTTTGATTATTGCCATGGAGTCTTTGTTACTACGGTGTGTTTTCCTTTGTAATCTGTGCAGATCAGCTTGCTTCATGGAATGCTCTCTTCCCTAGGTTCTCATCTCAAGTTGTTCTCGGTGTAGGACCTGCGACTGTCTTGTCCATGATGAGGAAATCATGGCTGGCTGGACAGCAGATGATTCAAATCTCAATACTACATGTCCATTTTGTGGCAATCTCTTCCTACCCTTTCTGAATGTTGAAATCAGAGACTTAAGACGACCTGGGAGGTAACAGCATGCCCCATTTTCCTTTCCGCTTAAGGGTATTGTTTCCTAAAATACCGCTTTTCTCAAAATGTCTTTGATTCCCATTCTAGATATTTCTTGAAGTCCAGCTCATCAACAGAAACTATGCACTTTGCAAGTCGGACAAGGCAGTCTTGCATCTCAGCATCGGCCTCTGGTCTTGACACTTCTTCTCTCTCGGTTCAAGGGAACTTTGATCTAAATAAGTAAGTATGGCTGTGGAGAACTGTAACTACATATATGGTACATGAACAGATGTGAAAGAAGAAAAGTGGACCATTTTAAGGTATAAGTTTCTGTGAAAATATACGTTCCTGTAATTAATCACTGAGTGGTAGAGAAAGGATGATGTTTAAGGATAGTCTTGTTTATATAACAAGATGCCACCTCAAATGGTTGGATGGGTAGATGGTTGGATGGATGAATGGATGGATAGACAGATGGATAGACAGATGGATGGAGAGACAGAGTCCTATGGGGAAAAACATCTTAAGCTTTTTTTTTTTAAGATTTTATTTATTTGTATTTTATATACATGGGTGTTTTGCCTGCATGCATGTTTGGAGACCTGAAGAGGGATTTAAGTCCTCTGAATCTTGAAATAGAGATGGCTGTGAGCCACCATGTGGGTGCTACAGACTGAGCCGGGTCTTCTGCAAGAGCAGCAAATGCTCTCCACTCTGTCTCCAGCGCCTCATTATCTTAAACCCTTATTTCTGATTAAAGCGATGTTAAAGTGCTCTAGTGGCTAACTAGTTAAGTCTAAATGTTTCTATGCTCAACTTTATGAACCTCAAAGGTAATAATAGTGTTTACATGTATTTTGCTTTTGTTTTTGTTTATTTGTATATGTGTTTGTTTTGAGAAAGATCTTGTATAACCCTGATTGGCCTTTAACTTGCTATGTAGTTAAAATGACCATAAATTCCTTATCCTCCTGCCTCCACCTCCCAAGTTCTGCTGCTACAGATGCCACCTTGCTCAGTGGTTTTTCCAGTATCTAAAGATGAAAAAAAAATCTTTAATTCACTTGAAGTTGACTTTGACCAGCTTTTTCTCTATCTCTTTAGGAACTAATAATACCAAGTTCTATTTTAGAATATTTAATTTTCTGTTTATAAATATATAGTAGTATAAGAAAACTTTTGGAGCTGACATAGAACTATAAAATTAAAAGCACATATAGTGATCCAATATAAGTAATCTATATTCATAAGTTATTTCTCCACCAGTGAAATGAGCCAATTCAAGTCAGATTGGCGTATATATAAAGGCAGGTTTATTGGAAAACCACTCCAGACCAAGTTCAATGGTCCCAAGGAATGAAGCCAGGGAAGTTGCCATAGAGAGGGAGACAGAGAAGAGGAGGAAGAGAAAGAGAGAAAGCTTGCAAACAGAGAGAGGGAGAAGAGAAGAGAGAGACCAAACTGTCTAGATTATAAATGAAAAAGCCTCTAAGGAGGGGAAGCCCATTCCCTGGCCTGGAAAGTTGAGTAGAGGGTGGGGTATGCCAGGTAGTCACTGAGGGGATGCTGGGAGAACCTAGAGGCCAGGTCCATTTTGGTATGTTAAACACGTACCTCAGCTGCTTGTCCCAGGTCTGAATCTCAACATATATTTAAATATAGACACTTGACTCTTTTTTGCAAAAGTGCCAGTTTTACCATATGTAGCCATATAGGTCAAGCCATGTTTCAGCTGCATGTGCAGAAAAAGAAAATGCCTATGTAATACTGGCATGGTGAACACAACCCATTTAGTCATAAATACTTACACTATAAAACCCAAAATCTCTGTGCACCTTCTCTCTATGTCCCTTGTGTTTCTCTCTGTCTCTCTCTGTGACTCTCTCTGTCTGTCCCTTTCTCTGTCTCTCTGTCTCTATCTGTCTGTATCTCTTATCTCTGTCTGTCTTTGTCTCTTTCTCTCTGTCTCTCTCTGTCTCTCTGTCTCTCTCTCTCTCTGCAACTTCTAAAAGAATACGTAATCCATTTTCTCTACTGTATATATCAAGGGTTAGTCATGATGCTGTGTAAAATCTATTCACTAAACATTTTGAATAAATGAAATGAACCTTCAAAATTAAAAGTTTGTGTGGTCCAATTATCACACTGCTTAAAATATATCTTATTTCTTAGTTGATGACTGAGTAGCACATTTCCTTTGATTTATTTTGCTATGCCCAGCTCTGATTCTAAAAAGAACCAACATGGTTCTTCTACATAAGATGGGATGAGATAAGATAAGAAAGTCTAGGCACTAACAGGATTTCTTTTTCTTTTCTTTTCTTTTCTTTTTTCTTTTCTTTTCCTTTCCTTTCCTTTCTTTTCTTTTCCTTTCTTTCTTTCTTTCTTTTCCTTCCTTTCTTTCTTCCTTTCTTTCTTTCTTTCTTTCTTTCTTTCTTTCCTTCCTTCCTTCCTTCCTTCCTTCCTTCCTTCCTTCTTCCTTTTTTTTTTTTAAATGTGCAAGCAAATCTAAACTGCAGGAAAATCCATGTGCCCGAAGTATTCAGATCCCTGCTCACAGATCAAAAACTGTTGTGTCAAAATGCCCGCTATTCCCAATGGCCAGAAGCATCAGCACATGTGGCCCCTTGGATAAGGACGATCCCGGAGGACAGAAGCTCATTCCTACAGGCAGCCTGCCAGCGACTTTACAAGGACATACAGTATGTATTTCAGTGTTTCTCTTGTTTGTAAAGTGATTGTTTACACAATCCTGTTGCCTTGGTCCTGAATAACATTATTAGCTTTATATAGAACAATCAGTATTATGGTTTTATATAATATAGAACAATTATATCATTGTCACAGAGTCCTGCTCCATGATACAGTCATGGAAATCACAGACATTTTCACATCCTCATTCTTACATGTGTCGTGTATGTTTTCTTCAACAGGATTCTTTAGGGTTAGAATGGCACCTGCCGAGTCCAGACCCTGTCACTGTCCCATACCTTAGTCCCTTAGTGGTGTGGAAGGAACTTGAGAGCTTATTGGAGAATGAAGGTGACCATGCAATAACAGTGGCAGACTTTGTGGACCATCACCCAATTGTCTTTTGGAACCTGGTGTGGTATTTTAGACGCCTCGACTTGCCCAGTAACCTGCCTGGACTGATTCTTTCTTCTGAGCATTGTAACAAGTATTCAAAGGTAGGAGGGTAAAGTCAGAAGGGGAAGTAATCTGGCTATTATCATTGTATTCTTTGCATATGCCTCATGACACAAAGTGAGGTTTGTTTTTATGTTTGACATTTTCACTACCCTCGGAATCGGCATCTAAACAGAAGTGCCCTCAGTTGAATTTGCAGACTAGCAGTAAGACAGTCATGGTTTCAGACTTCTCAAAATAACACAAAACATGGTTGAATATTTTGTTATCACTTGAGGAATAATGTGGAAGTTACTCTTATGTAAAGGTTTATAAGTTAGTTCCCCCCACACACATACTTCTTTCAGAAATAAGAAACATCAGTCTATTTTAGTGGTGTCTAATTCATTTTGTAAGTGTAGACTCCCCTTTTCTTCCTTCCCTTACTCTGAGTTTATTATGTTCATTTATTTATTTAATTCAGTTTTAAAAACTGGTGCTGAGGATCAAAGCCAGGACTTCATATGTGCTAGGCAAGGACTGTAACTGAGATCCATCCTCAGCCGTTTTATATTTCCATTTCTGTATGTGTGCACCTGTGAGCTCTGACGCACACTGTGGTCCCAGGACGGCCTCGGGAGTCAGTCCTCCCCTCCCACCTTGTTTGGAAGCAGGGCCTTTTGTTGCTTCTGTGCTGTGGATTCCAGGCTTACCAGCCCACAAGACCCTGGGAATCTCCTCTTTCCACCTCCCATCTCTGGGCCACTGCGGTTACAGACATTCACATTGCTGATGAGTGATAGAGATATTAATTTAGCCACAATTTTCTTGTCTAGGCAAGGGTCTTGAACTGAGAGATAGTGAGTGGAGGGAGCGGGCCTGCTGGATTTAGATTTATTTCTCCGTGAAGCCATAAGCAGGGACAAGATGAGCCCTGTGTGATGTCCTCTCATTGGCCTCAATCACTGTGTCAAATCTGCTGCTTAGAGAGCCTTAGCCTCTCGCCTCAGCAGGTCTTCCTCCAGTGGGTATCAAATGTGTAAAAATATGTATTTTCTGTTATTTTTTCTCTCCTATGTATGTGTCTTTAAATTTTTTATGAGGCTCTGTACTTTCTAGTTTTATGTTAACTTGGCACAAGGTGCAATCTTCTGAGGAGAGAGAATCTCTATTGACAAAATGCCTCCATCAGATTGGCTTCTAGGCAAGCCTGTGGTGCATTTTCTTAATCAGTGGTGGATGTGGGAGAGCCCAGCCCACTGTGGGTGGGGCCACTCCTGGGCAGGTAGTCCTGGGTGCTTGAAGAAAGCAGGCTGAGCAAGCCATGGGGAGCAAGGAAACGGTGCTCCTCTGTGACTTGTACATTATTTCCTGCCTTGAGTTCCTGCCCTGACTTCCCTCAGTGATGGAGAGTCATCTGAGAGTTATAAGCTGAAATGCCCTTTCCTCCCCAAGTTGCTTTTAGTCATGTTTTTATCACAGCAATGGAAACCCTAAAATAAAGTCAAGGATCAATAATAAATTTTTATTTTACAACCCAGATTCCCCGCCACTGTATGTCTGAAGATAGCAAGTATGTTTTAATACAGATGTTATGGGACAACATGAAATTACATCAGGATCCAGGGCAACCCTTGTACATCCTCTGGAATGCCCACAGTAAGTGCTATTATAGAGTGCTGACTTTAGGAGAATAATTTCTGGGTGCTTTAAAAAGCCTCCGCTATGAATTGACTTGTGTCTCTGTGCTTTTTGTCTTACAGGTCAGAACCGCACTCTTCTGTTTGAGAGTGAGTGTTAACTGGTTGCTAGTGGTGCCTTCTGTGGAGCTGAGCCCTGGTTTCGTTTGGGAGGGCAGCTCTGTATGTGGTGAAAGGCTTGCTTGTGTTATAACAGTTCAGCTTGAAGAACATTGCTTGTCCCCGTCTCTTCTTTTCCTTATTTTTTGTTTCCATCCCTGGCTGCTGATGGAGACTTTCCTTTCCGGGCTGTGTTAAGGAAAACTATTTTAAGTTTTATGTTTGAGGCCACAAAACTCTGCAGGCCTATTTCTATCATTAGTTGTCTTATTTTCCTGTTTCGCTTCTTTCATTTTCAAATTTCTATTTTCTTTATCTACTGCCCTTGATGTATTTGCAGTGTAACGTCTTTAACAGTTGCTAGTTGGTGTTTAATGTAGTCTCCCTCTACAGAGAGCATGTCTGTCATCCCTTCTTCTGCTCTTTTACAGCTCAAAAGTACCCAATGGTCCATTTGTTACAAAAAGGTGATGACTCCTTTAACCAGGAACTGCTGAAAAGCATGGTGAAGAGCATTAAAATGAACGATGTCTATGGGCCCATGAGTCAGATTTTAGAGACTCTGAATAAGTGTCCGCATTTTAAAAGACAGCGGTGAGTCTGCCCCTCAGATGATGGGTTATAGCCCATGAGAAGCATCCTGTGGGCTTTATGGTTTTTAGACTACTCTACGCTTATGTAACATAAAGGCTTTGTAGAGAACATAAAAGCTCTAAGGATTCTAATTTTTTCTCCATGTCTTTTTGCCCACAGGAGTTTATATAGAGAAATATTATTTCTCTCACTTGTGGCACTGGGAAGAGAAAACATTGATATAGGTAACTCAATGTCATAAATAACATAGTTTACTGTACTAACTATAAAAACTGTACAAAACACACTATACAGCATATTGTAGATTTTAAAGGGTTTTCAGTGGTGGTCTTAATTATTATATCTTTGCATTAACTTATTAGAAAAATTAATCTTTTTTAGCAACTCTTTAAGATGTATTATTTTTTAAATGATGTGTATGTGTTTATCTGTATGTAGATTTGTACACGTGAGCGCAAGTGCATGGCAGCAGAGTCATGCTAATGTGTAGTGGGCCCGTGTGCATGCTAGTGTGTAGTGGATCTGTGTGCATGCTAGTGTGTAGTGGGCATGTGTGCTATAACTGGTTGCTCAATCAGACCATGCGTCGAGTATGCCGTGAGATTGTTGTTGCAGTTGTTGTTTGTTTGTTTGTTTGTTTTTTGAAACAGTTTCTCTGCAGCCTTGGCTGTCTTAGAACTAAGTAGACCAGTCTGGCCTTAAACTCAGAGATCTGCCTGCCTCAGGCTCCCAGGTGCTGAGATTAAAGGTTTATACCACCACTCCCTGACAGTTGAGTGTAGTATTTTAAATTAACACTTTAAGAACAGACTTATTTAGTTAGAAGAAAGTAATGGACTCATACAGAAGATGGCAATGGGCAAGTTGTTTTAAGGCCTCAGACTTAAAAGCTTCTGCTATTAGGGCTGGTTAGAGATCCCAGTGATTAAAGGCATGTGGGCACCATGCCTGATGACCTAAGTTTGAGCCCTAGAAATCAATGGTAGAAGGAGAGAACCAAGGCCTGCAAGTTGTTCTGTGACCTAAGCATAAGAGCTGGCATGGTGCCCAGTGGGTAAAAGCACTCGCCATGCCACGCATGATGGCCTGACTTCTATCCCTGGGGCCCATGGTGAAAGAGAGAACTGACTCCCAAAAGATACCTTCTGCCTCTACATGTGCACATCATAACACACACACACATACATACACCCAACAACAACAGCAACAATAATCAGCCTTTAAAAGTCTGTGCTAAGTAAATACAGCTGGTGAGATGGCTCAGCAGTGACGAGCACTGCTGTCGTCCCAGAGGACCAGTGTTCAGTTCCCATCACCCATGTCAAGCAACACACAACCACATGTAACTCTAGCTCCAGGGGGTCAGTGCCCTCTTCTGACCCCCATGCTCTCCCACACACATGCACACAGATACAATCATACCATACAGTCACACCACACATACTCAAAAATAAAAATAAAATAAATCTTTATGTGAGCCATCGCACATGGGTTCTGGAATCTGAATGAGCAGCAGGCATATTTAATAACTGAACTGTCTTTCTAGCCTCTCACCCTTCAAAATACAATCAATACCTTCAAAAGACAAAGCTACAATCAGGGAACACTGGACTATGGACCTTGCTAGTCACCGAGTTGAAATAAAGTTGAGAAACTTTGGATGAGTTCCAATAGAAATATAAACATTGAAAATCAAGAGCCAAGTGATGGAGAAGGCTAGAGGAAACACCTGGGCTGAGTCCATAGTTTTGTTTGTAAACAAATATTTTATGTCCTGACCTACCCTTACAATTAAAAATAAGTGTTTCATATTATAAGCAGAAAACTTGGAGCAGAATGCTGTGAATATTTGCTTTTTTTTTTTTTTTTTTTTTTTTTGGTTTTTCGAGACAGGGTTTCTCTGTGTAGCCCTGGCTGTCCTGGAACTCACTTTGTAGACCAGGCTGGCCTCAAACTCAGAAATCTGCCTGCTTCTGGAATATTTGCTTTTTATTTTAATAATTTGAAACACTGGAAACTTAAAACTAAGAAATTTGACAAATTTTTTTAATATTTAATTTAAAAAATGATTGTACAGAGATGTACATCTACACAGATGCCCAGGGTTACTGCATGCACTCAGGCTTCTGCACAAAACATTTGTGACAGTCCCAGAAACCAAAATGGGGGAAAGTCCAAGTAGAGATGGAGAAGTAGATGTGCTAACACATGGGAGGCTGAGGCCAGAGGGTCACACGTTTAATCATGACCAGCCTAGATTGGATCTGAATCTGAAAGTGAAAACTGCCAAAAGAAAACAATGAAAATACAGTGAGTGCTTCAACACGCAGCACATACGGTCTTGGGTATACTTAGCAAAAGGAACCACACAGGAAGTCACATGTGTATGCTTGAAAGTGTGTGAAGTATCCAGATAGAAAATAGATCTGCGATTTCTAGTGCCTAGGATAAGGGAAAGAATGGAAAATTGCTGCCAACTGCTTTTGAAGGGTTTTCATATGATGAAATACTCTGGAATTAGAGAGTGGGGATGCCTGTTCAATCTTGTGAATATATAAAAAGCAAAACAAAGAAAAACAGCCACGCTCAGTTTGACTGAGTTACACACTGGTGAATTGTACATATGGAAAGTATATTTCAAATTTACATAACTTTTCTGACCAAAAAAGAAGAGTCATAAAATATTTAAGGAAGTATTCATTAGTTGGCTTTCCCCTGTAGAAGCCCATATTACTATGGAATGGACAGTGCAAACAAGAGCTAGAAAAGTTGGAAGGACTGAATAGAGTCTAGAAAGAGACATGGACATCTGTGGGGAAAGAAAGTACCTAGTAAAACCAGCTGGGAAAGGCAGAGTTTTACATGAGTTTCAGTCACTGAAGCCACGGGGAGGACACTAGAACCTGGGGAAATGAAGACTGTGTCCTTTGAGCAAGGCTTTTTAACTAATGAGACAGAAAGGGTACCGAGAAACAGCACTCAGCTTGCACTTACCATCCCTTTATGTTCTACCCAGTGGAACCCCAGAATATATGCAGACTTTACTCTTGCCCTCTGCCCAGGGGCATTCATTAAATGTCCAAAGAAGACTGTACTTGATTGTGTTGTTGGCTGTCACTCTACACGAGTCACCACTGGGCACCACTGTGGCACATTTCATAAGGCAATATGGATGTCTTCATCTACCCACCGCAGAATTATGAGACCTGAGTAAAGTCCAGGCATAACTCATAGCTCGTTTATATCTCCAGGGGTTGTTTAAAGTGAGCTGGACCTGTGGTACAGGCCTATAATCCCAGTCACCCAGGAGGCTCAGGCAGGAGGATTGCAAATTCAAGACCTGCCTTGTCTTCAAAGTCACTTCAAGTTAGTCTGGGAAATGAAGAATAAAACTGTAACAGAATGAAAAGTTTAAGAAGGGCTAGGGGTGTGGCTAAGTGTCACAGAATTTGCTTATCATGTACAAGGTCCTTAGGGTCAACCTCCAGTGCTGCCAAAACAATAGAGCAACGGTAATGGTTATAAAGCCACAGTCTTTTCATAGGAACGCTACCTGTTTCCTATGAGAAAGAAGGAGAAGTCGCTTCAGGATGATATCTGAAGATACATGGCTGTGCGTGATAACACATGCCTACAGTCCTAGTTCTCAGAAGGCTGAGATGCTATGAGTTACAAGCCAGCTTGGGCTGCAGAGTAACTCTAAGGCCAGCCTATGCTACACTGAAAGACAATAATCTGAAAAAGATTAAAATATTAAAATCTACACTTTCCCACCAAGTCCTCAAACTAAGTAGGAAACATAGATAAAAACACACAAATTCCAGGTAGAGCTAAAATTTTTACTAAAAAAAAATTAAATCTCAAAAAAATGGATATGGATCCTTCCTTTTCTTAAGTTTGTTTTGTTGGGAAAAATCACCATGATTTTTTTCTCTTTCTTGATGTTAGGAATTAAACCAGGGGCTTCAGCCAGGTACAGTACAAGGGCAAGCGCTCCACCATGAGCCGTTTTCCCAGCACTCGTTCCTTATTTTGACACAGGTTCTTCTTGAACTTGTACTGAAGCCCAGGCTGGCCTTGCGCCATCTTCTTGCCTTAGCCTCCCCAGGTCCTTGACTGCACTGTAACAGGCACTGTTCCATTGCCCACTCTTAAACCGTGTTACTGCCCATGAAGGGCAAATTACAGCAAATATGTGTGTGGTTTTCAGTGGTTGTTAACACTGATGTTTGATCAAAATTGCTATTTGCTACCTAGCCCATGCTTAGCACTCGAAGGCTCCCCTTCTGCAGGTTCTGTAGTCATGAGCCTGTGGATCTCAGAAGCACCCTGGAGATGCATTCTTGGCCCCTAACCTTGTGGTTTTGTTATATTATAGCAACTTGACTCTGGTCGATATCAGACATCAATTTCTTGTTGTATTTCTTAACCCCATTTTGCAGATGCATTTGACAAAGAATACAAGATGGCTTATGATCGTCTCACGCCGAGTCAAGTCAAGAGTACACATAACTGTGACAGGCCACCAAGTACTGGAGTGATGGAATGCCGAAAAACCTTCGGAGAACCTTATCTTTAAGACGTGTGTGTATATGTATACATTCAATATATATTGTATAGTCAGTGTACAGAGTAACACTTTTAGACTCTAAACTCCACTTTTTGAGAATGCATTTGTAAATGGATTAGAAAGTTCAGGTGACTTTGTACAGAATGCTTTTGTGGGACAACAGTGACAGACAGGGAGAGAGCCACTTACTTACCGTTTGTTTCTTCTTTATCAGCCCTGTAAAGTAATTACATACTCTATGATGAGGAAGTCTCTTTTAAAAATGGGTAGCCACAAAATTAGACTGTCTTATGGTTTCTCATGGAAAAGACAGGTGGGAAAATCATGTACAGAGCGTAGGCAAAGATGTCAGATCAGAGTGTGTCCTGCTTTCGTGAACCGTTCATGGACAGTTCACGCTTTCGCCATGAAGTTCTATTATACATATTTTAAATTGTTTATAGTAAGTTGATATTTTTTTAATTTTTAAATTTAATATAGCAAACTTAAAATGACTTTAAACTTATGAAACAAGTGTTTATTTTCTTTGTGTCTGCTCTTTGAAGTAATTAGCACAGCTGCAGATCTCTATGTATATCTACCTATATTTTTTTTATTACTTGAGAGGAAGAACTTTAACTCGTCAGTGCTAGTGTCTGTGCCCTTGGATTGCACGCTAGCTCCCCTGAATCTGACTGGTGAGAGGGACTGAGGGAGGCATGGTGTGAGCCCTGTGCAGGGAGTGCCAGGCAGGGCACCTGCGCCATGCTCACCAGTCTCTTCTACTACGAAGATGCGAAAGTACCCAGGGGAAATATCTCACAACCCAAATATCAGCGTGAGTCTCATTGTGCTATATGAACACTTACAGAGGGGGTATGACTGACAACGGACTCTCTAAATCTTACCCAAAATACTGGGTATGAAACAAATTGCACTATAAAATATGTATCTGAAATATGGTTTAATGGGGTAGTCTGTTAATAATATATATAGAGAGAATCAAAGTATTTTTGAAAGAAGAATAAATAGTAACGGTCTAAAAGTGCATCCAGAGAGAATTTCCCATATTGAGGAACTTAGTTTTTTCACTAAGCTTCAGGCTCTGAAGTTCAGGAATCGAAAATGTAAACTCTACTTAATCAGACAAGAAACTCAATGTTTAAGAACCAGTAGTAGTAAATTGACTTCAAATCCATTTTTAGTTATATTATTTCTAAAATCACTTTCTTTGAATAATTTCTCATAAGGAAAAAGCATCCTTTGGCCTCTAGAATTAATTATTCATGTATTTTCAGTGTATGTATATACATTTGCAAAGGTTGTCATTTGTAAAGGAAGGCTAGCCATTTTAACAAGAAGAGGAAAGGGGAGGCGGTCCCAAATTTGATGTTTAAAGCAAGTGGAGTCCATGACGCTTGACCTGGGATATCTTAAGAGCCCGGAGACTCACCCGTTCAGCCGCAGGAGAGCTGCCTTTCGGTCCCTGCCCCCATTGAGTAGCCAGGCTGCAGAGCTTTTGCCTCTGGCAAGTTGTGGAGAGCATAAAATGTGAATCTTGAGTTCAGTTGGCTGAGGCTGAACTAACTTACTTGAAAACACTGGTGCTGTGCGCGCGCATACCTACCCTATGCGCGCGCATACCTACCCTTTGCGCGCGCATACCTACCGCTCCTGTCGATCCACATGGCCTCCCCGGCCTCACTGCTTCACGTTCCTCAAGTCACTGAGAAGTGTATTCAGTCTCCCGAGACTGGGGATGTTCAAGCGGAGGTCCTTGGCACTGGTAGTAAACATGCCCTCTAACAGGATTTGGGGTCTCATCTGTGCTTTCTTCTTCCTTCCCTTATGAGAGCAGTTTGCACTGCTGCCTCCAGTTTCCGTGATGCACACTGTGTGGTTTGTTGGTTTCTACTGTCTGACAAGCGCAGAGAGGCAGAGCTAGTTCTTCGTACTCACTCGGAAACAGCATGACTTCTGTCTCCCACCCTGCCCTCAGTTTTGTTCTCTGTCTCTAAATAAAGTTGTATTTTTCCTGCTTTTAATCCCCAGGAAATATCATTGTATGAAGATAATTTTTAAAAATAATACCTGAACATGGGCTAGAACTCAGTAAGTCCTGCTCCAAAGAAAACTAAAATAAGGTTCGTCTTTTTGAAACAACTTAATACAAGCTGGTTTTCAGTTTTTTTTTTATTTACCGTACATTTTGAAAAATTATGACCAACAGTGTTGGATGTCCTTGCCCTCTACTCTTAGGTCTTTTCCATTCTTAGTTTTGCTTATGTCTAAATTGTTGGAAATAAACCATGCTCTTGCTAATATAGTTTAAGACTCTTACTAGGTTTGAATGTTACTCTGTGTATGTACATACTACTTTAAATAATCAACATTTCCCTCCTGTTGCCAGATGTCACAGTATGTAGCTATTCATCTTCTGATTTTGTTTTCCTTTCTATTTTTTCTAACCTTTAAACCCCTGAAACTATCAGTTATTTTACTATAAGGTTGTCTAGTATGTCTTCCCATTTTTGTACATAGAGAAATGACCCTGAAAATGTTGGTTCAGCATTTTAGGCAATAAATACTTATTTTTACTTCATGCTGATAATTATTATTTATTGGTGCAACTAACAAGCACTATCTATTCCTATATATAACTTGCATTGTATTTTAATTAACTTACAAAAGGAAAATAATTCTTTTAAAGTGGGTATTAGTTCAACCTTATTTTTTCTCTTCCATCATCGTTTATAGACTGCTTTTAAGCATTTCATGTCAGAGTGAGAGGGAAGAGTGAGCTGCCCAGGAGGCCATGGTTCGGGTGCTTAGTGTGCTCGTCCTGTTTAGATCCAGCACAAAGCTCTGTGTGAGCCCCAGCAGCTGCCTGCTGCCTTCATGAGCACGAACACCCTCAGGACTTGCAGGCTTAGCACCGCTCTCACCTTCCTTTGCTAGCCCCAAAGAAAGCAATTTGGTGGCGACACTGTTGGCTGAGACTGGGCACTTGTCTGTTCAGGGATCATTGAGTCTGACACCTGTGTATATGCTCACACTGAGAATGCTGGGAAAACTCCTACTGTCCACAGCTGCTCCTCCACATGCCTTCCTCTTGTATAGTAAGAGTTTTTCCAAGTGAGTTTCCTTTACTGTAGCGATTGGTGGACTAGTCTGTAAAGGGAAAATGTCCGGTTCTACTCACTAGTCACAGTACTGGACCTGAAGACCAAAAACACACCTCTGGCTAGGCAGGCTAACTCAGGCCTGAGTACCCTCCCAGTGACCCCCTGAAGATGGGTATGCAGCATAGGGACCAGCCCCAGACCACCTATAGGCTGTGCCTGCAGATAAGGGCAACCAGTTGTTTCAATTTATCTACCAACCTGTACTTTCAATATAAATTCCATTTCTGCCCCCTCAGAACTCATTTGTTAAATAAACGAGAATTCTGCTATAGACAGTGTTGTTTAAAAAAAAATAACTTTTCAGATCTGTTGGTGATAGTACAATATAATGTTCAAAATACATACAGTAGCTATTTTAAAACATTCCAGTTTTCAAAAACATCTATTTTAATTTATTATATAAAGTTTTAACCCATTTAACCAGGAAGTCCTTCATAGTGTTAGAAATATCTATTGCTAGGACATCAAGGAGCTGTAACTGCGGGAGGTGGGGGTGGGGGACACCAGTCACACTCCTATGAGGTGAAATCTACTTTGTGTAATTCCACATCATTTGCTATCCAATGAAAGGCCATCTCAGCACTATCTTGGCATACTAGCACACTGGCTTCTCTATTTTTAAAGGGCATGCTTTTGTAAATGGGTATATATATATATATGTATATGTATATATATATACATCACAAATTTAATTGGTTCTTTTAGAAGTTACACAAATTGAGGCTTTGAGAAGAACGCTTCCTGCTCTCCTGGTAGGGCCTGAGTTCAGATCCCATGTCCACCTCAAATGGCATCCTCTGCATCTCCAGGAGATCCAACACCATCTTCTGACTATTGCAGGTGTATGTACATGTGTACGCATGCGCGCGCGCGCACACACACACACACACACACACACACACACACACACGCATGACCTTTTCTGGGGTCAAACAAACTTTTCAAAGTGGTCACCTAAGACCATTGGAAAACACAGATGCATACATTGCAATTCCTAACAGTAGCAAAATTAAAGTTATGAAGTAGCAATGAAAATAATTTTATGCCTGAAGGTCACCACAATGTATTAAAGGGTCATAGCATTAGGGAGGTTGAGAACCACTGCCCTAGCATGACAGGGGTCCCAGGTTTGTTTGGTTTTTTTTTTGGTGTGGGGGTGTGTATATGTGGGTGTGTGTGTATGTATGTATGTGTGGTGTGTGTGTATGTGTGTACATATACATATATTTCAATTTTTAGAGACTGGAAAGCTGGTTTGGTGGCTAGAATACTTGCTGTTCTCTCAAATGACTCAAATTCAGTTCCAGCACCCACATCAAGAGGCTCACAATGCCCATAACTCCAGCTGCAAAGAATCTGATCACTCTTCTGACCTTTGCAGGCCCCTACATACATGTGGCATATACTCAGACAGGCACGCACATATACATAAGTTTAAAAAAAAGTTACATTTTCTGTGCCCCTGAAGTACTTTCTTGCCCCAGTAAATCCCCACTCATCTGTCAAAACCCAGCTTTTCTTTTCTTCTTTAAAATATATTTATTTACTTATTTTAAATGTGCTCTGTCTACACATACACCTGCATGCCAGAAGAGGGCATCAGATCCCATTACAGATGGTTGTGAGCCACCATGTGGTTGCTGGGAATTGAACTCAGGACCTCTGGAAGAGCAGTCAGTGCTCTTAACCTCTTAGCCATCTCTCCAGCCCAGCTTCTTTCTTATCGTTTCCTCTCACAGCATGACGTGATTGGAACTATTTTATAGGCAAAGGAAAATGCAGAAATTCTGCTACTTGAGGAAAGGATGTAAGACAATTCCTGTTAGTTTTAATCATTACATGGTTTTGGAATTGTGGAATACCCTGCTCGCCACCACTCAATATCATAAGCACCTTTGGCTGTTGGCAAGGTGACATGCTTGAGGCAGGCTGGAGCCGGCTGCTGACAACAGATTGGCATCCAGCATTCTGGTGTTGGCTTCTCCTTTCCACGGGATTGGCCTCTCCTGTTCGGCTATGGCCTGTGGGGGCCCCACAGAAAAGTAGCACCATGAGGAAGAAGAATTAAGAATATGAAGTCTTCATACAGCAAGCGTGCGGACTGAGTTTAGGGCCCCCCCCCCAGGATAAAACCCAGATAAAAGGCAGGCATCTATAATCCCAGGCAGGGGAGTGGGGCAGAGAACTAAGGAGCTCTGGGCATGGCTGAATTAGCCTGTCCAGCTTAATCGTAACATTTTGGGTTCAATGAGAGGTCCCATCTCAAAAAGCAGAAAGTGAGCAGAAAGACACCCAGTACCTACCTACCTCCACATTCGCAGACACACATTTGCATGCGTGCACGCACGCATACACCATACATGGACAGTATGGAATTTGAACATTATATATTCTTTTTTTCTTTTTTGGTTTTTCGAGACAGGGTTTCTCTGTATAGCCCTGGCTGTCCTGGAACTCACTCTGTAGACCAGGCTGGCCTTGAACTCAGAAATCCGCCTGCCTCTGCCTCCCAACATCATATATTCTTTATCAGTCTTCTCTTGCACTTTCTGACCAGATGCCCTAAAGATGGGGTGACTGTATCCATGTTTGTAAAATAAAATGCCAGTGGACCCACAGTTTTCATTGAAATTTAATAAAAGTTACTTCCAAAAAAATGGGAATTTTGAAGAAGTACAGCCCATCTTAAAAGATGAATACTTGAGTACCTCCACCCTCCATCACCAGAATGAACCATTGCTTTTCTTTCCCACCCACCCCACTATTTTCTCACAGGCTACCACATCACTCCTGGTGTCTATGACATACATCATTTGCATCATAATCTGCAGACGCTCATGTTCCTTGTGCTCTGAAACCAAAGACGTGAAAGTTTTATTTCTAACATTCTCCTCAGCTTGATTGTAGGAAAAGCAGTGGCCAAAGATAGTTAATATGCAAGCATGTGAAACGTCATCGAAAATATTTAACCATGACTTCTTAAGGTATCCTTTGTGCCCTTAAAAATACATACTCAACCAGATGTAGTGGCCATCTTTTAATCCCGGCACTCAGGAGGCAGGGGCAGGTAGGTGTGTGACTCCAAGGCCAGCCTGGTCTGTGTAACGAGCAGTACTCTTTCATTTCTTGCTGTGTCGTCATTGCGCTAAGCAGTTTTGAAATTTCTCCTTTGTAAACTCTCTTAAGACCCACTGATAAACTATTCAAAGGACTAGCCTTCTTGCTTTACAGTCTAGTCTAGGTTGGCATATAAGCATAGCACTGAGCCCTAGATCTCTTCATGCATCCGCCAGATTTGGCCCTCTGCAAATGCATCCCTTTGGCTCTTCAGTGACAGTTGTCACTCCTGGGCAAGAAAATGCCCAAGGGCAGCAGGGCAGCTGTGTCAGAATAATCCTTTGAAGTGGCCACTGATGGAGACAAACAAATGTGGATTTTCCAGGAAGTGCATATGTTTACATAGCCCTAAGAGTAGTTTTCTTCCTCAAATCCTTGCCTCCAATTCAAGTCAAATTACAGACTTTCATTCCCTAGGCTGCTTTCTGTTCTAATTTCATTTTTCAGAAATGCAACAATAAAAGCTATTATCTTCCTTTTGACACAGAAAGCATTGGCATGCGTTTTCACAGGACTGTGGGGTAGAATGATAAATTTATTCCTGCCCCTGCCTCCAAGCCTTCCCTTCTTAAACTCATTAACTGAACTCACAATGACAGCAAACCTGATGTGGCTTCACAATTCCACCAGGAGGAATAAATAGCGTGTGGCAGTGTGTGTTTAGGGCAGTGTTCAGGAGAACAAGCCTTTGACCCCTGCATGCTGCACCATGGCTCTTCAGGAGTGACAAGGGAATTGTGAGCAAGGGTACTTGTCTAATTTCTGCCATCCCAACTGTAACTTCAGGTCTCATACAGGAAGTCCTCTGACTGCATGACAGCTGCTTGCCTGAGTGATAAAAACTCTCCCTTCCAAGGTAACGTTCTTAATCCACCTGAAGCTGCAGGTGTTTGCAGAGAGAAGCCTCAGTCATAATGACAGTCACCTCTGAGGGTCTACGCTGCCCGGCTCACATTCCTGATCATGTTCATTATTTGATTGGTATGGTAAGAGGGACGGTAACTTCTGGCATAGTCCTCTCCTCTATGTCCATCTTGAGCATCAGTGGCTGAATCAGACAGACACAGGGCAGGATATGATTCGATCTTCTAACATCACACTGATTACCAAGAACACAAAGTAAAGAAGGAACATCGTGAAGCCCAGGATCTTGTTCATTCTCCATTTACACGATGCAATTGAGAAGATCACAAACAGGAGCATGAGAAACAGCAAGACGATTGCACAGAACAGGCCGTTGCTGCTGACAGGAACAGGCTGCAGCGCATTGATGAGGGAGAAGAGGAGCCACGGAACAGGCAAGCTGCAAAAGAAAAATAGTACGAACGGTGGCCATGTTTGTAATGCCCCTGGGTGCTTGATTAGAGTGATTAGTAATGCCCCTGGGTGCTTGATTAGGGTGATTGGTGTCTTAAGGTTTTCAGAGCTCTTGTTTTCACACTCAGGATGAAACAGAAAGCATTAATCTCAAATCACTGATGAGGAAACGCAGGTTAGAGAGACACAAGTTCTTGGCAGAGAGCTCAAAGCCTGTCACAGAGAGCCTGGGATAAGACAAGGGCTCTGAGCTGGGCATGCTAGCATAGCACTAGGCACTGAGGCAGAGCATCCTCAGTGGGAGTCTAGTCTGAGCCAGGAAGACTGAGTCCCCCAAAAATCAATGAAAAAGGTGGCCTGAGTCTGATACCCCCACTTCCATCCCCACCCCCATCTCCACCCACAAATGCTTATCGACATGCATAGGACTAACCCTAGTCAATGTGGAACTAGTTTCTCAGTTTTTATGATTAAGTCCTATCTCAGGATAAATTTTCTTTAGTGATCAAATCTTTCTGATACCTACACACACACACACACACACACACACACACACACACACGTTCCAAGCAAAATAACCAAATATAAGACATGACCAGGTAGGGCTGGGGAGATGGCTCAGCAGGTAAGAACACTGACTGTTCTTCTGAAGGTCCTGAGTTCAAATCCCACCAACCACATGGTGGCTCACAACCATCATTAATGAGATCTGATGCCCTCTTCTGGTGTGTCTGAAGTCAACTACAGTGTTCTTATGTATAATAAATAAATAAATAAATAATAATAATAATAAATAAATCTTTGGGTCAGAGCAAGTAGAGACTGAGCAAGCGAGGCCCACCGGAGCAAGCGGAGGTCCTAAAAATTCAATTCCTACAACCACATGAAGGCTCACAACCATCTGTACAGCTACAGTGTACTCACATACATAAAATAACTAAATAAATCCTTTTAAAAGGAGAAGGAGGAAGAGGAAGTGGGGAGGGAATGTTTAATCCCAAACCAGGCTCCTTATCCCACCCTTGATCATTCTGTTTTTGTTTTTGTTTAAAAAAAAAAAAAAGACAAGGTAATGAAACTGGCCCAGGTACTCAGGCGGCCTGCAAGACTACGGGCAGGGGGGGAGTGGTTAAACAGGAGGGTGGACTAGTTCTTGTTTCTATAAAAGTTCTTGTTCCTCTGAGCTAGCAGGAGCCCACATACAAAGGAAAAGGAGTGACGTGACCCTTCCAGTCCCTGCTCTACCCTTGACAGGCAGCACTCTCTTGTATTGGGAAATAGAATGAATGAATGGACCTCACATCCTGTCAGCTAATTTAAGGCTGTGGTGAATGGAGGGAGGATGCTTCATTGCCTCATAAGGACTAACCTTACAAATGCCCTTTCGTTGCATCTATAATGAGTAAAGAAGAAAGCCAGCCAACTAAGCGAATGCAGTTTCTAGTTATTCTGAATATGCCTTAGGAAGCAACACTACCACTCACCCCACTGTGATGTCAAATATGTTACTGCCCACTGAGCTTGACACAGCCATGTCTCCCAGGCCTTTCCGGGCAACGATCACACTGGTGATGAGGTCAGGAATTGAAGTGCCTGCTGCTAAGATTGTCAAACCCATAATCTCTTCAGAAATCCCAATGGTTTCGCCAACCTGGTAAAACAGCAACAGTCATGAGAAACCATGGCAACCCCAGGTGGAAACCATGACAACCCCAGGTGGAAAACCAGAGTTCCCAGCACCAGTGACACACTACTTTATAATCAAAGCACTAAGGCTCAGAACATGCCCTCTACAGGAGAGGAATGGGGATGGGTTGAGAGATAAAGAGCCAGGCCCCTGCCCTAGGCTGCAGGGAACCACACAGCTCTTCACTGTGGGCACTAAAAGTCTAATGATACCAGGTGTGTCCTTCCGACTGTAACAACTCCACATGCCCAAAGAACTGCCCCCTCCCCCACAATAGTCTGCTCTGTCAACATTTCTTTCCTGGACATGTGAGCTCTGCTGTGCACTGGCAGCTAAGCCAGGCTGCAAATAGAAGTTCAGACAGTACTATCCATATGCTTAGCCTAGAGAAAAGCCAGAAGTTATGATTGTGTGCCAAGTTCTGTTCTGGGCAGAACACGAAATCTCGTGGTCCTCAGGCAGAGGAAGACAGGCATGATGCCAGCGAGCTGACTCAGCGAGGAAAGGGATTTCACCAGCCTGAGTATCAGGCCAGCCTGGTCCACTGGAATCCAGATGTGAATCCAGATGTGAAGGGTCTCCTGTGCCTTGATATAGTTGAATACCAGTTAGGGCAGGAAAGCCATGCTTGGAAAGCATTTGATGGCATGAAAGCCTCCTTTTAAAAAGCCTTTACAAACAGCGTGGGAACCACAGGCACACTGGATGTTGATAGTTCTGGATCCTGGAGACGCATCTCAGATGGCCAACACTAGGACCTGCAGTGGAAGACTGCTCTACTGCCCACTCACCTGGTGAGCCCACCATACCATGAGGTATGAGAACATGGCTATCCAGATGATGGATCCCAGGAAGGTGATGACAAAAAACTTCCTGGACTCCTGTAGGGGTTGCAAAGGGAAGAAAAATAAGTTGCAGAGGCTACTGGCCTTTGGCCCCTCTCTGAAGGAACCCCAAAATGTGACGAGGTCTAATGGATGAGTGATCTTGAGGAAGATAACAAGCAATGTGCACGGAGCTGTGGCCCTGTCCCCAGAGAGTCCCTGGAGCCAATCGGTAAGAAGAGATGTCCAGGAGCCTGGCTTCTCAGCCAGGCATTCAGCAGGACCAGGCCGGAGAGAGCTACAGACTTGCTCTGGAATCACACCCAGCTAAGTGCTTGAATTTGACTTTTGCACCACCACCACCACCACCCCTGCCCCATTCCTCTCTGGACTTTATGTGGATTGTATTATTTCCCTACAGAGAGAATGATTTGTAGAGAAATAGCAATTATCAACCTGGGTTTTCAGATGACTCTATGAACTCTGGATGGGGTACAAGGCCATCATTCCCAAACTACAATCAGAATACTGGGATTGGAATCCAAGAGGGACTGTTCCACACTGCTTATGGTGGCAGGTGTAGGGCACACCTGAGGTCTCCAGCTCCTGACTCAGGTGTGGTGCATCCTCCCCTGCAGAGCTACAGTCCCACTCCACATCCTCATGGTGATGTCCATCCAGCTAGGTTCCCCAGCCTTCTACGTAAAGGCCTCGTAGCCTCTCTCAGGATGGGCAGCATGATACACAGCTAGATGCTCTCACCTGCCTCCGTACATCAGGTATTGTCAGCCACAGTGGGAACACGATGGGCAGGAGGAAGAGGTAGATGGCCTGCTTCTGCCTGCTGTCAGGCCATTCCAGAGACAGAGGCTCCTCATTTTCCTCCTCCTCCTCTTCCTCATCTTCCTCCTCTTCCTCCTCTTCATCTTCTTCATCCTCCTCTTCCTCACTGTCCCCTCCATCACTTTCCCCTCCACCATCTGCACCCTTCTCACCTTGGGTGGCCTCACATTGATCTTCAGCATTGGCTTCTGTTTCACCCTCACCATCTTTCACCTCAGTGTCGTCTGGTTGGGTTTCACCTTGCCCTTCATGCTTATCTTTGCCTTCTGCCTCAGTTTCCCTTTCTTGTTCAACTTCTTTGCTTTCTGCCTCAGTTTCCCCTTCTTGTTCCTCTTTGCCTTCTGCCTCAGTTTCCCCTTCTTGTTCATCTTCTTTTCCTTCTGCCTCAGTTTCCCCTTCTTGTTCCTCTTTGCCTTCTGCCTCAGTTTCCCCTTCTTGTTCATCTTTTTTGCCTTCTGCCTCTGTTTCCCCTTCTTGTTCATCTTCTTTTCCTTCTGCCTCAGTTTCCCCTTCTTGTTCTTTTCCTTCTGCCTCAGTTTCTTCTTCTTGCTCATCTTCTTTCCTTTCTGCCTCAGTTTCCCCTTCTTGTTCATCTTTTTTTCCTTCCGTCTCGGTTTCCTTTTCACCCTCTTCACCTGTCATTTCTCCTCTGCGTTCAGCCTCATCCACATCTTCCTACAATCCAAAGACAGCAGATTAATGGCCGGCAGCAACTGTGCCTGATTTTTCATCCCACTTGCTCCCTGTTTTTATTTTGTTGCTGTCAGAGAGCATCTGTACAGCTAAATATCCAGAGGAGAAAACTGGCCCAGCAAACTTCCCATTATGGCATGCCTGCCCCGTAGTCATCCAGCTTTTATTTGGTTACTTCCAAGGCTGGAAAACTCACCATCTACAGCAACATTCCCACCTTTAACAGCACCTTTAACAAGTTTGAAGTCAATATCTGTATCAAAGCACCCCCCCCACCGCATTGTTTACGCTGCGGAGACATATACAGCATGCCTAAGTACTCGTCCACAGGATAGCTGCTCTGCGAGCTGAAGATTGCTGGGTCTTCCAGCTTCCTGAATGCTCTGGCACAGAGGCTGCCACAGCTAGAAGAACTTGTTATAATTAGCCATACCTTGAGTGGAGCATCCAAAACTGAACACGGAACCTACACACTGGAACAAGACTATCTCCTCCCTTGTCCTAGGTGCCAGGCTTCCACATTGCCTAATATGGCATGATGCTTTGCCATACACGACACCTTGCTAAATAAGTCTACTGAACTCTCAAACTCTTATATTGTATGTATAAGATGATGACACATATACCTGTTTGTCACACATTCTTACGTGTCAGACACAATTGTAAATGACTTCACAACAACAATAGTATTTGCTGTATTTCATGGACCCATCAGTACATAGAATTGTACCCATCTTACTAGTGGAGAAACTAGGGTAGAGGAAATTGCCCGTGGTCAACAGTTTGTATGTGATGGCACTGGGATTTGAACATCTGTAGTTCAGTTCTCGACATTTTGACCACCAAACTAACATCCCAAGTCTGAAGACGCCTCTGGCTTCCAAACTTGTTATTTTGGCATCTTATTAGAAATGCAGATTTCTGGCTTTACTATATCAGCTGACTTAGCACCTCTGAGATGGAAGAGGTCATCTGTAGCTCACATCCTCGTTGTCCTACACACTAAGAGCCACTGATTCTGATGGTCCCAGATCTGAAACGACCTGTAACACGATAGTCTAATCCCTTGAGCAAGTTTTTCTTTAGTTTTTTTGAGATAGGGTCCCTCTGTGCAGCCCTGTCAGATGTGAAACTTGTTGCATAGACCAGGCTGGCCTTGAACTCACAGAGATATGCCTGTGTTTGCCTCCTGGGTGCTGGGATTAAATGCACGATCCATCCTGCCCAGCCTACTTGGAAATGTCTTAAGCGGGGATGCTGGAGGACCTGCCCTGGGGATGCTGACTCAGTGGGTAGGCAGGGAACAACTTTTTAAAGTTTTCCCATATTCTCCTAATATGCTACCAGAGTCGAGGATCAGATGAAGAAGCAAAGTGTTGTTCTCTGAGCCTTCTTGGGCCTCTACCCTGCTCCTTCTGAGGCTCAGCTTTACCTCCTGGGCTGAGGTTCCAGATGTTTCTACATGCTCTCGTTCCTTTTCGCACGAGTTGGCCATGGCAGGCCTGCTTGGTGCTCACACACCAGAAGACACCACCTGAGAGACAGAGCCCCAAGACTGCTGGACTGCGCATGGTTGAAGAGTGTGCCTCTGGGCGCTGAATAGGAAGAGCAAGGCTAGAACTTGCTGAGTTAACATCTGTTTATTGCCATTCACTCGACCTGTATTGGATGCATCATGTGCTAGGCAGGATGTTTCCCTTTGGGGTGGAGGCTGGCATGGCTCAGACTTGGATGCTGTCTTCAGGAACCTTCCCTAGTAGGGGAACTAGGTGGGGCTCGGAAAACAGGAAGCAGCTGTGGAAGCCCCATGTCAGGTGCAAAGTCCCAGAAACATCTGGATTCTGGGGCTTCATGTAGACAAGGGAGCTTTTTACCCATTCCAGGCCACACAAGGCTATCTAGGGATGGAGAGAGAGGGGCTCTAGGGAGAGGGAACCATGTGAGAAAGACCCATAGTAGAAAAACACGGATATAAAATAAACTTGGCCAGAGAGTGCTGGAAGAGGACGCTGTCAAGGCAGAGCGATGCCGAGTCTTAGCAAGCTATGGATACAGGTACGGATAAGGATGTAATAGCAATGAAAGACCTACCCAGCAGCACTCTTCCTGCACTTAAGCCACTGGTGGTCTGGGATAGTCTGGACTCAGTCTCTGGTGGCTTGGTTGACACACTAGCAATTCCTTGTGTTCTTTATAGCCCGTGGCTGAGCATACACACTCTGAGATATGTATAATCTCATGCTGGGTGTTGCCATGAGCTGTCTGGGTCTGGGTCTGGAAAGTGTGTGCTTTTTTTTTTTTCTTCCAAATGACTTTAGAAAAGGGGCATGGTTCACCCCACAGGGATAAACAGGATTTCAGGCCTTATTATTTCAGGAATTATTTTGGCCAGAAAACCCTTCTTTGGCCTCTGAAATTCCTCCAGCTGTGCAGAGGCTGAGAGCCTACCTGGCAGCCTGGATCGTCCTCCTGATCTCCCTTGGCGTCTGGAGCAGGGGCTGGAGTGACCGTGACCGCAGGGAGCTCGGCTGGCTCATCCTCTTAAAGGACAAACATGGGTTAGGTGAGAGCTAGATGGGAACTGAGCAGGTTCTGGGAACAGCTTGCAGAGACAGGCAGGAGAAGGAGAGGCTACAGGGCATTTGTGAGGGGCTCAGGAGGCTTTCAGGAGCTGGGAATTGAGCTTGCCCTGTCCCCTGAATGCGTGAGGGATGAGAGGACATCTGGGGAGCATTGCCCTGTATTCTCAGGCATTTCCTGGAATTGTGGCTGGGGATGCTGGAACTACTTGGGTTAATGGAGCAGGGAGGGCTGGTCCTTAGAAAAAGATCCCACTAAGGTCAAAGGCAAACTTCTCTGAGACTACGGATCAGAATGGTGGAGTAGAGGCCCTTGGAAAATATGAAATGTTCAGATTAGCTACAGGCTAACGAGCTCTTGGCTGTGTGGTTTTGGGCAATTCACTTCATCTCTCTGAACCTTGGTCTCCTTGGCTATGGAATAGAAAGAACGACTCTCTATGGGTTCCTGAGTGAGCCAGGGAAGCCTGGTGGGCAGAGCCCACGAGTCAATGCTGTCCTGCCTGCTAGGCTTCTGTCACTGGGCTCCAGGTCACCTGCCCTCAATAAGCCTGCTCATGTCAAGCCAGTCACTAGCAACAATGTCCTTGTGTAGAAGAAATAGAGTCTCCCTTGGGACGCGGTTTAGGAAATAGGATATGGGAACTGGGTGATCCCTTGGCCTTCCCTTGCCTGCCTCATCTGAGGAGAACCAGGAGGAAGCTACTGGGAGCCTGTCACAGAAAAATCACTGAAGGAAAAGCCTCAGGGACACTGACTGACATGTGCCTCAGTGTCTGCTCTGCACTGGCTATGACAGAAGCAGGGGCTGTGGCAGGAGAAACCTGGCCAGTGGCCAGTCTGGCCATCCTCTCACCGTCTGGGCTGCTTTCTGCTTTGGTCTGGGAGAGAACTCTGGCTTCCTGATTCAAGCTCTCCTGCTTGTCCTTGGAGGGGCGGGCTGTGAAGGAGAAAGGAAGACATCTTATCTGGGGCCGCTGGGGCTGCTGGGCATACCTTTCAGTCAGGATCCTGAACTGCTTGAAGCTGATAGGGTCTGGAAGGCTGGCCTAGGACTGTGGTGTCTGCGGCTGATCTCACCAGACCTATTCCTGGTGCCCCATCTGTAAACTTGGCTGAGTCCCTGTGCCATCACTAACTGGCTATGACCTTGGGCAAGTTGCTCCCCCTATTTCCTCTCTGATAAACATATGGCTGGTTTGGGACCAGCCTGCAGGATGCACTTCCTTTATGACTTCAAGCAATGGCTCATTTGAGACCTCTGACCCAAATTCAGTAGGAGAGTCCCTGCCAGGATCAGTCAATGATGACTGTGATGGCCAGGAAGAGGAGGTCTGATGACAAAGGACCATTTTTGCCATCTTGGACTAGATGAGTGGTAAGGTCCCTTTTAGCTTATTCTTCACAAACTACTAGAAGTCAGGACAGCATATTCTGTGCAAGCTGCTCCAGGGGTCTGCTGCCCCTGAGCCTTTCCTTTCCTGCAGAAAGCAGGGAGGGATCAAGTTTTGGCCATACCCTTTGGGTCCCAGACACACAGATTCCAAGTGGGGTCACATTTTATTGGAATAGATTTTACTGGAGACCTCTAGAGTGGCAAGCACAGAAGAGCTGCCCTGATTTCCAGGCAAGAAAAATAATATAGAGGGCCCCTCTATCCCTCCAAGACTATGTACCAGGCAACGTGCAAAAGACTTCCCATGAGTAACACTGAGGTAGAGAAGGAAGAGATGGACTGAGAAGGTTAGTTTAGGCGGTCCCCCTGTCAGCTGGCAGGAGGGTGGGGAAGGGCAGGCAGAACAACGGTACAAATGGACACATGAGGTAATGGCCACATGGTCCCTATTCTAAATGCAAGCTAGCTCTGTCCACGGACACTGGGTTACTTGGAAAGCCTGTGTGTCCCCTGCAAATGGCAACACCATGAAGCACCCAGAGCCCTGACCTGAGGATGCAGGAGACAGGGATGCTTGACCGGAGCAGTGCTTCAACCTCACCATCAGACACACATGTTGGAGCCTGAGGACCTGGGTGTGACTCTTAGCCTGACCAGGTATGCTGTAGTGATGGCCCAGCTAGCTGCTTCCTCAACCTCTCCATCCCTCAGACACTTCACCTGTAAAAGCCTTCCAGGGTTGTAGTTGTAGATGGTTGGTGGATTTATGCAGGACTGAATTTTAAAAAGCCCCTAGAAAAAAGTCACTGGGTTGCTTTTTGGCTGTAACAGTGATGGTGGTAGACTGATAGCAGCTACCCACTAAGAGCAGAGTTCTATGGAGAAAATGCCCAGTGTTCTAGATCTAGGTGAGTTTGAGTCGGAAGAGACCCTGAAGATCATCTAATGGGGGAGGGAGTCAGGCAGACTGCAAGGATGCTGAGAAGATACAGTGTGGGAAGCTGCATGGAATGAAGGCTCTGCGTGACTCCAGGATGGTCAGAAAAGAGAAAAACAACCCTGACATTTCCTCCTTGCTACCTGTGCCCTAAACCCTCTGAGTTATTCAGCTGCTGCTGCTGCCTTGGCAGTAAATTCATGTACAGGTTTGCTGCTATGGCCCCCTCTGGTCCCACAAGGTGTTCTGGCACCCAGCTGGTCTTCCTGGAGCATTTAGAACTTCAGAACAACTCTGTCACCTAGATCCAGAAGGCCCAGAGCCCTCTAAGCACAATCAATAGCTGTAGTATCCTGCTTAACAGAGGACCGCCATAATCAAAGAAAGGCAGGCTGGGCTCCCCACCCTGGCCCTGGCACATCTGATTGGCTAGAGGGACTCACATCACTTGCCCTGGCACATCTGATTGGCTAGAGGGACTCACATCACTTGCCCTGGCCTCTCGTTTCCCAGGTCACTGCCAGATGTCTCCTCCACTGCTGCTCTCTCCCACACATCTGACTGAGAACACAAGATAAACATGGGAGTCGAGGGAGGAAAACACCACCCTGGCCGGGGAGGTGAGAGTTCAGAGGACAGGGATCATCTCTCGTGGAGAGAGCTGGATCTGGGGAGTTCCACCGGAGAAGGGCGGAAACATCTGGATGGCTAGCCACCTGGAATCTGCCTGGGAGACGGCTGGGGTGGCTTGGGAACAAAGGAACCTGGGAGGACCTAGCCCCGCTAGGCAGAAGCACTGGCAAATGATCAGACTCCAGCTGCATACCAGGACACACCTGCAGTCATTCACTGGCCCGTGGCTTACCGCACCCACAGTCCATATAACAGGTCTTGGCTGGGACAACGGTCACCAGCTTCCCTGGCACTGTTCCCTCAAGTGCCCTGTCCCCACCCAGCATGGCTGGATCATCTCCTTAGTGCCAATCTCCTCTGACCTCGGCCTGGCCCGCGCATTACATAATCCTGTTAGGACAAGCAGGCCAGCTGGCAGCCTGATAACAGCGGTGGCTGGGTCTGGGAGCCCCACAGTCCATGCAGGAGAGGTTCTTTGTTTTCAGGAATTGGCTAGAGTCAGTGGTTCTGCTGGGAATGACTGGGCATGACCTAGAGAGCCAGGACAGGTCCACTCCAGCCTTCAGCACCTGAGGCTGCCCCCATCTGCTTATTCCTTAGAGGTACTGGGGCTGGTTGCCATGTCGCCCAGGCTCACCTTGAAGAATTTCTAAGGGAACTCTCACTGACTTACCTTCGACACTGCTTTTTCTAGTACAATATGCTTTTAAACACATAATGTGTCTGAAGGGGTAGGTCAGGGCCTCATGAAATTCTGAGGTCCTAGAATGTGCCAGGGGCCATGGCGCCAGGGGTCTTCCTGGGACTCTTTCTTGCATGCTATATTGAGGCTCTCCTGCCTAACTGCATGCCCTGGCTTGGCCCAACATTATCTTTTTCTGAGTGGACCTCCTACTTGGGCTCAGTTCTGCGCCAGAGACCCAGAAAAGGTGGGACCAAAGGGACCTGGAGACTTCCTGAGAGGCAGGCAGTAGGGTGGTAAGAGACATGTGGGGTAGCACTCTGGGGAATCAAGCGGAAAGACTTGTGAGGTATGGGACTCTTCACTGCTGCTATTATGTCAAGTTCAACTTCAGCACCTTAGACACTGCATTTACCCTGTGCACCGCTCCTCCACCCCCAGAAGTGGATGTGACATATCCTGGGGTGTCCTTTAGGACTCCTGGCTGAAGCAGAGGGGTGAGGGTGGAGGCGGGGGTGGGGAGAGCAAACTTCCTAGGACTCCAGAGCTGAATACAAAGCAAAGAGAGATGCCAGAGAGCTGTGGAGGTGTCCCCTGAAGCATCCCTATGGGACACTAAATCTGTCCCAACACAGATCTAAATAGGCCATGGTATTTGTGGTCTGGCTTTAGATAAAGCCCTTCATTATACAGACAGAGACATTGAGGCAGAGAAACATTAGAGTATTACTTAAGGACCCCAGCCGCCATGTTCCACATAGCTCTGTCTGGATGAGACCAGGCCTTACACATTCCCTGTCTTCCAGGCTGTCTAGCTTTCCCTACCCACTCTCTTCTCAGATAACTGTCCTCTCATCTCAGCCCACGGTCACTAGCATTTGCAAGTTCCAAATTCTCTCCGGTAGCGGGAGGGGAGGCATGGCACGGGGAGACAGGCGGGTGTCGGTCTTGCTTACCTTCCCCCAGGGGGTCCAGGCTGTGGAGCATGAGGTGGTAGATGGTGTTGCGGATGATACTGTTGTGCAGCGAGGCCGAGCTACTCCCTCGGGTCAGCACAGACGGGAGCTGAGCAAGGGGAGAGCCGGACAGACCTCAGTGGGTCCCTGCCCGGGTCAGGGGAGGGGCTGCAGGAGAGCCTCTCCTCCAACCTGCCTCCTTCCCACAGAGACCAGAGAGAGGGCGTCTTTAGCCCTGAGCCCCTGCTTCCTTCGCTCCCATCTCTCTCTCGTCCTCCGGGACAAGCTCCTTCTGCACCTTACGTGAGTCCCACAACCTCCACCAGGATCGGTGGTACCATGTGGTGGAAAGGTTTGCACCTCCCAGCAAGCAACCTTTCTAATACACACACACACTCATCTACTTCCACACAGGCAGGCTGCTGTGCTGTACACAGCCCTTTACGGTCCACACAGCGAGCCTGGCTGTGCGTGGTTGTTGTTCCTCACCCAGAGATAAGCAACACTAGGATCCCCATCTACAGAAAAGGACACGCAAAGGCAGGTGATACAGCCGAGGTCAAGCAGGGAGTCAAACTAGCAATCCAGGTCTACTAATTGCGAGCCCACTTTAACTTTACACCCTCAGAAACCTTCAAGGGCACCAAAGTAGGCACACCTGTACTGCACACAGATAGGACACACACCTATTCATAGCGGCACACTGAAATACTCTAAGATTACCCTTTTCTCCTTCCCTACGTCGCTCCAGTTGAACTCTTCTGCCACCTAGTGGCTATGGCTATTACAACGGATATAGGAGGTTTCAGCCCCACAGCCACCCAACCCCCACCCCTACTCCCACTCCTGCCTCCTTTCAAAGTTCCTATAACTTCTTCCACACCGTGCCTTAAGCCAGTCTTTCAGAAACCTTAGGCCCTGCCCCCTAGTTCCTTAGCTCTGGATATGCTGAAGCCATCAGTAATAGAAATTCTATCAATCAACATTGAGATTAGAGATTAGAACTTGAGTTTCTCTAGTGCAAATCAGGTCTTACAGATATAGAATCTGATTGTCTGGGACAGACGTTAAGAATTTAGTTCCCAAACTAGCACTGTGTGGAGCCTAGAGGCCCTAACCACACAGCCTGCTCCTTCCCGGGTCACCCTCATGTTTCCCAGGAGCCTCCCAGGCCTCCCAGGCCTCCCTGAGTTGACCGGGTTGCACAGCATCAGGACCTCAGCAACCTGGTGTTCAGACATATGCTGAGACCCAGCAATATCCCTGCTCAAACCAGGATGCTGCATTGCCTCCGCTGGGCGAGCTTCACACATCACCCACCTTCAGTTTCTTGCTGTCCTGTTGCTCGTTTTCCTCGACAGCATCCTCACTGGGCTGCAGAGGGGAACAGAAGTCAAGAGATGAGTCACAAGATGTCACGGAGAGACCTTGCCTTTTCATCTCTACCTGTCCTTCCTGTTCTTCTCTCTAGGAAAGCTGCTACTGCAACCCAAAACACCCCAGGATCTAATCTGTCCTCAAAAAAATGTCTCAACATGCCCACCACCTTTTGTCTCAAATGTGTCACCTGTCTGGAAAGCACATCCCAGGCCCCCCCACCTCTTCCTCCTCCTCCCTCTCCTCCTATTTGCCCTTCTTTGGCTCCTCTCTCCTTTTACTTCAGGTCTCCATTTAAATATCACCATCCTCGGTTCATCTCTTTAAATATATTTATTATGTATACAGTGTTCTGCCTGCGTATATACCTTCACAGCAGAAGAGGGCGCTAGATCCCATCACAGATGGTTATGAGTCACCACGAGGTTACTGGGAATTGAACTCAGGACCTCTGGAAGAGCAGCCTGTGCTCTTAACCACTGAGCCATCTCTCCAGCCTCCTCTTATAGGTGCCTATTCTTTTCTGCCCTCGCATTTGCCCCAATTTCTTTTCATGTGAACAGACATGATAAAGATGAGGTATATTTACTGAGTGGATGGTAGAGTCACTTCATCAATTCTTACTCCTTTGCCCTGTTCATGCCCTTTCCCTCTGTTCCTCTCTGCTAACCCGGATCATATCATTTGTTCCTGCTCAGAAAACCAGGGCGCTTCTTGTATAAAGCTTTCTCCATGACCCTTTGAGCTGCACCCCACCCTCAACCCCACTTTCCCCTTGAAAGTTGAACAGCATTAGCACATCTTGCGATTCAAAAGTCTTGCTGTGGGATCAGCTCAGTGCTTGTGTTTTAGGGGAGCCGTGGGACGGACTGCTGAGGAGTGAGGTCAAGTTTGAAGAAACCCGAAGCCCAGCAGACTCACTTTCTTTGCATTTGTAACCTTGAAATGCCATCTGGGTGATATATGACTTGGCTACTCAACTAGAGTCCAGTCTTCTATTTATTTTTAGAGATGGGTGTACCATGTAGCCCAGGTTAGCCTAGAACTCACTATTCAGTCCAGGCTGGCCTTTGTGGTGATCCTCCTACCTCAGCCCCCTTTACGGAGTGCTTTGCAGAAGTAAACCACCATCCCCTAGATCCTACATTGTCTGTCTGTCTGTCTGTCTGTCTGTCTGTGTGTCTGTTTGTTTGTTTGTTTTACCATGCAGTGATCTTTTGATGTAGTCATCTCTGGTCCCCTGACTTGTAGCTCTCAACAAAGGTAAGGAGGGTTCACAGACAATCCCAGGTGGCCTGTGACACTATCTTTAGACACAGTTGCCTTAGTGACTATCATTACATTCCCTCTGCTTCCCTCATTAGCCACTAAGACCCACTCATGAGCAGAACAGCTTCCTTCTCTGTTCAGCTCTAAAAATACCACCCGACCACAGGCTACCCTCCCGTCCAGCCCCGTCACTCCCCTCGTATAGTGAGCACATGCACTGTGCTAGATAAGGGGCTGTGTTGGTGGCTAGGAGGAGAAAAGATATTGAGGATATGGAGTTTGCATTCAGAAAGGAGTTGAGACCTATCTGTCACACAGATGAAAGCAAAGGAGAGCCTGGGTCACAATAAAAGAGGCATACATGGTGCCGCTATGTGAGGTGCTCAGGAAGGCTTCCTGCAGTGGACGGAGTGACGGCTTTTCCTGCAGTGGACGGAGTGACGGCTTTTGAAGGGTAGGGAAGGCTTGAATGGCTGGTACTGTTAGAGAATGGCCGTCTAGGTGAGTGCCACAGAGATGAAATGACCAAGCTGAACGTGAAGGGGAGCTGTGTGCTTCAATAAGCTCCTCTAGAGCTTGCAGGACACACCTGAGAGGTTATCGAGAAAGAGGTGGTGGCCCGCAGCCCTAGCTGCCACTACCCCACTCACCTCACTGATCACTGCCTGCCCACCTCTGCTTTCTCCTATCGAGTCCGCTGGAGGCAGACAAGTGGGGGCAGGCTACACTTCTGAACGGTTTGCTCTGTCCACAGAGAGCCAAGAGACTGATCTTTGCTCCACAGTGCACATCCCTCATGGGTTTCTGGGGCTCAGATTTATTCAAGCTAAAATAACTCTCTGTGTGCTCATGGGCAGTCTCAGATCGCACTTCTAGTGTTGAAGCCCTTTGTGGGGTGGGGGAGGGGTGCATGATCTTGCTGTTTAGCCCCCCCTCGCCTTGAATACTGAGTCACACACTTATGCAACTCTCAGCCATTTCCTTTCTTTTAAATGACTATATTTTGTTTATTATTGTTGCTTTGTGTGAGGGCTTGAGTGTGTGTGTGTGTGTGTGTGTATGTGTGTGTGTGTGTGCATGCGCAAGTGTGTGTGTAAGTCTGAAGACAACTTTGCAGAGTTGATTCTCTTTCCACTTTTTGTGGGTTCCAGGAATCAAACTCAGATCAACAGGCTTTTATGTCAACCTTTAAAAAACAAAAAACAAAACAAAAAACAAAAAAAAAAAAACCGGTTTGTTTAATATGAACGAGTGTTTTTGCCTTCACATGTGTATCTGTATCATGTGGATGCCTTGTGCTCAAGAAAGTCAAAAAGGGGTGTTGGACCCCTGGAACTAGAATTAGAAGTGGCTATGAGCATACTTTTCTGTCTGCCTTACAGCACATACCAGTGAGTCAGCCCAGGCTGGGCCCAGGCTGCTCAGTTGGGCCTCCACTCTCCTGCCTCCAGGTTCATTCTCCACCCCTCAGCCACAGTGACTTTCTAAATTTCTTTTTTTTTTTTTAATTTATTTATTATTATATATAAGTACACTGTTGCTGTCTTCAGATGAACCAGAAGAGGGCATCAGATCTCATTACAGATGGTTGTGAGCCACCATGTGGTTGCTGGGGTTTGAACTCAGGACTTTTGGAAGAGCAGTTGGTGCTCTTAACCACTGAGTCATCTCTCCAGCCCCCACAGTGACTTTCAAGCACACCAGTCACACTGTGTTCCTCCTCTATGTTCTAGAATGCCACTGTCCCCAAGAGAGAGGGCCCCCTGCTCGTCCACAGTGCAGCACTGGGTTCTTTTTTGTTCGGCTTAGTTTTGAGAGGGTTTCACTATGCAGCACTGACTGGCCTGGAACACACAGTCACCTGCCTGCCTCTGCCTCCCAAATGCTGGCATAAAGCACATGTGCCGCCCCACCTAGCCTGGGCCGCATTCTCATAACCTACTTTTTATTTTGAGACAGCCCTGGCTGTTCTGAAGTTCACTCTGTAGACCAGGCTGGCCTTGAACCCATGAAGATCTAGGTCTGTCTGTCTCCTGAGTGCTGGAATTAAAGGTGTGTGCCTCCGCCACCACCCAGCTAAACTTTGTTGTTGTTATTGTGCCAGGGACCAAACTCATAGGTCAAACGTATCAGACGAGTGTGATCTACCACTGGCCTATCTCTGCAGTCCTCTAGGTGTGTCCCTGCGACACAATGGACGTGAAGAGGTTGAACTGTTTTACATTCTTTTTGGAATGCCGGGTGCTGGGTGGGCATCTCACACTTCCTCTTCTGCACTCATTTCAAGTGTTCAGCTGCTGATGCCAGGGGCCACACCCTGTACGGCACGGCTGCAGTCTGATTCCTCACAGATGGTCCCGCTCCTCTGGTCCAACCTCAGCACAGGATGGCAAGACCACACTCCTTCAGGACAGCCTCCTGTATCCCGCTCTACCAGACCTCCCTGACCCTCTGAAGTCCCTGAACACTTGCCTAAACATTCCTACAGGATGCCGTAACTATTAGCTTTGACTCCTCCACCTTCCCCACCAAGGAGAACGTGTTACTGCGTAGCTGATGAGGCTTAGGTTGCAGGGCCTCTCTCCCTTTACTGCCTAATTTTGTAGAAGTGGTTTTATATTCTCCTTCTTAAGAAGTACCAGGCACCACAAAGGCTGGACCAGCTCCAGTTCCTCCATTAAGCTGAGCTCCAGGAGAGCCAGAAGTGTGTTTGATTTGTGTCACAGACCTGACAGGCTGCGAGTATAAGACAGGCCCTGCTCTTTCTCTCTCATCTCAGTTCTTTGGACCTCCCTTGACTATGACATTTGTTATCGACCCACAATTTCACACTTCACATCCAGACCTGATGCCCCATCTTCAGGCTCCTCTGTGCAATCGCCTCCTTGGCAGCCACAGAAGACCCCAGGCTCATACTCCCAAGCAGAGTTCCTGAGTTTCCTGAAATGATTTTCATTTCCCCTCTGGGATTCTTTTTCTTTGTGGCTGGATCATTCTCTGCTTATGCAAAAAAAGCTCAGCACCATCCTAGACTCCCTCCCTCCCTCCTTATTGCCAAGTTCAGACAATAACGTCTTCAGAACATCTCCACGGACGGCTGTGTGCATGCGTGTGTGTGCCTATGTGCATGTGGGATGCAGGTTCACTTGCCTTGATTTCAGTATCCTGCATTCAATTGGGGTCTAGACCTAGTTGATGGAAAGTTCCAGAAACAAGCAAATTGTAACTTCTAAATTGTATGGTGTTCTGAGTAGCTTAATGCACTCTCAGGCTGACCCCGAAAATCCTGCCAGAGACATGAACCATCTGTGTTCAGTGTGTCCACAGTATATTTGCTACCCACCCACCAGTCACTTAGTAGTTATCTTAGTTATCAGACTATCCTCAGTGCTTGCACTCAAACAACCCTTATCTTATTTAGTAAGGGCTTGAAAGTACAAACATAATGGTACATAAATTTTAGCTATGCCAAAGAAAATATCTATAAAGTAAATGATATAAATTTTAGATCTGTCCAGTAGGGATCGTGACATGCATCCCTTGGGGATAAAATGAGACTATGGTGTGCATATGTGTGCATGCATGTGCAAACACACATACACAGCTGGATGGCTGGCTGCTCCAAACAGTTCCTAATCAGACTTGTTGCTACTCCTTTTCCATTACTGTGCACCTCTAATTCATTCTCTACACAACAGTTTGGGGATGACCTCTGGAACAGGACTCTGATCATCTCTTCCTGTGCCTCAAATGAACCCCAAACTCAGTATCCAGTTCCCAGGTGCCCTATCCTCCCCAGTGATGCCCTGTACCAGTCTCCCTGCCTTGACCACTAATGGCACTGATGTGCCAGGTCCCTCCAGCTCTGGGCCTTTGAGAGTGTTCTTCCTTCCTGCAGGAATGCTTGCCCAATTCTAACCTGAAGCCCACTCTTTAGCCTCCCCTGTTTCCCCTCAGGGAGGGTCCTCACTACCCTATCCTTGTGCATTTCCCTCACAGGAACTCCTCACACTCTAAAATCCCCTTATTAACTACCACTCTCACTTCTATGCCCCCTCACTAGGCAGTTGCTTGTTGGGTTTATTCTCTAATTAGTTCAGGTGGCAGAGCATCTAGAATGCATGCTGTTCTTCGTAGAGCACCACGAATATTATTTTGATATTTAATCCCATCATGTTCCATACATGTGTTGTATGGATGCCTGAAACACCTCTTCAGGCACACACATATCTGTGGAAACAACAAGCAGTTGGAGTAGGCTTGTGTGGATGTTCGTGCTGTGCTATTAATAATTGTTTCTTGTGTCATCTGCTGGCACTGCCTGTTTGGGGAACTATAGAAACTTCATCCAGTTATCCGAGGAAAGGTGTGCACCAGGCAAGCACTCTACTACTGAGCTGCAGTGGAAAATGATTCGAAGACTGAGGATTCAACTGGGACCAGTGTTGGAAGCCAGTGTGAGCTGTAACAATGTGTGTGTGTGTGTGTGTGTGTGTGTGTGTGTGTGTGTGAGAGAGAGAGAGAGAGAGAGAGAGAGAGAGGCAGAGAGACAGAGACAGAGAGACAGAGAGACAGAGAGAGACAGAGAGACAGAGAGAGACAGAGAGATTCCGTCTATCTTATTCTGACAATTAGAAGGACATCAAGGATTAGTTAAACAGTTGAAGGACATCCCTCAGCCCAGCCAAGATGAGCTCTCTCAGAGCACAGTAGCATCTCTGGAACCTAACATGAATGGGACCCACAGCCATAGAGGCAGGAAGGACCAAGATGGCTGCTTTCTATCCATAGGCTTCCCATTCTACAGCAAGCTGCTGGCTATACAGGGCACTGTAAGAACTCATATCCTTACACCCCTTTTGCTATTGGCACTCCATAGGGCTGCTCTTCCGACCGACTGTGGCTGGTCCTTTCTGGCTAAGCAGTAAAGGGTCTGTCACCCTTGGGTGCCAATAGGTTCTCCGTAGAATGTTGGCTCTCTGTGAGTACAAAATGGCTAAAGAAGTCCAGAAATTTGTAATCTGAGTCCAGAAACAACACATAAAGTACTTTAACACCCAACGTAAAGTTTCAAAGAGAGATAAATGAGACTGTTGACAGCCATGCAGACATTTACCATTGCAGTACTGGGGATCGTAAAAGGCACCTTACAGCAGTAGATGTGAACCTGACAGTGCTGCGCTAAGTGTCAAAAGAGACTAAAATACTGTCCATAGGCTGCTGAGATGGCTCAGAGGGGCAGGTCTCATGACCTGAGATTCATCCACTAGGACCCACATGATCCCCACACATGTACTTGTGGCATAAGAAAGCATGTAACACACACACTAAATAGATGTAAAGATGTAAAAAAACTAAAGATATATATGTGTGTGTGCATGTATATATACCTATATGATCAATACTAAATCATTTTTTCTGGAAATAGTCTTAAATATATTTTATTAGAATCACAGGTCCCAAGAAACTTCTCTCTGATTCTATGTGCTCAGAACAGAATGCGACATAAAAGATCGCCCAGCTCAGAAACCTGGCCGCACCTGTCACCTGTCAGTGAAAGTTCAGGCCCCTACAGGCTCATTACCATGCGGCCGTCCCTACTCACTGCGGAGCTAGTTACTTCCTAGCTATGGGGATGCCATGGAACTGTGAAAGAGGTGCAGTATAGCTTGCAGAGCTTTTATTGCCTGTTACCAAGGCATGCTGGGAGCCGCGGAGCAGAGCTAGTGCGATGAAGCCCTGACCCGGCAAGAAGAGAAACACAGGCGAGAAAAAAGACACCAGCTCCTTTCCCTTCCTCTGCACATCTGCTTCAGCATTGCCACTGGGTGGGAAAGCTGAGTGTGTCCCAAAGTCTGAGACCAGAGTCTTATTCTGTGTGTATTTGGTTCAGTCTCTTCGGGGCCAGTTCGGGGACTTCAGCGAAAGGGAGTAGTCAAGAAGGGAGCCCATGCTAATGAGGGGCCATTCCACATACCTGTGCCTTTACAGTCCCTCTCGCTCCTTCCCCCTCCCCCTTCTCCCTTTCTCTTTCTTTTTTTGAGACAGAGTTTCTTTGTGTAACCCTGACTGTCCTGGAACTCACATTCTACAGACCAGGCTGCTGGCCTTGAATTCATAGATCCACCTGCTTCTGTTTCCCGAGTGCTGGGATTAAAGTTGTGCATCACCACCCTGCAACAATTTCTTATTAAATTCTACAAAACTAGACTGTTATCCCTATCTTACATATGAGGAGACAGTGTCAGAGTGGGCACTTAACCTGGCCAAAGACACACAGCTAGTCGGTGATAGTTAGTGATGATGGTGAATCAGTATATTTGGGTTTTAACTCAGGTGTCCTGCTAACTATCCCCTGATCCATGGGCAAGCCAAGGAACCATGCACACTGTTTATTAGTTAAGTATCTGGATGAAAGGTCGTGTGAGGGATACAGTTAACATCAAGGAAGAGAATCCTGTGTGGGAGCCACAAATCATGTTGTTGTGAATGGGGTGAGACAGCCCAGGCATCAGCAGACTCTGCTAAAGCCAGGCAATAAAAACCCTCTGCTCTGCAAGCTATCCCACACCTCTCTTTCACAGCTCCATGGCATCCCGGTAGCTAGGAAGTAAATAGCTCCGCAGTGAGTAGGAGCGGCCTGCGTGGTTATGTGCGGGTGTTCTCCCACCTGAGGGCCTGAACTTTCACCCGATAGGTGCGGCCAGGTTTCTGAGCTGGGTGATCATTTTATGTCGCATTCTGTTCTGAGTATTTCTCCCCAGACTTCTCAATTTCAGAGCCATGGCTGATGGAGAAGGCCCAGTTTCTCTGAGCCCTGTCTTCTCCAACAATGTTTAACTAAAGGGACCCATTGACCCAGGAGAGCCACTCTCCAGTGAGAGGGAGGAGAGGGAGAGAAAGGAGAAGAGGAGATTGCTTTCATGGTTTCATCGGTAAGGAGAAACACTTTGCAGGGCAGGCACAGGCTTACATTAAGCCACAAAGATGGAAAACCAGTATGGTTTGCTACACCAAAGACTGAGTTTGCACAGAACTGCTTTATGGATCAACGTAGAGGCTTGTCCTCTCACTGGCGGTGAGATATAGTATAACTTAGTCCCTCTGGTCAGATCATAGCTGTGTGATCAGCTCATAGCCAGTTAAATTCAGACACAAAAGAAGGTGTGGTTTGATCTCTCTGTAGCTAAAAGTCACCCCAGAATGGAACTGTAAATCATTTTTAAACAGCTATAGTTTTGAGGGTTTTTATACTTATTCTTTTTTTCCTTTTTTCTTTCTTTTTTCTTTTTGTTTTTCTTGAAACAGGGTTTCTCTGTAGAGCTCTGGATTTCCTGGAACTCACTCTGTAGACCAGGCTGGCCTCGAACTCAGAAATCTGCCTGCCTCTGCCTCCCGAGTGTTGGGATTAAAGGTGTGTGCCACCACTGCCCAACATTTGTACTTATTCTTACATGGACATTATTCATGGCAAGTCCAATGCATCCATATGTTAAGTACTGTAGGATTTACCTTCAAGTATAGTTAATAACATTTCATTAATAATACTGTCAATTAAAAATCCTACTGAATTAGTTTCAACACAGAGGAAGAACACAGTTGCAATCAGCCCCTGCTCACTGCTTGGCAAAGAGCTGCTACTATTGGCCCTGGACAATTAAGTTGGACAAATTCTCTATTAAAATTACAGGTTTTTCATCACTCACTTAGCAAGCTTTGCTTTGATGGCCTTGCTCAGATGCAGCAGTAATTTCACAGTGTGTTGAGTTTCAAGGAAAGCAGAATCATTACAAAGAACCAGGAGGCAGGTCAGAGGGGGTTTGAACACTGTTGCCCTGATACACACAGGGATTTTCTCAGAGAAGCCAGGACTCCATAAGGAGGCCTGTCCACAGAGGTTCCTGCTTCCTCAGCTTGAATAATGCAGCAAGGAGTCACCCTCTCTCTAAGCCTGTGGCTTCCTAGAGGAGCAGCCTGAGAGGAAACAGCAGTGATTAGGGAGTCAGACGGTAGTTCTAACCCAGCCGGCACTGTGACCCCGGGCAGGACTTTCCCCCTGTCTGTGCCCCATGTAAATGACTAATGGAGGAATGACCACTGTGCCGGGGCTTGTCAGAACTGGACTCATCTGGACTCAGACATTATCAAAGAAGTCAGAGTTAGACAGAACCTTTTGCTAATAAAGTGGATTCTATCGTTTATCCTAGAGACTGGGAAAGGGTCGAGAAGAGACCTGCTCAGGTCCTACCATTAATTGAAAAGCAGCATCAGATTAGAACTCAGGGGTCCTGGCTTTTGGGTCCATGCTCTGATCAAAACACTGTGTTACTTCAAAACTTCTAAAGGAAGTAGTGTAATCCCTTGCCTCCTGTTGCAGAGGTTGGTAGACGTCCTGTCCACTCATCAAAACTGCTAGGGATTAAGTAGCTAAATCCTATGTTCTTTGCACGAAAGATTCTGCTCCCACTAAAAGCTATGAGCCAACCTTTACCCAAACTCACCCTCCAGGAACAGGAAAGAAAGGAGTCCCTCTTTGGGATTTGCTTTCAGACGTCAACTCCTCAATATAATGTCATCTTTCAAGTCACTGAACCATCCAATGAATTTAAGCAGGAAAGCACACACTCCCCCCAACCCCCACCCGGGGCAGGGTACAGAGAAGTCCCAGCATTGGCTTGTCTGATATCAGGTCTCCAGTACATACTGAAGGCTCTGCCTGGGGGCTGGCTTGTCAGTCCGTGAGTGGGGCTCCCCTCATCTCCAATATTAAATTGGAAAATCCCCTTCCCTCCCCAAACTCCACCTAAGCCACACACTTCCCAAGTCCAGCCTGTGAACAAACATACTTGAAAATAACGGGCTGCCCAAACCCTGAACTCCCTGTACTCAGAAGAGATTTGCATTTTTCCCGCCCACCCTGCTATCTATCTCTTCTTCCTCCAAAGCCGGCTCAAATGGCATTTCCAGACACCTGTCAGTCTGAGCTGGATTCAAATCATGATTCCACTGCCTGCTTGCCGTGCGGCCCTGAATGCATGCTTTAACTTCTCCTCCAGCTTCAGTTTCTTTCCTGAAGAATAAGGATCATAACCATGACCTGTATAGGATGGTTGGGGTAGAGCCATGGTCACAGGTTCTGATGGCAGAGCACAGGCTGGAAAGGGAGCAGCTGCCTCTTGCAGTCTTGCTCTCCGCTCTTTCTTTAGTCCTTAGCCTCCTCCTGCCCTTTCACACCAAAGAGGCCTGGGAAAGCTGGAACTGGACTGCCTTACCTTGCTGAGGTCTCCCAGGGCCATGACTTTGGCTACGGGCCTCCTGCTAAGCTGCTCTTTCACCCAGAGCTCAATCTGCTTGTTCCACTTCATGGTGAACACATAGAGAGCGTAGGCCAACAGCAGCAGCAGGCTCTCCCACCAGGCAATGAAACTGTCCAGGAAGAAGACAATGAGCATAGACAAGTCAAGGATGTAGAAGGAGACGTCTCGGAACAGGGGCCACCAGGTGAGGTTGAGGATCTCCCGGGAGAAGAGGGCACAGGTGCCGATGACAAAAAGGATGTTGAACACAGCAGAGCCCACGATGGTACCAATACCCACATTGCTGTGGGAGATAAAGACACCAATGAGAGAGGTGAAGAGCTCCGGGGCCGAGCCTCCGGCAGCCATGAATGTGGCCCCTGCCACATCCTCGGAGATCTGCAGCTTGTGTGTGATGACTCCCAAGGCTGGGACAAAGTACTCGTCGCACACGATGGCCAAGGCCACGAACACATACATCATGCCGAAGATGTGTAGGACCACCCAGCCCTGTCGTCGATCCTCCACACTGAACAGGTCTGGGGGATACTCCGCCTTGGGGTGGAGATTTGGCCAGCCGGGTGGCAAAGCCGAGGGACCGGAACTGGGTGTCTCTGGGAACAGGATGCTTGTCACGCCTGGAGATGGGGTCATGGGTACAGCTGGGGCTGGCTCCACAACCACACATCGGTGGACTTGTGTGCTCATGGTTGCCTTGGGAGTTACGAGGGTGCTGGGTGCTGTAGAAGGTCTCTTTTCCCTGTTGGTGGCCGAGGCAATTCTAATGGCTGGTGCACTGGTTCTGGACAAGGGATTGTTAATTCTCCGGGCAGCAGTAGAGCCTTCGATGGTGGCTGGGATGCTACCCATCCTGGTGCTTACTGTCATTTGCTCCTCAGAGGTGGCAGGGGTGTGCTGTGGGACCGCTCCCTGGGGAGTGGTAGAGATGTTTCTTTCCCCTTTTCTAAGACTTACCGCAGTGTTCTTTCCCACCAAACTTGAAGAAGTCATGAGGTTTGTTTCTACTTCATGTGTTAAGAAGGTCGGTGTGTTCAGAACCATTCTCTTGAGAGAAGCTGCTGTGGTTTCTCCTGCTGTTCTCTCAAATCTGGTCTCTAACAGCCTATAGGTTGCCATGGTTTCTCTGTCTCTCACAGTTGCTGTGGGGCTGATGGTGTGAGCACCTGCTGGAGATGGGGTATGCGTCCTTCCTTTTTCCCTGGCGTGAGTTGGGCTGGAGTTCTTCCTTTCTCCCCTGGGTTTTGGGATATAGCTTTTTACCCTCTGTCTGCCTGGAGTTGAGATGAAGTGACTTGGTGCTCCACTAGGTGTGGGTGGGATGTTTTCTTTTTGTCTTCTTGTGCCAGCTGTTGTAGGGCTATAACTGTTCTTTAGTGATGCTGGAGGGATCTTGGTTGTTCTGGGTGGATTGGGGGTGTCCTCCATTGCTATGCTAGGTGCTGCTTCATCCATGATCACTGTGTCTTGGGCTGCTAGCATCCCATCCTCCACTTCAGAGCTAGCCTCTGGAGGGTCACTGCCTGCCACTGCCATTTCATTGTTGGGGAGGTCCCTGACGGCCAGTTTAATAGGCTGCTGGGAGGAGACCTTTGTCCACATTGAGGGGGGATTCTGGGGTCTCCTCAGGTGCTGATAAGTAGAGCCAATGATCAACATTCCCAAGAGGAAAAGAAGGCGACTCCAATGAAGCCTCTTTGGTCGGAGTAACCGCCTCTCCTGTGTCCCCATCCTGATCAGTTTCCCCATGATGGCCGGTTAGGTCTGGTTACAGTTGGCCTCTCATCCTGTCCAGGGAGAGGCAGAGGCTGCTCTGGGATTCATGTTAGTAATCAGGAAAGGTTTCTCCATGAAGCCCAGCCTGGGGGTATCCCCAAACCTAGAGGGAAAGAGGAATTATTTGCCTTCTTCTGAGATCTAGGATTCTCTTATCTAGAATGGTAGAGTGATGGGACTCCCAGGAACACAAAGCATCAGTCAGGTCTGAGACCTTGTTCTGAAGAAGCTAACCACGCCTTCCCTCCACTCCAGGGTGCAATGCCTGCTCTCAGGAGACTATTCTGTGGACATGCCAGCAGTCCAAGTTTCTGAGTGAGTCCTGGAGGCTTTGTGGATTCTCCAAGTCTTTCCTGGTTCTCCCTGCAGCCCTCAGGCCCAAGCCAAGGTTGCTGGGAGCTCAGTAATCCATACCTTAGGTCCAGGTCACAAATCTCAGCTTCTCAAAGGCAACAAGGAGCTGGAGAGGCATGTTTTTAAAGTATAGATAGCAAGAGAAAGCAGTGGATGGTGTCTCTGAGGACATTAGCTAAGTGAGACTCTGCCTGCTCATGTGAGCTAGTTTTTGCTGTTGGAAGCTGGGGTTTGTTTTAGACTCTTTTGAAATTCTTGTCCTGTCTCATCCAGAGAGGACACAGGACTTCTTATTGAATGGTATGGGTCGGTAGAAGGAAAATGAGAAATGGAGCCAAAGGCCAGGACTCTCAGCTCTACTGCCTACCAGCTGTGTCGTCCGAGCAGGCTAACCTTACTGCCTCCACCATGGCATGGGTGTTGTTGGTTATGCAAAACCAAACTCTGGAAGGATGTCTGGGGCAGGGAAACTGAGGAGCACTGGTCAGGGAGGCTTCATTTTCACTGTACATTTGACTAGATTGTTTTACCATGTGTATGCTGTAATAATCTAAATGTAAATTTCGAGGCAGGGTTTCAGGTAGCACAGGCTGGCTTTGAACACAGTGTGCAGGCAAGGATGACCTAGAACCTTTCATCCTCCTGCCTTCATCTCCCAAGTGTTGGGATAAGCTCGTGCCACCATGTCGACTTTGTGCAATGTCTGGGAATTGAACCCAGAATTTTGTGTATGCTGGGTGAGCACTGTACCAATTAGACTATATCCCAGCACATTTAAATTTGATTTATTTGTATGAATATTACCCATATAAGTAGTAATGACATTGAGTTACAAGAATTCTGAAAGACTAAACACACATAAAGTCAATGAAAAAGCATTAGACAGACTCAGAGTCACTGGGATTTAGTTTTATAGATGCGGGAGGAAAGACCCTCAAAGAACCCTTGTTTTATAAAGAGCCTTGAGGCCCAGATTTGGCAAATATCCATTAAATCTCCATATCTAAAGATATTATACAACAATTATTTAAAGATGCCTGGCTTTTCATAGGATAGTCATATCTCAGGAACGGGCCGAGTAACACATAGATCTCTCCAGTAACTCCCGGGAGAGGCACGGAGTCCCTGAGAGGAGAACAGGTGTGCTTCCTTTAACTTCACACAGCTCCAAGGGATCCAGACACGAGCCTCCAGCGAGTCTCCCAGGCTTTCTGTAAACCACACTAACTGGGAGCGCCAATGTGCCGGCCTAGAATATCAGAGCAGAATCATCAAAGGAGTGGGAATAAGTGAGCTTCCTCCTTTGCCCTTGGTTACCCTGGCCTCTCCCATCTTCTCCCAGCACCCTGCCCCTGGTGGAATGCAGCCCACGTGCACCTCCTACAGGAATTCTAGAGGGTCTCTCTCCTTCCCCTGCGAGAGGGGAGGAGAGCTGAGCCTGGCTGAACCATCCTGCCTAAACACATCATTTACCTTCAGACCTTGACATCTGGGTCTTCCAAGTTCGGGAAACTTGTCAGAATCCGGGGTCTCGAAGAGTAGGTGTGAAGTGGAACCACAAGGAACACCCCATTCTCCTCCTGCCGGCTCCCTTAGGAATCCTAATTCAAGGGTATGAAGGGCATGTCAGGGGACGCAGATCCAATCCTGCCTAATACCCGCCTCCTCTAAGAAGCTTACGGGGCATTGTACAAGTTCTGGGCCCCATAACAAACCCGAGGGGGTAGACTTTTCACCAGGGACACAGAATAGACCACCTCCACCAGAGTCAGTGGGGGAACTTCTCAAATTTGCAACTAAGCTATAGGAATTGTAGGCCATTTAGGGCTTCCATGCTTAGACGGGAGGAAAGACATAGACAGAAGCAGAAAGCTCTGAGAAACCAAGAGAAAGTACGTGGGGCTTAAGCGATCAAAAGACATCAGCACCAGGCTCCACTAGCTACCGTGGGAGTCTAACCATAAGTGTAAATGTGGAGACAGTAACACCCGTTCCACCTAGATGTAGGGTGAGTATGAAAATCAAGTTGAAACTGAGGGCCCGGGAGGAAAATATTCAGCAAATGTGAAAGCATTTTGGAATGTGTTTTATTAAGCCAAAAGAAAACCCTTAGGGAATCACGCTGGGACATCACAAGATACTGAAGATGCTGGCTCCTGAGCCTCTCGAAGCTCTAGCCTTGTTAGCATTTTGTCTAAGCTCCGCCCCACAGTTACCTGGCAACAGCCAGGTATGCCTGACTCACTATAAAAGGAGCTGCTTGCCCCCTCTGCTCTCTCTTGCTCTTGCCTCCCTGCTCACGCTCTGTCCCCCTCTCCCCCCTCTCCACCCCACGTGCTCATGGCTGGTCTCTACTTATCTATTCATCTTCTCTCTTCCTTTCCCTCTCCCTTTCCCTTCCCCCTCCCTTTCTCCACCTCTACTACCTTCTTAATCCCCCTCCCCATGCCCTGAATAAACTCTATTCTGTTACTAAACCAATGCCGTGTGGCTGGTCCCTACCAAGGCACCCCCTTCCCTCACACCTGACTACGCCTCCACTAAATATATTCCCTCCTCTCTTTATCTTTTTATAAATACATCACTGATCACTGTGGCAGTTTGGGTCCTGTGCCCTGCAGCTATGTCAAGCACTAGACAGAGTCAGATGAATCTGAGACACTGAGAGAACAGGTGTGTGCCTGCTCCTCTAACTCTGTCTAGTGCTTACAAGCTGCCTGCCCCTCCTTTCCTTGTATCCCACATGTACATGAGTGGCTGCTGCTTTAATCTGACATAGCAGGTAATCTCTCCCAGCCTCGAGTCTGCCCCATGTCATCCCGAGTATCCTAGAAAAAGGACAGGTAATTTGCTTCCTCTGCCAAACCCTGCAGGGGCACCATAGCTGGTGGAAGAGCGAGATAGACCTCTGTCCCGCAGTGACACCCGGTTTTGCTTTTATGCTGTCTCCAGCAGAACCAGGTTCATTTTCTTTTCCTTTCTTCAACATTCTGTCTGGCCCCCAGAGACGGAGAAGGGAACAACACAACTGACAATGCGAGTTCTCTTTATTTCTGTTTTAAAGTGTTATTTACGTAGTGCAGAGCATTCAGAGAAGAAGAAAGATCCCTTTCTCTCGTATCCTTAATAATGTTAACCACCTCTTGCTAGTATCTAACCTACATTTTACTTGATAGAAATGACTCTAGTTCCTTTGTCCTTTCCTCATGAAATTGAAGCACCAGTGGAATGTAGGAGAGTTTGCAGTTCGCCTAGGAATGCAAGCATCGTGTGCAGTAGTCCTGAGAGCCCGGACTGACTTCTCTGAGCAGAGATATAAGTAAGTAGCACTCTGGTCTGTAGGAGGAGGGAGATATTGACACTACCGGGTTGACAGGGTTGTCCTGAGAATTAAGCAATTTCTATGTGAGGCGTGTTAACGGTGCCTGGCACTGCAGTTGTGTTGCTTTGCTGATAGGGGCCATACGCTACCAGCTGCTGGGACTGTAGACAGATGTCAGAGAGGGCAGCAGATTCCCCACACAGACATCATGACAACTCTGTGTATTGTGTACTTGTGAGTCTAATCAATGCCTGCCTCTGACTCTCTTACTGACCCAGGAGCTCTAAGAGGACAGGACCTCGACTGGTTTGTCTTTTGCTAAATCCCCAGAGCTCAGAGCAATGCCTGCCGCTCAACATATTGATTTTGAGGCTGAAAAAAAAAAAAGAAAAAAGTATATCCAGCCAGGTGCATGCCTATGATTCCAGAACTAGGGAGGTGAAGGCAGGCAGATCAGGAGTTTGAAGTCAGCTTTGGTTACACAGTGAATTAAAGGCCAACCTGGGTCACATAGTGATAACCTATCTCAAAAAAAAAAAAGTTATCATAGGATGTGGAAGGCTGAGGTGGGGCTTGGAGGCCTGACCTACACAGAGAGAAGAATGATGCTCAAAGACTTTATGGGCTTTCAGTGGGCAAAGAAAGGGCAGGAGGGAAGGGAAGTTCATCCCCCCTTCTCTACGATACATTTTATCCTCTCCTCTGGAACAGGGTGGCAGGACAGACAAGGGCTCTGACCTCACAACAAACTCACTGCAAGCCAGGGCTCCAAGGCTTGGCAGGATAGCACGGGGGCTTCTCCTTGTCCTTTCCTACCCTCTGGATCTGATGTGGAGGGTTTGTGCACAGGGTTATTTACCTATTGCTGAGCCTACCTCGGGAATTGCTACTGTGATTTGAATGAGAGTGGCCCCCATAGGCGCATGTATTTGAATGCTTGGTCCTCAGTTGGTGGAATTGTTTAGGAAGGATTAGAAGGTGTGGCCTTGTCAGAGGATGTGTGCCACTGAGGAAGGGGGTGGAGCTTAAAGGTTTAAAAAGCCAATAACATTTCTAGTCCCCTCCCCACCCCCCTGCCTCTTGCATATGGATCTATGCTCTCAGCTACTGCTCCAGCACCATGCCTGCCTGCTTTCCTGCTGCTACGGTCCCTGCCATGATTGTCATGGACTCTAACCAACCCTCTGGAACTGTAAGCCCCCAATAAGCTCTTTTATAAGTCATGGTGTCTTTGCAGCAATAGAAAAGTAAGACAAATTCCAACTGCATAATCAATTAATTTCCCTGTGGAGAGTGGATACAATTCATCAAGAACTACAATTCAGATGCCTTCAGACCTGGGCAAGAAGAATTCCTTCTACCAGCTGTAGCAGGTATTAGTGGAGATTCCCAGGAATGTGGCTGCCCAGAGAATGAATGGCACACTGAGAGATGCCCCAGTGCCAACCACTCAGAGGTATTAAGAAACTTTTACATGGGGCCCTGTGTAACTGCTAATAAAGTAGTGAGTCTGACCAAGAATGAGTCTCCTAGAGTCTTATATCCTCGGGCTCCTCGCTCATAGGACCAGGAAGGCAAGAGTCCCCTCGGGATTGCTCCACACTACAGTAAGAGGAGCTATGGAAATGTACACACATCAGTCAGGCACTGTAACTGCACAGCCTCCAGCCTGTGGCTTTTTAGTTTTATGTTATTGTGTGTAAGGATTTTAAATGGGGATGGAGAAATGGCTCACCGGTTTAGCGTGAGCACTACTTTCACAGATACCTGAGTTCGTTTGCAAGCAACTATGCTGTAGCTGGTTATCAACTACCTGTAGCCCTAGCTCCATGGGCATCTCCTCTGGCCTTTGTAGCACATACATGTACCCACACCCATAGACATATACACATAATTACACCTACATAAATTTAAATAAGTAAATAAAATGTAAATTTTTTATTATTGCATGTATTAATTTGTGACACAAGAGTGTCACAGTGTATCTGTGGAGGTCAGAGGACAACTTGTGGGAGTCGGCTCTCTCCTTTCACCACAGGGTTCCTAGGATTGGACTCAGGTTTCTGGCCTTAATGACAAGAGCCTTTTTGTTGTTGTTGTTGGGTTTTTTGGTTTTTTTTTTGTTTGTTTGTTTGATTGTTTTTGTTTTGTTTTTGTTTTTTTTTGTTTTTTTTGAGACAGGGTTTCTCTGTATAGCCCTGACTGTCCTGGAACTCACTTTGTAGACCAGGCTGGCCACGAACTCAGAAATCCGCCTGCCTCTGCCTCCCAAGTGCTGGGATTAAAGGCGTGCGCCACCACCGCCCTGCGACAAGAGCCTTTTACCTATCATCTCACTGACCCACAAAAACTAAAGTGTAAAAACACGGTGTGCTGGCTACTTTTATGTCAACTTGACACAAACTAGAATCATGAGGGGGCCCCAACTGAGAAAATGCCTCCGTAAGATCTAGCTGTAGGCAAGCCTGTAGGGCATTTTCTTAATTAGTGATTGATGGGCTTCGGACGTTGCATACACAGGAGGTTGTGAGCTACCTGAGGAGAGTACTGGGAACTGAACCTTAGTCCTCTGGAAGAGCAGCCCGGGCTCTTCTCCCCTGAGCCATCTATCCGGCTCCTTATTTTGCCTTATGTACTTTTAAAGATGCTACTAAGGAGTTGGGCAGTGGTGGTGCATGTTTTTAATCCCAGCGCTTGGGAGGCAGAGGCAGGCAGATTTCTGAGTTCGAGGCCAGCTGGGTCTACAGAGTGAGTTCCAGGACAGCCAGGGCTATACAGAGAAACACTGTCTCGGGGAAGAGAAAAAAAAAAAAAAAAAAGAAAAGAAAAAAGATGCTACTAAGGTTTCACAAGACTGAGTAGCCAGAGTGACTAGGTGAAGAGGAGCCAAGATCATAAGGACCTTTAAGATACTTTTCAAAAAACATAATGTCCTGAAGAAAGAGATTCAGTTCTTTTTCTTACAGAAATGTGGCAATCTCCAATTTTCCTCTGCCCCCACAAAAGGACCCCTTTACTTTCTGCCTGTCTTCTTTCCATATCTAGCGTCACAGGAAACTGGCGGGGCGGGGCTTGTCGGGGCAGGGGCGGGGCTTGTCCGGTGGTGGATAAGGCAAGGTCCTGTTTGCGAAGTAAAGAAGTTCTCTGGAACTGGAAATGTATAAAAGCGTCTCTTTGTTCAGTGAGCCTGTCTGTGGCTTTAGAATAGAGAGCAGCTTTGTCAGTTTCTCAAATGCTCCGAGAAAGACTGAAAGAGGATTGAGAGCAATTAAAGAAAGAGGCCACAGTCTCTTCGTGAAGCACACTGCTGGGGAAAAGAGACACAGAGGCGGAGCCTGGCTTAGAGTCTTCAGAGGCATAGCAATAATTTCCAGGTTTGGGGGCTGGGTGGATGGCTGCGATGTGCTTGTGCACAAACATGAAGACCCAGACTTGGATCCCCATCAGCAATATAAAAATACAATGTGGCAACACAAGTGTGTGACTCCAGAACTGGAGAGATGGGTAAATGTCTTATGGGAGCTCAGTCTTGCCAAGCAGTGAGCTCTAGGCTCAGTGAGTCACACCATCTCAAAAACATTACATGAAGAGAAACTGAGGAAGACATCCCATGTACACTCCACATATGTACATACATCATGCACACCAAGATTTCAATGTTAGATTTCAATGATCCAAAGAAACAAAACATTTAAAAAGTGGAGTGCATGAGATTACTGGATTTTTGAAAGCTAACAGGAGGATAATAAAGGTTTATTGTTAATTATTTTTAATTTGATAGCAGCAGTATAAGTATGATTTTTTTTTTTAACGAAAAAGTTCTTATGTGGGGGGGATTTGGAGGGACGGCTCAGCAGTTACGAGCACTGGCTATTCTTGCAGATGGCAGGTCGTCACCACCTGTAACTCCAGTCCCAGCGGATCTGACACACTCTGCCAGTTTCTGCAGCCTTGTCTCTCCTCTGTAAGATGGAGATGGGATCTCTTGAGCAAACTGCCTGGCTGGTGAACCAAATTGGGAGCTCTGTGCTTGACTGAGAGACTATGCCTCAAAAAGAATAAGGTGGAGAGTGACTGAAGAAGATTCCTGACATCACCCTTGGGCTTCAATTCCACATGCACTCATAAGAACATATATTCATGCATACACAGCACACACACATGTACACATGAAAATGATAAAACAGACACAATTCTTTTTGTTGTTGTTTTTTTTTTTTTTTTTTTTTTTTTTTTTTTTTGCGCTTTGTTTTTTCAAGACACGGTTTCTCTGTATAACCCTGGCTGTCCTGGAATTCACTCTGTAGACCAGGCTGGCCTCGAACTCAGAAATCTACCTGCCTCTACCTCCCAAGTGTTGGGATTAAAGGCTTGCACCACTACTGTTCGGCCAGTCATAATTCTTATATCTAGAGCTATATATCAAAATGTTTCTGGATAAAATGTTAGTTGTCTGGGATCTCCGCCAAAATATTATGCTGGGAAGAAGTAGGCTGTAAATGAAATAAGATTGAAGACTTAACAGTTGACTGGTGATTTGCTCTGCCATTCCTCCATCTTTGTGTGTGTTACTCTGTGGTCTTTTCCTTTTGGGGGGCCTAGGGGAGGGGTCTCACTGTGTATCCCTGGACTCAACATGTAAATTAGGCCATCCTGGAAACCAGAATCTGTGGGTTCTACCTCCCAGGTGCTGGGATTAAAGGTGTGTGCAGCGCCATGCTGGCTTTTTTTTTTTTTTTTTAAGATGGGGTTTCATGTAGACCAGACAGACAGACTGTCTCTGAAGTTAATGAAGTCCATCTGTAGTTGAATTTCTGATCTTCTTGCCTCCACTTCCTGAGTGCTGGGATTGCAGGAGAGTACCACCAAGCCTTATTCATGCAGGGCATGGGACCCCGGACTCTGAGCACACTAAGCAAGCACTCTACCATTGAGCTACATCTCCACCTCCAGAAAATTTCTTGACATTTTTATTTTGTTGTTGTTGGTTTTTTTGTTTTTAAAGAGAAGGTCATATCTCAGATTTCCCTAGATTTCTACTTCGGTGGAAACAGTGTGATGAAGAACTGGTAGGGCAGAAGGGGAGAGGGTGGAACTTGGGCAAGAATTAAGGGTTGTTCAGGAGGCTGGTGAGATGGCTCAGTGGGTAAGAGCATCCGACTGCTCTTCCAAAGGTCCAGAGTTCAAATCCCAACAACCACATGGTGGCTCACAACCATCCGTAATAAGATCTGACTCCCTCTTCTGGTGTGTCTGAAGACAGCTACAGTGTATTTACATATAATAAATAAATAAATAAAAAACAAGAAAACAAGAACCTCTTTTAAAAAAAAAAAGAGTTGGTCAGGGCCAGGCTAGATGCAGCGGGAAGGATGATGAGGGCTAAGGGCCAGCACTGGTGTGTAAGAGCGGGGGAAGAGTGGAAAAGGGAAATGAGCCCATGGCTCCCCCTCTCTTCCTTTCTTTGCACTTTTTCTGTCTTCACTACTTACCCTTCCTGTCTGTAGATGAAACATCTCATCTTGGGGACTTATTCAAAAAGCCATAAAATTCCAGTTCAGCTCACGAGGCACAGGAAAGAAACTACATTTTCAACAAGTGCCTCCCAAAAACTGGGTATCTAGAACTCCCTGTGAACCCCTGAGAGGGGCTCACATTTGTCACTAACCTCCATTTTACAAGCACACTATGGCCAAACCACTCCACCTTTTCAAAGCCTGTGTCACAGCAGTTCACTATTTTAAGTCAGGAAATAAGAGGTGAGATATTACAAAGCGATGTTATTTATTGGTTTCCTTTAAAGTACGTGTGGGAACATGTGGACACGGGATCCTTTGGATGGGAAAGTTAAGGCTTGAAAGCCATCTCCTTTGAATTACTCTGTCTCTTGTCATTGATGTTCTGACTTTATCGTCATTGAACAAACTTCTGATTTGGAGCCAATCATGAGGTCCCCTCTCGATGGTTCTGTCTTTTATCATCAGTTTTAACAAAATGACTTGCTGGGCGTGGTGGCACACGCCTTTAATCCCAGCACTCGGGAGGGAGAGGCAGGCAAATTTCTGAGTTCGAGGCCAGCCTGGTCTACAAAGTGAGTTCCAGGACAGCCAGGACTACACAGAGAAATCCTGTCTCAAAAAACCAAACCAAAAAAGAAAAAAAAAAAAAAAAAGACTTATTCCTTTCTACGTCACCGAAAAGCCAGCTGTTCAGCAGAACGAGGACGACGACAACAAATCTGAACACCTATCAGATCATTAAAAATGAGCAAACTAATTAACTTAAGTTTAGTCTTTAAGGTCATAAACCAGACCATGTATCTAAGCTGGCCTAGAACAGCAATCCATGGCTGAATCATCACCACAATAGAGCAACTAGACAGATAACTCCTCTGTCTGCATAGTCTTGGCCAGATCTCTCCCATTACGGCTAAGTAATCAGGCTATATATTCTTACTTACCTAGAGCCCCATAACTGTTCAAACATAGCAAGGTCTTTTGAAATATTGAAACTAGCCTGGTTGGAGAAAGATGTCCTGCAGCAAACAAAAGCTAAGTCTACAGGCCATGCGGCCTTGATATTGGTTCCCCAGAGTCTAGTGTTGGCTTTCTCTGCCACCTCTAATAGAAAGAGGAAACATTAAAGAACAACAAACACTTTCCCACGGAGCAAGTTGTGGTAAGTCAGTTCTAAGAGTTTCCCTTCCTTATCCCGCTTGCAACCCATAAGCTTAAAGAAAGCCATATGCCTAAGACTTTACAGGGAGCTCTGTGTTCTCACTTGTAATTGCTGTTGTGAAGTATTGGTCTTTGAACCATAACTACCCAGCGTTCTGTTAGCATCCGTTGAGGCCTACTACTAACTGACATTCTCCAGGCCCCTACAGCCCACAGGGTTAGCAAGTCACCTTTTGCCCACCTCACCCTCTCATCCCCGCCCAGGAACTCCCTGAGGCATATGCTATGCTAGGGACACCTGGTGGAGAGAAGCAGGCAGGGACCCTCAAAGCCTTACATGGAATCCTAAAAGCAAAACCTTCAGCACATCTCAGGCACAAAAGCAATAACTGAGTCACGCTTCTGCCGGTCTCAAAGTCAGGGTAGGGAAATAACGTGGTACTAAGATCTCAATGCAACTTAGACTCAGGGCAGCCAGGTGCTTACAGTCTGAGCACTCAGCCGGGGATTACAGTTTTTTAAGAGTAGGAAGAGCATCCTACTGTTCTGTCGGTGTGACTGAGAATTCTGAAGAAGAAAAGCAATGACAGAAATGTTAGACACTGGCCAGGGGTCTACAGGTTAATAAAAAGGCAAAGCAGAGATAAATGGAGGGAGGCACCCAGAATGGGGTAAGACAAAGGGGGAAGGGCCAGAAACCCCCCGCAGGGCTCAGCCTGGGAGGAAATTGGGGCTCCGTGGGCAAGAGACAGAGGAGGAGCACCCCCTAGCGTCCCGGGAGAGCCACAACCCAGCGCCCGTGGGCTGGAAGCCCCGCCCAGCCCACGCTATTCGCTGCCTCCGGGTTCCCTTATGTCGCACGGCCCTTAAGTTCCGGCTATGGCGCGCGGACGGAAGGTTTAAGCGGACGGACAGAGGCTGGAGATGGGCTCCGGGTAAGTCAGGGAATGTGCCTGTTGAGGGCTGTGTTTCGATGGCGGTTGGGGTTACAGGGGAAGGAGTGGAAGGAACAACACAGGGCGGGCGGCGGACCTTCTCTGAGGCCCGCGTAGGGTGGCGGTCTCAGGGGCGCTGGCTCCAGGGCCTGCGACAGGCCTGCCCTCTGTGTGGCCCGGGTCTTGTAAGCAGCAGGATTCCGCGCTTGGGGCCGTGTTTCTTCCTCCCCTGAGAGTCTTCCGTCCCTGGACCCTGAGACTTCCGTCCCCTCTTTCCCCGAGAGTTCCATACAACAAATGTTTTGGGCTCGTTTTAAAGGTAAAGGTCTATTCTTCAGTTGCAGTCTTAAGTGAACTCTGCTGCACTTCAGGCTACCCATTCAGATATTAATCATCTGAGAATTTAGAGGAATTCGTAGGGCAAGCCAGAGCGACAGAAAAGCCGACGTGTATGCACTTAGAAACTGAAGTGGAGCTTTGAGAGATTCCTGAGCGTCAAATTGCTATGAATGGGCTAATGATCCCCTTCAGAGTAGAACTATAAATGTAATTGATGGCTTTTAGAGCAGTCATGTGGCGAGGATGTATCATCAGGAGTAGACTGTCCAGGAGAAAGAAAACCCTTGGTTATCTGAAACATTGTAAAATGGTACCAATTGGAAAGGCTGAGGGCGGTGTGGGGAAATTTGATCAGAGTCAGCCCAAGTGAGAAATACATCGTGTTATCTACTAATGAGAGATCTTTTATTTTTCAGTTTTGTGGCTAAGCCCAGACTGCTTGAGTGAAACAGCCTTCAGGGACGTTCCATTCTTTCGTTTATCCCAGTGCTTACAACCCAAAAACAAAATTGGATTGCCACAAGTCGGCCACGGCTGAGGAAGTGCACTCGGGCCCTGACACAAATGCATCAGTCAGGAGAAAGAGCCAGCTTCTCAGGTGTCTTCAGAGAAGGCCAGACTGACAGCTGCGGTCACCCATTGCAGTGCTAGCAGCAATTTCATGGACTGGAAGTGCTTGTTGGTACTTGATCCAGAAAACTGTTTCTCAATCTCTTAAGAGGTGAGGGCGTGATCATCAGCTTTAAAAACCATAAAGGCTTCCGTGCATAAATGTGACCCACAAGAGCTGGATAAACTGCACCTGAGCAGAAGTGCAGGACTCCCTGGTGGCTCTGCTTAAATAAGAAAGTGTATTTTTGTGTACAGAGTTAAAATTTACAATGTATTTTCCTAATGAATTAATGTATGTTGTATTAGGGGTAGTTCATTGGTTATGTTGAGATTTTGATGAGCACCTGCTGTGTGCCAGATGTAAACCTGAGTAGACATTAGGAAGCAAAGTCTTTTTAAAATTTTATTATTTTTTTATTTTTTTTTTGGTTTTTCGGGACAGGGTTTCTCTGTGTAGCCCTGACTGTCCTGGAACTCACCCTGTAGACCAGGCTGGCCTCGATCTCAGAAATCCGCCTGCCTCTGCCTCCCGAGTGCTGGGATTAAAAGTGTGCGCCACCACTGCCCAATATGAAGCAAACTCTTATTGTGATCCTTGCCCTTAGTGACCTCATTTAATACAGTTCTGAACTCACTTTTCCTAGGCAGCATGGACCTAGGAAAATGCTAGTATGTAGCAAAACAGGGCAGTAATGCTTGGGGGTGGGGGGTGTCGGGGGTGGTGAGGTCATGTCATCTCCCAGAAGAGTGAATATGTTTAACACATTGTTTAATGAGACAGAGAGAGGGATACATATTTAATTTTTCCTTAGGGGCTGGAGTGGTTCCGTGGTTAAGAGCACTTCTGGAGACCCTGAGTTGAGTTCCCAGCACCCACATTAGGCAGCTCACAACCACCTGTCCAACTCTAGGGACTCTAACACCCTCTTCTGGCCTCTGAGGGCACCTGCTCATGTATGGCAGGCGCTCACACAGATACATACACTGAATAAAAAATGAAATTTTCTTTTAATTTTCTTTCCTACTGTCTAACATTTTGGACTGGTAAAGAGAGTCTGAAAAGTAAAACTTTTTTCTCTGGGTTAACTTCATTGGTATTTGATACATGAGCTGTTACAATATGTGAGATGTATCTATGGCCAATATGTGGTTAAAAAAAAGGCTTTTCCTGTTTGATCTGCTCTTACATATAACATTGTTGCCATGAACTAGTATGTGCTGAGTTCCCAACAACCTACTTACAAAGGAATTGCAGACTGTCACACAGTTACAGTTGGACATGTACTGAAGGGCAGTGCCTGTTGTTAAATTAGAGAACACTACATTTTGAATCTGTTGCATCTACCCTAATTCTAGATGATGTATGCAATGTGATTTTTTTTTTCCTATTTTGGTCCTTTGAGACAGGGTTTCATATAGCTCAGACTGGCCTCAAACACCTTACATAGCTAGGAATGACCTTGGGCTGACTCTCCACCTTGCTAGGGCAGAGATTATAGGCATGCACCTCTGTTTTTTGAGACAGAGTCTTACTATATAGCCTTGGCTATCTTAGCGCTCACTATGAAATCCAAACTGGCCTTGAATTCACAAATCTGTGTCTTGGGTACTTGGATTAAAGGCATATGCTACCTTGCCTGGCCTACAATGTGATTTATATGAATTCGCATGCAGCCTGTACACACATACACATACGCATATTGTGAAGTGCTTTTTTTTTTTTTTACTCATTCTTTATATATAATCTGTGTCCTTTATTTATAGCTCTATAAAATGTTATTGACTCTGCAGATGAATAGAGGACCAACAGTCTCAACCCACATGAGCAGATCTGAGTATCTGGGAACTTTATTCTTGAGAAAAGAAGATATGTTTTCTCCATACTGAATCTTATTTCATTTTAAATATGAAACAATATTCATCAAGACACTGGCAAAAAAGTTAGCAGTTGTCAGGTAGTACATACCATATACTGGCTAGGTTGTTCTTCAGTAAATTGTTAAGGAGTTGAAGTAGGAGTTGTGTAAAGTGGAAGCTCCATAGTCAAAGAATTTAATGAATTGAATGTAATGTTCTTGGTTTATGCTGGTTAGTGGGTGTGTCTAGGAGAGGCCCTCATGGTCAACTAGGCTTTGTGTTTTCCTTCTCCTGTAATTCTGTGGTGCTCACCACCACATAGTTCTGGGAAAGTGGTTTAAACTGTGGTTGAGAAAAAAGAAATTGGGGCTGGAGAGATGGCTCAGTGGTTAAGAGCACTGACTGCTCTTCCAGAGGTCCTGAGTTCAAATCCCAGCAACCACATGGTGGCTCACAACATCTGTAATGGGATCTGATGCCCTCTTCTGGTGTGTCTGAAGACAGCTACAGTGTACTCTTATACATAAGGAAAAAACCCTTCCTTCCCAGGATATGTAAACTCTTATTTCTCTTCCACAGCATTTCTCTGGTTGTAGCTGGCTGTGTGCTGAGAGGGAGTGCTAGAATTGTCCATCATGCCCACTGTGGTGGTAATGGATGTGTCCCTGTCCATGACCCGACCTGTGTCTGTCGAGGGCTCTGAGGAATACCAGCGGAAGCACCTGGCTGCCCATGGCCTGACGATGCTATTTGAACACATGGCCACAAATTACAAGCTTGAATTCACAGCGCTGGTGGTGTTTTCGTCACTGTGGGAGCTGATGGTCCCCTTTACGAGAGACTACAACACCCTGCAGGTACGCATAGGAATAAGCTATTGTGGATATTGAAGGAGCTCAAATGGACTGGGAGAAAAACAGTGTTATGATTGCTAAAATCAGTACAATTTTAGAACTTGGAATTGTTTCAAAGAGCGTAGGTATACAATCTATAACAAAACAAGATTCACAAGGTCTTGGCTTTCTTCTGGCAGAGCCATGAGATAAGGATGTTGCTGTATTTTCCTCTCTTGGTCTTCTGCAATCTGAATGCTAAAATCCAGCATCTTTATGTTTAAACTCCACTCCTTTCTGGTTTTTTCAGGACAGGGTCTCTCTGTGTAGTCCTGGCTGTCCTGGAACTCACTCTGTAGACCAGGCTGGCCTCGATCTCAGAAATCTGCCTGCCTCTGCCTCCCCAGTGCTGGGATTAAAGGCGTGTGTAACCACTGCCCGGCAGGAAGCAAAGTTTCCCACACAACTTAGGAAACTGGAAAATAACCCGTCCTTTTTTTTTTTAAATCAATCATTGTTGTAAACATTTTAAATTATGTTTATCCTGACAAATAACTGATTTGCAGATACCAAGATACACTTTAAAACCTTGACCAGTGGGTATTGTCTTCCGGGCTTTTCTGTGGTGTGCTAAACAGTTTACTCTCTGACATCTTTAAATGATCAATGTTTCCAGAGTGCGTAGCATGGTACCATGCCCCCAGTGATTAGTCAGTATTTGTGGAATTAAACTGAGCAGTTTAAATGAAGGTTAGGCAAGTTAGGAAACAAGGATCAGTTTAGCTTAAACTTAAAAACTATGTATGGGAAAGGGCTAGAGAAATGACTCAGCAGCTACGAGTACTTAACACTGCTCTTGCAGAGGCACAGGGTTCAGTTCCCAGCACCCACATAGTAACTATAAGTGTTTGTAACCCAGTTTCAGGACATCGAAACCTCTCCTGATCTCTGAGGGCTCATACATGCACACACGCACACATTTGCACATACAGGCACACTAAGTACTTTAGAAATATATGGAAAACATTTGTGTTAAGGCATTTCTTACTTTAGTCCCCCACCCCCACCCCCTTTTTTTTCTAAATGTATTGGATCACTTTAGGGGGATTTGGGACAGGATCTTTGCTGTGGAACCCGGGCAAACCTTCAATTCTCAGTCTTCCTCAGCCTCTTGAGCACTGGCATTAGAGGCACCAGCATGCTTGGGTCTTACGAACTTTCTTATAAGTGATTAAGCTTAAGGGTTCTGATGTTCTGGAGTCTGTATGGACTTGCTGTATGCAACTGGGCAATCACAGTTAAGATCTGGAGCTCTGGCATCAGGCTGCCTGGCTTCTGACGGCAGGCTCTGCCTTCTCTCACCAGAAAGTTACTCGGTTGTTCTGCACCTTGGTTTCATTGTTTAAAAGGAGTGGAATGACGGTCAGACACACATGCTGGAAATGGCGTGTAAAATGTGGTTAACGTTTGATACGGTTGTCATTTTTGTGATGTGTTTTCATTTTTGAATTTAGTATTTTCCTTCAAGCCCACTTAGACACAGGCTTGGGACTAATTTAGGGGGCTGGAGAGATGGCTCAGCAGTTAAGAGCACTGACTGCTCTTCCAAAGGTCTTGAATTCAATTCTGAGCAATCACATGGTAGCTCACAACCATCTGTAACAGGATCTGATACCTCCTCTGCTGTGACTGAAGACAGTGATAGTGTACTCACATACATAATAAATAAATAAGTCTTTAAAAAAAAAAGAAAGAAAGAAAGCTAATTTAATTGTTCCTTATACTGAGAAAAATCTCTTACTGTTTTTGTTTAAAAAATCTGCTTTGGGGCTCCCAGAGGCACTGTATCCCCTTTGTAGCATATGTACTTTGAAAATCTTGTGTTTTCTAATAACGAAGAGAACGGTAAACACTTGTAATTTTTAAATTTTTATTTATTTATTTATTTATAGACAGGGTTTCTCTGTGTAGCCCTGGCTATCCTTGAACTCACTTTATAGACCAGGCTGGCCTCAAACTCAGAAATCCTCCTGCCTCTGCCTCCCAAATGCTGGGATTAAAGGCGTGCGCCACCACCGCCTGGCATCACTTGTATTTTTTTATTCAACAGGAAGCACTGAGTAACATGGATGATTATGACAAAACCTGCTTGGAGTCTGCATTAGTCGGCGTTTGCAATATTGTCCAGCAAGAATGGGGTGGAGCGATTCCTTGCCAGGTAATGGTAGATTCTTTCTCCTCGCCCTGAGTAAAATGCAACTGCTGAGGCTTCAGCATTCCACAAACCATATTTTATACTGTTCATGTCTTTTGAAAACGGCACTAAATGCTGGGGCTGTAATACAGTGGCAGGACACCTGCCTAACAGGCACAAAGGCCCCAGGTTCAAGCCCCAGTATTGGAAAAGAGAAAAGAGAGAGAAAGAAAAGAGTATATGAAAAAGGCACCAAGTCACTCTAACTCATCATACTAATTTAATCCACTTTGTGCTAATATGCACATGAGCCAGCAAAATTATGCCTCAAGGCAAACATCTTCCTAGTAAACTGACTACAATGTAGTACCAGTGTAGAGGAGACAAGGGCTCACAGTGGAGTTTAAGAACTGCACTCCCTAGAAAGGTGGTAGTTTTGAGTTATAGAATTGTAAACATCAATACAATCTGGTCTTTCTCCATCACTTCAGTGTAGAGTTTATTCAGCAAACTTGCGTCTCGGGTCTAGATTGTGTGGAATTGGAGAGAGAAGTACCATCAACTTACCTGCTCCTTATGTGGGGTCTGCAGTGGCTCCATGTTAGCATCAAGTCAAAGTCGACAGCAACAGAAAAGGGAGTCAGACGTGTATAAACAGATGTGCCCAGAAGAAGGGCAAACACGGCCAGCAGGAAAACATAGCAGCCCGCAGTTTCCCTGTGTGGAGGCTTTGCAGGGTTCCACACCACTCACTCACTGCAGTTGTAGTATGATAGCCGCCACCGCATAGTAAAGGAGCGAGCATGACTGTTGCTTGATTTACCAACCTAGGCAATGGTTAGGGTACGGCCTTTGGGTCAGATTGCCCCCATTTGTGATATATGACTTTATATTAGAAAGTCAAGTCAGAATTTAGTATCAATAGCATCATTGGTATTTTAATTTTTAATTCACAGTAAAATTGTGAAGCCAGGTATGTAGTACACTCCATAGTATACATGCCAATAACTCCAGTGCTCAGGAGGCTAAGGCTAGAGGATTGCCAATTTGAGACTAGCCTGTACTACCAAGTGAGACCCTGTCTTACAAAAACAAAACAAGGGCAATAGAAGAGATGGCTCAGTGGTTAAGAGCAATTCCCAGCACCCACATGGCTGCTCGCAACTGTCTGTAACCCCAGACTCAGAGCATCCAAAGGCATGAGGTATCCATATGATACATAGACATACAAAACACTTTATACACAGAAAATGAACAAATACAATTTAAGCAAGGGAGGCAGTGTGTGTGACTCAGGTATTAAGAATACTGGCTGCTCTAACAGAGAACCCAGATTTGATTTTCAGCACCAACATGGTAACACCTCACCTCTGTAACTCCAGTCTCAGGATCTGATCCCCTCTTCTGGCTTCCTTGGAAACCATGTACACACATGATACACATACCTATGTACGTACATATATACACACATACGGAAACATACATACAGGTATGTATACATACAGGCAAAATATGAAAAATATTTTTTAAAAGGAACAATAGTTACAAGATTGCCGTTACCTGGCAGTGAGGGAAGGCTTGAGCTGGTTGAAAGACATGAAAGGATATAGGAAGTGTGGGCTGCCTGTTCTATAGAGGATGAAAGGATATAGGAGGTAGTGGGCTGCCTGTTTTGTAGGGGGGGGAGGATGCTTATGTAATCAAATACAGTGTCAGAATTTATACTAAAAATGCTCAGTTTTGCTGCATGAAAATTACATCTCAAGTCAAACTGGGGGAGAAAAGAAAACCTATTTTATTACTGTGAAAACCATACTATTTGAACTCTTGGGCTCAAAAGGAACCTGTATCACTTTACAGTTAAGTCACATTAGTAAACACTTGTTAAAAGAAGACAACAAATGGGACTGGAGCGATGGCAAAGTTAAGAACACTTGCTGTTTGTGCAGGAGACTGGGTTTGGCACCCACAGTGGGACTCACCTGTTTGTAACTGTAGCTCCAGGAGAAGGCTCCAAAAGATGCCTTCTTTTGTCTTCTCAGGTCTTAGTTAGCTAGGGTTTTAATGCTGAGAAGAGATACCATGACCAAGCCAACTCTTATAAGGACAACATTTAGTTGAGAGCTGGCTTACAGGTTCTGAGGTTCAGTCCATTATCATCTTGGTGGGAAGCATGGCAGTATCCAGGCAGGCATGGTGCTGGAGGAGCTGAAAGTTCTATATCTTGTTCTGAAGATGAACAGAAAAACAAAACCCACCCCCCACAGTGACACACTTCCTCCAACAAGGCCATACCTCCAAATAGTGCCGCTCCCTGAGCCAAGCATATCACACCCTGCCATGCAGGCACTCGGACATACACAAAGAAAATAAACATAAGTCTTTAAGAAGACAGAAAATACTTTTTGGTTCATTCTTTTCAGGAAAACAGTATTTATGTCTGTGCACTATGTGCATACCTGGAATATTCAAATGAATATCAGATTTTCTAATAGTAAACTAAATAGACAGTTTTGTCAGCGTCTTCTGAAGTGGCAGTCAGCAGGTAGCAGGTAGTTCATTGGTTCTTCCATGGCCATGGCTAAGAACTGGTGTTCTTGGGTTTTGGATTTTGTTTAATTTTTTTTTCTTGAAGATTTATTTATTTTATGTATATGAGTACACTGTAGCTATACAGATTGTTGTGAGCCTTCATATGGCTGTTGGGAATTGAATTTTTAGGACCTCTGCTCGCTCCAGTCAACCCAGCTCACTCAGTCCCTACTTGCTCTGGCCCAAAGATTTATTTATAAGTAGTATAAGAAGTAAACCACTAGCCAGGCGTGGTAGCGCACGCCTTTAATCCCAGCACTTGGGAGGCAGAGGCAGGCGGATTTCTGAGTTCGAGGCCAGCCTGGTCTACAAAGTGAGTTCCAAGACAGCCAGGGCTATACAGAGAAACCCTGTCTCGAAAAAACAAAAAAACAAAAAACAAAAAAGAAGTAAACCACTATTTAGAAATTGTTGGTTCCTAGTAAAAGAAATCCCCTATTTTCAATTGAAAGTCTTCCCAAAGGCCCAGGCCTTCTGAGGGATCTCCATTCAGCATTTGAGACTGTAGACATCAGTGCTGGTGTTGGTATCCCACACGCTGCAGCCATTTACGAGGCTGAAGAGAACCAATAATCTTCCTTTGGGATCTTAGGACATCCACCCAGGGCTTCACTATCACCTTAAAGCAGTGGGGATAGAGAAAATGGCTTTTCAGATACCTTTCAAATTGTAAGTTAAACATGCATTTTTTAAAGGTTTTGTTCGCTGCTACCAAAATGGCCTTACAAGATGTTTTTACACTTTAAAAGTCAGAAGGACAAGTAACAGACCAGATGCACTTTTTTAAAAAAGATTTATTTATTTATTATATGTAAGTACACTGTCTTCAGACACACCAGAAGAGGGTGTCAGATCTTGTTACAGATGATTGTGAGCCACCATGTGGTTGCTGGGATTTGAACTCCAGACCTTCGGAAAGCAGTCAGGTGCTCTTACCCACTGAGCCATTTCACCAGCCCCAGATGCACTTTTAAAGCAGTATCTTTTTGGTTGACGAAGAATAGGATTTGTCATCTTTAAAAATAAAGCAGCAAAAAATAAAATAAAATTGCAAGGGGCTGGAGAGATAACTTAGTGGTTAAGAGCACTGACTGCTCCTCCAGAGTTCCTGAGTTCAGTTCCCAGCAACCACATGGTGGCCACAACCATCTGTAATGAGATCTGATGCCCTCTTCTGGATGACAGCTACAGCGTACTCACATACATAAACTAAATAAATAAATCTTTACAAATAAATAAATAAAGTAGCAAAATTCGGATGTTTGAGCTGGATCTTCTAAGTACACATACAAATGAATCTTACTATTTCTTATGCCAGTGCCTTCAGTATTAAACTTATCTAACAATTGGGTTCGAGGCCAGCCTGGTCTAGAAAGTGAGTTCTAGGACAGCCAGGGCTACACAGAGAAACCCTGTCTCAAAAAAAAAAAAAACAAAAACAAAAAAAAACAAACAAAAATGCAGCTAAATGAAAATTGTCTGTGATTGCTTTTTTTCCTTTAAATGTTTGAAAGTAGACCTTTGAAACACAATTAGAGCTGAGTGTAGTAGTGCATACCTCTATTCCCAGCACACAAGAGGCAGAGGCAGGCAGGTCTTTTTTAAGCTAGAGACCAGCCTGGTCTACAGAGTGAGTTCCAAGCCAGCCAGAGCCTAAAAGTGAGACACTGTCTTTAAAAAAACAAAACTTATTGTTGTTGTTGTTGTTATTATTATTATAACAATAATAACATAGATGAAAATGTGTATATTTTAGATACAGAGTTCATTGACTTCACAGTGCATAAATGTATATAAGCACCAGTTCAATTAAGCTATATTTCCAACATACCTCCCATCCAAGGTTCAGGAAACCTTGAGAAAGAGGCTGAAGAACGAATGTAAGAGCTGGAGGATGTGGGGGGAGTTCTGTGAAATACTGTGTTCCATACATGACACGCCATCCCACTCATGAATTCACAGTCCTTGTAGTCCCTGCATAAGATCAAGCCGTAGATTTCCAGTGGATCAAGGAGGGGCCTGAGGGCCTGAGGAGAGAGACTGGCAATTGATGACTTCTGAAGGAAGGAAAGTCATTTTTTCCTTGAAAGTGTAGCCCTTGGGAGGTTGCTAGGCTCCAGGGGTGACTCCACACTCATGTGAATAAAGGCACCATTAATTGTACTCACCGTTAAAATACAGAGAGGAGGAGGAGGAAATAAAGTGGGTAGCCTGGGGAGAAATGGAGGAGGAGATAGGGAGAGTGGACATGATCAAAAACATTTATATAGCTGAACTTGTCAAAGAATAAAAGATGCTCTAGCCGGGCATTGGTGGCGTATGCCTTTAATCCCAGCACTCGGGAGGCAGAGGCAGGTGGATTTCTGAGTTCAAGGCCAGCTTGGTCTACAGAGTGAGTTCCAGGACAGCCAGGGCTACACAGAGAAACTCTGTCTTGAAAACCTAAAAAAAAAAAAAAAAAGATGTTCTACGTGTATAAAACATCAAATGTGTCTATCACCCCACAGAACCACCCCACATGTATATATGTATATATGTGTGTGTATGCATATATATGTGTGTGTGTATATATAATTTAATGTACAATCTTCTTGTTTTTACATACAGGTTGTTCTGGTGACTGATGGCTGTCTTGGTATTGGCAGGGGGTCACTGCGACACTCCCTAGCTACTCAGAATCAAAGAAGTGAGAGCAACAGGTTTCCACTCCCCTTCCCTTTCCCATCTAAGTTATATGTCATGTGCATGGCGAACTTGGAGGAGGTAATACTTTTTACTCAACTCTTTTTAGTTTGATTAACTAAATTTTAGGGCTTAGTATCTTTGTTGATACATTTGTTAATGCTTTCTTATGTATGCCATAGCATTGTCTCCACTGATTTCAACTGAGGCTGGTTACAGTTTTAAAGACTGCATCTCAAATGCTCACTGACATTCAGATGTTCCCAACTTAGGAACATAGCTGGGGTTGTCTTTCTTTCTGCTGGTGGGTTGTGGGGGATCCAGGTGTTCTTCTGGGTGTTATGTCCCTTATTTGGAAGTTCTTATGTCCATTGCAGCATAAATGTTGAAAGAGTATGTGTTTTAATTTTTTGGTAAAATAATATTACTGTTAGCATGCTTTACTAAATGCTAGACTGCTTAGTTTTTCCACTTGAGAAAATTATTTGACTTTTCTCTACTCCAATTTTCTTTCAAATTGTAGTTCTTTCTCTGTCATTTCCTGTTAAGAAAACCATCCCAGTTGTTTCCTGCTGCTGTTACGCTAGTCTTGGTGTGCTTAGAGTGATTGATGATTTGTGCCCTCCTCCCTTCTCTCTCTGCAGCTTCAGAGCACCGATTCCTTGGAATGCCTTGAACGACTCATAGACTTAAATAATGGTGAAGGGCAAATTTTTACTATTGATGGCCCCCTGTGTTTGAAAAATGTGCAATCTATGTTTGGGTGAGTATATGTGTAAAGCCTTCCATCTTAATATTTAATTCAGAGTATAGTTTGACAGCTAGGAAGAATATCTGTTTTATTATTGCTGATTGTGTGACTCAGTTCTCCCCAGGAGCCCAGCTCTCAGATAAAATGAGCAGAAGCAGTAGGTTTAAAAGTTCTCTCGTTTTCTGATTAAGTATAACTGAGTCTATATATTAGCCTGCAAAACTGACTTCCTTATAATGCTCAGCAGTTTCTAACGTTAAATTGTTTGGGCCTTCTCTGAATTGAAATCTTATCACAAATGTCAGCTTGTATTCTGTGTCCCAAATGCTAAGGTTAGAATCAATGGGAAACAATAACAAAGTTTGCATCTTTAAAGATTTCTTGTATATGTGTCATATCTGCTCTGTAATGTCTTCTAGAAAGCTGATAGATCTGGCGTACACACCTTTCCATGCTGTTCTCAAGTGTGGCCACCTAACGGCTGATGTACAAGTCTTCCCCAGGCCAGAGCCCTTTGTTATAGATGAAGAAATTGACCCCATCCCTAAAGTCATTAACACAGGTAACTGTTTGAAACTTCCTTCTTAATTTTTCTGTTATCTTTAACTTACCTAAGAGATGACAGGTTATTGTTTTTGGGTAAGAGCTTAAGTTAATCTCCAATCCTTGGTCACTATAACTACATGTTACTAGAGTTTAAAAAAAAGAAAAACAGACAGATTGACTTAAAATGATAATAAGGTCTTCGGTCTAGTGTTCTTCCAGCTGAGCTATCTGAGCCACCTGAGGTGATTCTTGGTAAAGCTTCTGAGATTCATTAGCATCATACCTAAGGTATATGAAGAGCTGTCTTCTAGCTCTGGCGCTGTGACTTGTACACTGTGACCCTGGAAGTTAGTTGCTTCTTTCAGTCCTAATGAGTAGGTGTGGGGAATGAACCAGTCATTTGCTAAGCTCTTAGTTCTGGTAGACGAAACCATTCTAGCCCTGCTTCTTGTATTAAGCCCAAAACAAAATGCTTTCTGCATCCTACTGCTTCGATCTAGTGCATGTTTGTTGATGCCATACTTAGCTGAATTTGAAAACTTTGAATTGTGGAGAGTTGCAGGAGAGAACTGTCTTCCATTGGCTGGAAGACTCCTGAGTGGTGAGTGCATGTCAGAGCTCTCAGGGACAGACATCATCGCTCTAAGAGTTGCTGATGCCTGGCCTAATATAGTCTGACAGTTACTAGATGCTCAACAGGTAATTGCCCACTCAATAAATGATTAGAAATAAGTGTGACTTATTTCTAATAAAGTGTAATTAAAGTAAATAAGTGTTGATGGTTTGGGGTGTAGAAATTTTAGAATGAAAGCCTGTGAGCAGGCTTTCTGCTTTTGTGCCTTTAGCTTTTGGCTGTCCAGAAGTAGGACCCAGGTTCATTGTCACAGAATATAGTAAACTGTACCTAGGGTTTAGTGCCTTCAAACCAAATTCTACTTCCCTCCTGCCCTTTATCTAAATATTTCTTTTCTTTCCAATATAAACTTTTAGTCTTATACTTTGTAACTTGTACCTAAGTCACCCAAGTGTTTGTCGCAAGCCCTTCTCTACTCAGCTCAGAGCCATTAAATGCTCAGCTAGGGAGGCGCTGACAGCCGGCCTGCAGGGAGGACACACCCTGCTGTACCACAGAAGTAGTCACTTGGGATACACAGCACGATCCTGGGATCCTGAAACTGTTCGGCTAATGTGGCTAATGTGTGCTTCTGGATATACTTAGGAGAAAAACTGAAATAGTGAATGAGTCTATTTTCTTTACAGTTTTTATATTTTCAAAGTTTTGTGTTAATTACTTACATAATCTAATATTTTATTAAAAATTCAGTTTAACTTTAGTGTTTTATTTTATTTTTGAGACAAGGTGTCACTAGAAGGCTCTGGCTGGCCTGGAATCCTGCCAGTTTTGCTTCCCAGGTCCTAGAATTAAAGGCGTTTGCACCACACCCACCCAGGAACTTTTATTTTAGGTTTGTTTTTAGGAAATACTTTTGGGTCATAGCATGGCTGCTGTAAAGGAAAGAAATCATTATTGTGTTATTCTGTATAGAATTTTTTTTCTCAAGTAAAGCTTCTTTTTTAGTATGGATGTGGTATATACACAAGAGTGTGCAGGTGTATGCAGAGGCCAAAGGAAGACATTGTGGGTCTTCCTCTATTATTTATGCCTTATTGCCTTAAGACAGGCTCTCACTAAAATAGAAGCTCCCATTTCATTGGCTTTGATGGTTAACCTGCAGTCTCCCAGGACCTATGTCAATATCCCCTGAGCCTGGAGTTATAACTCATATGGAGGTACGAGTTACACTCTGGTTTCTGTGAAATGTTGGGGATTCTAACTGCAGTCCTCATGTTCAAGCATTCTTAGCCACTATGCCATCTTCACATCCCAAAGGAATGTTCTTAAAATGGTGGCTCTACCTTCCAAAGGCTGAATGAGGTTGTTGTACTTACTTTAACACTCTCCATATGTGACCTTACTGCCCTTGATTATACAGGAGAATTCGACCTTTAAGCTTTTGCCTTGACTAAGTTCCTAGCCTCATAAAAATAAAATTTACCTTGTCTTGTTATAAAACTTGAATTCATTAAGTAAAAGTCATTACAGTTTAAGGTACTTAAAATGAAAATTATCTATGACCTTAAAAAAGTTTAACAATTTTCCTAGTTATCATATTTGAAATTTTTGCCTTGAAATATTTTTTTAGAATCTAACACATATAAATAATGCATTTTCCCTATTGTGAATACTTCTGTGTTGATTTCTCGCTTACAGACTTGGAAATAGTGGGCTTTATTGACATAGCTGATATTTCCAGCCCCCCAGTTTTGTCCAGGCATTTGGTCTTGCCCATAGCACTTAACAAAGGTGAGTTCTCTTCTTCTCCCTTTGGTTTACATGGGGCATTGTGCTTTCTGAAGTCATTCCTCAGTGCCGGATGGTAAGCTGGCCCGCTGGGCAGACTTGAATGGAAAAGCACTATCACTGAACTGGATTTCAGAAAGCTAACGTTGCCTCAGATCCCAGAATAGGTAAGGTGATGCCTTTCACTGTGGAAGCTTTTGACACGTTACATTGTGCACTGGTTTGGGGACTGATGGTGGAAGACCTCTTCAGAGGTGGTAGCTCTAGGATCTCTACTCAGGGCTTTCCTAAGAGGAACACACTGAGAGAAAAAGGGGAAAGGACACAGCTTTGTTCTGCCAGTTCCAACCATGCATACAGAGCATGACTGCATGCATCATGACTCCTGCTTGGGAGGCTTCACTGCAGACTGTACATTGCTGCATTAGGAGCTGTGAAGTCATATCCCCAAATCTCAGCATCTCTGAAGTATGCCAACCCCTAGCTGTTTGAAATGTTCGTTGCTGTGTTCTAAGTTGACCATCTACCTTATATTTAGCAGTTCTCTTCAGGAAATATGTGTTTCAGGTCACACCTCCCTTCTTGTGTCCTCTGTGTCTGTGAATGCTTTACTATGAGAGCTGGCGTATAGATCATCCCATGAGCCTTAGTCACTCATTCACAGCAAGGAGCATTGTAATGCTCTTTTATTTTCTATGTGTTTTGAGACAAGGTCTCAACTCTGTACTGTAGGCTAGCTTCACACTCAGCCTCCTAAGTACTGGGATTACAAGCATGAGCCACCGTGCCTAGTTCACAAGCAAAATCTTGATATTCATGTACAGCAGCTTATTAGGATCATTGTGTTTATAAACCTATGTTTTCGGAGAACAGCCAGATTGTCCTAACTGTCACATCCTAGGAGTATTCTGTATGCCTATATAGTTGCTAAGCAGAAAGTAAGCAACATATTGGGGGCAGGGAACAGTATAGGGGCAATAAGAAAGCAGAACAGGGCAGGATTGTAATGTGCATTGAATACCAAGCTATCATGAAGATCCCTCCTGTTGAAATAAAGAGTCTCTGAGTAAGCGATCAGACAGATGTTTTTAGAGGAAAGTTAACTGTAAGAAGATTCACCTACAGCAGTGTATGGGAGACCCTAGAGTTGAGACCTTTAGCCAAGAAGTTCATACCATTATGTACTTTGAACTTGTTTCTCCAGTGTGAGGGCTGTCAGCTTGGGCCACACTTGATACTTCTATGTCTGATTCTCTTTAGATTGGTGCCTCGAGTCTCCAATGGCATCTCAATGAATTTTCTATAGGAATGCTATGCAATTGTTTTTATATACAACTCCCCTGGGCTATATAATTCATAAGCCATAGACTTCTATTTAAAGAGGATAATTAGAGTTAAATGAGCTCAGTAGTAAAGCATAATATATCTATCAAGTCTAAAGACTTAAGTTTGATACCCAGTACACCCCCTCCGAAAAAAAGTTTGTTTGTCTGTTTGTTTTTAAACAGGTAGGAAAATGATGTAGTTAGTAAAGTAATAAAGTTCTTGTCTTGAGAGCATGAAGACCTGAGTCGAGTCACCAGCACTTATGTAAAAGAGCTGAGTGGGTACACACTCGTAGGCCAGGTACCCTGGGGTAGATAGGTCTCATGAATGAATGAATGAATGAGTGAGTGAATGTTTTAAAGAAAAAAATCCAGATGGAGTAATAAAAGCTTATAATCCCAGGCTAAGGAGGCAGAGACAGGAGGAGCTCTGAGGCTCACTGGTCAGCCTTCCTAGCCTGGTTGGTAGGCTCCAAGCCAATTCGAAGCCTGCTCAGAGTGGGTGCATTTCTAAAGCTAACACTTGAGATTGTCTTCTGGCCTCCACACATCTGCATATGCATCTGTACGCATGCTTTTTTTAAAAAGTGAAAAATGATAATTTCTCTCATGGTAAATAAATGGTATCTTTTTTGGTGGGAGGGGGCAGGGTTTCTTTTCTCTGTGAATCAACCCTGGATGTCCTAGAACTCACTTTGTAGACCAAATTGGCTTCAAAACTTTCAGAGAACTGCCTACCTCTGCCTCCCTAGTGCTAGTATTAAAGGCATGTACCACCATGCCAAGGCCAAGTGGTGGCTCTTTAAAGTATGTTTACAGAGTCTGTATTGCCACCATCACCATCCATTTCAGACCTTCCCATCATCCACCAACAGGAACCCTATAACCATGGATCCCAAGACCCCTTCTCTCTGTGGGCTGCCTCTGCTAGCTGTTTCATATACGTAGATTAATGTATTTGAAGTTTTTATATGGACATTTTGTGGAAAACTGTGATTTTGTAACTTGTTATAATGTTCCTTTACAGTTCCATGTAGTTCCCTTCAAAGCATGAGATAGTTAAGAGTTGAGAATTTTGTAGCTAATATGCTAACCTGTTTTACAGAAGGTGACGAGGTGGGTGCTGGCATCACTGATGACAATGAAGATGAGAATTCAGCCAATCAGATTGCTGGCAAAATACCCAACTTCTGTGTCCTGCTCCACGGCAGCCTGAAGGTGGAAGGAATGGTGGCACTTGTCCAACTAGGGTAGGAAGGGTTCATTTGTATTGCTGACCCAGAGAGAGCTACACAGTGGAGCGTTTCACAGACCTAAGGAAAGACATGGAAAGATCCTGGTCACTCTTCCCTTTCCTGCCATACCCTTCCCACCTCCATTACCTTCCAGTCCTTAGTTATCCCACAAAGTTAGTGGGAGGTGACCTTTTTAACTGCATCGATTTAATGTTATATATCTTCTCTTTTAAGTTGTTAGTCACATGTTTACTTTAGAGAGAGAATTTTGTTGTGACCCAAACTGTTCACACATACATGATCCACATGCCTCAGGCTCTAAAGTGCTGGGATTACTGCTATACCAAAAGGTTTTCCTTTTTAAATCTTGCATGGGTGCTGAGAAGCAAACCTTGGTTCTCTGCAAGATGGATAGTGCCTCTCATAGTGACCTCTGTTTCTGGGAACCCACACTACCTACTGCTGCTTGTTAGCTCATGCCACCCCAACACTGCACAGATGAGGAGACTGAAGCTTTGAGAGACAGGAAATGGCCCAAGATCACAAAGATAGCAAACCCAGAGCCAGAGTTCTTAACCTGCATGCTTAGTCCAGAACGCATGCGGCTGCTCTGAGTTCCTTCCCTGTGTGGAAAGAACCAGCTTTCATATTGTCTGTAGTCGTGAAGCCTGCAAAGCTGTCTGCTTCTCTTCCTGTAACACCTGGTACTGGAAAAGAGGAGGGGGCCTTCTGGCCATGACCCGGTTTTGTCGGATATAAAAGATCAAGGAGTTAAGATTAATCATAGGAGGCATATCTCCATTTCTGCTTGAATGAAAATTCCCAAAAGAATACAGTAGGTTTTTTATTTATTTTATTTTTGTGTGTATACACCTGTGTGTGTGTTCAGGTGAGAGCAGGGTGTCCATGGAGACCAAGGGCTGGAACTGGATGACAGGCGATATGACCTTCTGGTCCTCTGCAAGATGGACAGGTGCCTTTGAGAGAGGCCTGCTCTGGTTCCTGGCACCCACGCTCCCGCTGCCTCTGCCTGTGGGGCTCTCCCAGGGCCCTTTCAGAAGCTTGGGCAGAATTCCCTCACTGCTGCAGACCTTGCCTCTGGTGTTGCTGCTGTCACTCCAGGAGGCAACCGGAGGGACCCAAGGGCTGCGGCATGTGTTGCTCTGCGCCCAGGCTCAGACCTGCTGTACTTTCACAGCTCTGTTCTCTCTTAAACCGCTTTCAGTGCACACAGAGCTACACACACTCACACACACTCACACATATGCTCAGTCTTACACTCCTCACACACACACACACACACACACACACACACAGTTTTGTCTGACTAATATGTATCTCAGAGAGTTGGAAATATTAAGTTCATTTTCAAGTTTAAGATTTGGCTTTGGTGAAGTACTACACCTGACCAAAAACTTAAGACTGTTTTCAGAAAGGCAGAACCTAGACTTCTATAACCTGACGGTCCTAGGCTTGACGTTCTGATCACCCATCTTCTCTTCATCTAGGCCTGAATGGCATGGAATGCTCTACTCCCAAGCAGACAGCAAGAAGAAATCAAACCTCATGATGTCTCTCTTCGAGCCTGGCCCAGAACCTCTCCCGTGGCTTGGGAAAATGGCCCAGTTGGGGCCCATCTCAGGTATAATGCAGACAGATCTTACTTACTTGACATTGTTGTCTCTCTGCTGCTATGAATGTCTGAGTGTTGTTGGAGCACTCCCGAGCTCTCTGATGTGGGTGCATACACGGAGGACCTCAGAGTGTTTAAGGCTTGAACTCAGCTGTCTCGGCTCAGGGAGTGAAGCAGGTATAGTGTCATTCTGCGCTCTGAACGGAAAACCCCGCGTGTTCCCACTGTGCAGTCAGGGTTCTCAGACCACACAGCCATCTTCCTTTTGGAGACGCTTTTCCCTCACTTCACTGGCATTGTTGCTGTTTCTAGTCTGTCTTTTCTACCTCTTGTCACCATTGTGATCAGTGGGGCAGCTGGAGGTCATCCACCTGTGGCATTGGGAACTTAAGGCATAGCTTGTCCCATCTCCATGAATCAGGAAGTAGAGTTGAGCTGGTGGAAATTGGCTTGTAACCCTCAACTCCCACGCCCATAGAGCCCATTTCTGGGTATTTGCCCTGTCCGAAAGGTTCTCCAGGGGACATTTCCCATTCAAATCTCAACAGGAAGTGTATGTAAAGTGCATGGTACAATGTAGGTATAGAATTACAGATGTCTTTTCTCTTCTTGCCTCCGTTTCCAAAATGTCCTTTGGTTTCTCCTGTTGTTGTGCTCTTTTTGTTCCTTCAGGTATAGTGGGTTCAGACTCCCAGATCTGGACCTTGAGTCTCACCTGGTGTCCCTCCATATTTGCATGTTGCATTTCCAGGTCTCGGCTGGACTGCACTGCCCCCACTCTCACTGCTGATACTGCTCTGCTCACTCCACCCTTCCTTTGGTTTGGAACAGGCCTCCAGCTCTGTTCTCACCATTACCCTTAACCCAGTTGGCTCCATTTCCATTTTAGAGCTGTCTGCTATCTAGTCTGTGCCCTGTGAATAAAAGAGCTGAAGTTTTCAAAGTCTGATGGGGAGTAGACCCAACAGTGCGTGAGGTCAGGTCACAGCCAGGAGCACAGCTGATCTGACAGCTGCCTGGGACTTAGGAAGGAGATCTTCCCGGGCAGAGGCACGCCAGCTGAGTTTGCTAAGCTGATGGAGGAAGAAAGGGCCGGGGAAGCAAACAGACACCTGTGGGAAGGGAAGAAGAAGCTGGAGTGCTGGAGGGGCAGAGAGTAGGTTAGAGACTGGCTGAGAGCAGAAAAGACCTGCTCCCAAGTGACTGTGTGCAGGTACTGGGAAAGCACAGCTGAGGCGGAATGATGATAGCTCCTTCTGCTGTGATGCCAGCACTCAGGGCAACAGTTAGGAGACTGTGTGCTGGTGGCCCTAATCCAGGTAGGAGATAAAAAGACAATCTGCATTCCAGTGCTAGTGATGGAGTTCAGTTGGTAGGGTCTGGCAATGCATGAAGCCCTTGGTTCAGTCCTCAGCACCTCATATGTCCGGTGTGGTGGTGCGCACCTGTAATTCCAGGGGTCTGCATATTACAGACTGCAGTGGCTTTAATTAAAGAATTTGGCTATATAAAGTAATTGAGTGTGTGTGTCTCTGTGTGTATGTGTGTCTGTGTCTTTGCATGCATGTCTGTGTGCATGCATGTCCATGTGTGTGCCCGTGTGTGAGTATTGAAACAAGGTCTTGCACTGTAACTCAGGCTTTTTTTCCTGCCATGTGTGACTCCGTAGTTAACTAGTCACATGAGATTATTTAAATTTATTTAAAATTTAAGAACATAAAATTGAGTTCAAGTGTAGATGTTTCTTGTATCCTACAAAGTTTGGGTGAAGAGATCTGGGCTAAAATATAGAGCTGTGGGTATGCTGTAGCTATAAAGTGAGTTTTCCCAGTGTGTGTGTTTGGTTTGCTGCCCTTGGCCTTTGTGTGAAGCTCATGTGAAGCTGGTTCCTTTAGGACATTACACTAGGTCCCTGCAGACTGTCTAATCTCCTACTTCAGTGACTCAGCTATTGAGAACAGGTTCTCCAGCATGACTGAAGTTAATGTAATTTTCTGTTAATGATAGAGCAATTCAAAAGCTAGTCACCTAACTGGAAATGTAATTGTGTTTGCTAGGTGTTGTCTTCAAAATTGTCTTTTTCTTTAAGATGCTAAAGAAAATCCTTATGGGGAGGATGACAACAAGAGCCCATTCCCCCTGCAGCCCAAAAACAAACGAAGTTATGCCCAGAATGTGACTGTCTGGATCAAACCAAGTGGCCTGCAGGTACACAGTGCTTCCAGAGGGCTGGCAGGGGGCTGGGTTTGATTGCTCTCTCCTTTGCTACTGTGTAATTCATTTACTTCTAATGTCTGCCCTTGTTTTCCAAAAGGACATGAGATGGCCTACAGTGAGACACATACACAACACAACCATTTTTTACAAAATTTAGAGCAATAACAAAACCAGAGGGAAAATGGAAACAATTGTGCCTGCAACCAGAGGCAAAATGGCACTTGTGTTTGAGGACTTTGGTTCTGGGCTTCCTGCTACCAAGGTCAAAAAAGAAGCAAATGCCTGTATAGTTTTTCTTGTCTAATAACAATAAGCATGGCAACATTTCTGGACAGAAGGATTTGTTCAGCATTGGATCTTATTTTTTATTCTTTATATTTTTAAAACAGATTCATGTAGTCCAGGCTAGACCCAAATTCACTGTATAGGTTGGGCTGGTTTTGAACCCCTAATCCTCTTGTATCTACCTGCCAAGTGCTGAGACTGCAGACATGAACCATCACACCTAGTGTATCAGCACTGGATCCCCAACCCCCAACATACCACACACACACACACACACACACACACACACACACTGTTTCACTGTGTAGCCCTGGTTGTCCTGGAACTCTGTAGACCAGGGTGGCCTCAAACTCAGAGAAATCCATCTGCCTCTGCCTCCCAAGTGCTGGGATTGAAGGTGAGTATCACCAATACTCAGCCAGAGCTGAAATTTTTAAAATATTTTTTGAGAATTTTGTATATCAGCATAATGTATTTGATCACATCTACATCCCCCCTCCCAAGTACTCCCAGGCCCTCCCCAACACATCACCTCCCCAAATTCATAAGCTACCATGCACCAGGGGCAAGTCCCTTAAGAGAACAAAGGGAGCCCTCACCAAAGGGTCATCAACTGATAATAGACCTTCAGTGAGGGTGGGGCCTCAGGAGCCAGCACTGCCTTTTAGTTTAAAAGTCTGCATGCTCCAGGCAGTGGGGCACACCTGTAATTCCAGCACTTGGGAGGCAGAGGCAGGCGGATGTCTGAGATTGAGGCCAGCCTGGTCTACAAAGTGAGTTCCAGGACAACCAGGGCTACACAGAGAAACCCTGTCTTGAAAACAAGTCTTCAAGTGCTAAGGTTGTGGATTTTTGGCAGGGAGGGGACGGGGGATGGGGGTTGTTCGGGGTAAGACAGGGTTTCACTCTACTGTAGCCTTAGCAGCTCTAGAACTGGCTCTAAACCAGACTGGGGTTTAACTCACAAACAGCCCTCATCCTCTGCCTCCTGAGTGCTGCTGGGGTTAAAGGCCTCACTAAAGTAACAGTCACCAAACCTGGCTGTTACTGTTTTAATTGTTTTGGGGTTTGGGGGGGGGGGGAGGAGATAGAAAGGTAAGTATTAAATTTACCATTGCAGCCATTAAAAAATGTATGGGTTAAACACTGTTTATGTTATTGGATGACCATTGGCATTATCTAGTTCCAGACAAGAAACCCTTGTATGCTTAACCACTGAACCATCTCTCCAGCCCTATTTTAAGTTGAATTTTTAAAAAAAAATGTCCTGTGAGCTAAGGGTCCAACTTCATTTTTCTGTATTCATTCAGTTTCCCTTTTCCCATTGATGGTCTAGCCATAGATATGTGGGTATCCTGGGTCTATTTTGATGAGACAATTATTAGTTTAATACCATGAAGCTCTCTAAGAGGGCAGTGCTGTAGCCATTGTTGAGAAAAGCACTGAAAGCGTCTCAGGAGTCTCCATGCTGACACGAAGTTTGTCCTTATTTCCATGTCTTTAAACGCTTAAAACTACTCATTTTTCTCCCCAAAGCCACAGAATTCTAATGTTGAACTGTTTTTATGCTTCATAGACAGATGTACAGAAGATCTTAAGAAATGCAAGGAAGCTCCCTGAAAAAACACAGACATTCTATAAGGTGAGACATAGGAAAAGGTGGACCTAGTGGGTAGAAGTATGAATGTGTAGAGCGATTACATTGGGGTGCGCGTGTATCAGTTTTCTTAACAGTGCAATCAGGGGTGGCTGGCTAGGCTCTTCCTCTCTCCCAATCCAGTTGAATCCAGCCTAAATGACACAGTCCTGTGCAGAAGGTTGCTGTGAGGGGCTCAGCAAGCAGCTCAAAGGGACCATGAATCCCAGCACAACCTCACCACTCTTGCGTGGGTATTAGGGCTAACCCCAGCAAACACTGCACATGATCCCTAGGGAATGTCCCAGAACACAACAGAAGCTGCCTCAAGGAATGACTAGCCAACAGTTAGTGTAAGGGAATGGATGTGCTCTGCAATCATGCCTAGCTAGTCTAGAATCACACTGGTTCTTCAGGGACCAAAGTGACAAGGGATGAAGTGGAGTGGGGACATTTGGGCTCACCTTAAGAGAGAAGGAAAGGAAAAGGAAAAGGAAAAAGAAAAGGAAAAAAAGGGAAAGGAAAAGGGAAAGGAAAGGAAAGGAAAGGAAAGGAAAGGAAAGGAAAGGAAAGGAAAGGAAAGGAAAGGAAAGGAAAGGAAAGGAAGGCAGGCTCTTACTGGCTTAGCTTATAGCTTGCTATGGAGATCAGGCTGGCCTAGAACTTGGAGATCTGGCTAGACTCACTGTTTTACCCCCTTGGAGTTTGGCTGAATTAGATTAAGTGCAGTTTGAGGTGGGCCTTAGCCTGTTAATTTTAAAGTACAATAATATGTAGGGGCTAGAGAGATGGCTCAGAAGTTAAAGAGCACTTTCTACTTTAGAGGACTTTCAACTCCCAGTGGCTCACAACCATCTAAATGGTTCCAGAGGATCTGACCCTCTGAGGGCACCAAGTATGCACATGGTGTGTGTGTGTGTGTGTATTCAAAACACCAATATACATAAAAATGAAAATAAAAATAAAATTTACCCTTGGGTGAGTATATCTTCCGGAGAGCACACCTACCTTGTCTGAGTAACATCTTACTACCTTTATCACTGTTGTCTTTCAATCTAGTTACTAGCAATCTGGGAAAATTGGACAAAATATAGTTTTAATCAGAGTTTGGTCAGAAAGCCTCTCAGCCAGCCATACCTCCAAACTCTGTGATCCACATAAGCCCTGGACCTGGGCTCAGCTGCAGCCTATCTCTGCAGTTTGTACATGTTTGCTAGTGTTCTTTCTGTTCAAGCAAGCATGCTTGTACAGTCCTGAGGTGGTCTTTTATTTTTCCTGATACATTATAACTAGCTTCACGTCTGAGAACTAGAAAAGGCCTGACACCTGGCTGCTTCAGTTCCTCAAGTGCACGAGGAAGGAGCCTCCTCCCTGTGTAAACAGGGCATTTGAGAGCACAGCAGCCACCCAGCTTGGCCACAACATGTTCGAGCGAGTGGTGGGTGCTTCCTCTGCTGTCTCCTCCAAATGTGTTCAGTCACTCACTCCATATCTAATCAGAGAGGCACCAGGCTGAGGCCGACATCTGGAGCCAGCCTTTCCCATGCCTGATTAGGAGAGGGAAACCAGTCCCCAGAGTCAGCACGAATCCTGTATGCAAGGTGCTTGCTTTGTTTGGCATAACTGCATTAACTGTGATCAGCTTGCTGACGATTCTAGCTGCTGAGCTGAGCATGCAGCAGACATCACTGGCCAGTTATGCATCACGCTGCTGTCCCTGGTCCTTGTGTAAAACACTGCTTCCTAAGTGAGGGTCAAAGAGAACTAAGTCTAAGCAGAGTGCTTGGAGATTGTGTGAAGAGAACTATCCATGTGTTTCAGGAGCTGAACAGGTTACGAAAAGCTGCCTTAGCCTTTGGTTTCCTGGACCTGCTTAAAGGGGTGGCCGACATGCTGGAGAGGGAGTGTACCCTGCTGCCGGACACAGCCCACCCAGACGCCGCATTCCAGCTCACCCACGCTGCCCAGCAGCTCAAGCTGGCCAGCACTGAGTATGCCATATATGACCACAACATCACACCCCTGCACACAGACTTCTCAGGGAGCAGCACTGAAAGAATGTGATGCTGAGCTCTGGAGCGTTCCTTCACGTTCACTTTGTCTGAAGGCAATTTAGAGTTAAAACCTTCTCCAGCTCTATCAGAAACAGCATTTGCCCGTCTGAATGTTTCTACTGCAGTCTGAGAAAGGTCTGAAGGCTGGTTGTCTGGGGCTCAGTCTCTAGGTCCAGAAACAGCCTTTGTTCCATGATAGGCACAGCTCCTGAGAAGCTTGGACAGATGAGGAGCGAGCGCAGGAAGAAGCCTAGGCAGCCAGGGCCGTCTAGCATCCAGAAAGCGACTCTTCATGTCTCAATTACAAGGACATTCTTAAACTTCTGTGCTTGGAAGAAGCAATCCAGATGTCTAGAACTTGCCTAAGTACAAACCCGATGCCATTGAGTTTCAATTTTTTTCTTAGAACTTGTTAAAATACAAGTGGCAATGCTCAGGTGCTTCTGGTGTATCCCAAGGTACACATTTTTAGACTGTAACCACAATATGTGTAAAATCACTCCTGTTCATGTTTTTAAATGAAAATTAAATATTTGATTTTCTATAGTGATTGCACTTAGAAACAAATGGTGTTTTGATCTATCTTATCCCTTGAATATAATACAGCTTCCAAAATGTCAGACTCCTAAGAAGCAATGTCTCTCGGGTCCTGTGTAACTTCCTAGTTTCTGACAGTGATCAAGCTTTGTACCTCAGCAAGGTTCTGGCCAGTGGTTCTGAGAGCACTGATGGGAGAGTCAGGCCTCCCAGGCTGTGCCTGCACAGTGCTCACCCAGTGCTTCGTGACTGCCTTCAGTACTCCCTTAGGCTCCTGCCAGAGTCACTGTGCCTGAACAAAGCACTTTACCCATTTAAAACTCATGAGATTAAATGATGTTTAAGCACAAGTTATTAGGATTTTGACTGTAAATGTTTTAATAGAAATACACAATCTTTCACTTTCTCAGACAGCAACAAAGGGGATGCTAACAGCAACTAGAACATGGGAGTTTGCACAGGGATACGGCATAATTGACTGCAAAGCTCAACTGCCAGGTTTGTCCACAATCAGTGAGGGAACACCAGAAGGTAACACAACAATCGCTGACGGAAGCTGCAGACTTGGGAAATACTCTTGGGTGAGATGAGGTGTGTCAAAGCAGCCAGTTTAATGCCAATCCACTCTGGGCTCACTGCAACAGCAGAAGTCTCCTTCCTTTCCCCCCAAGAACAAGGGGAGTGGAAGATGGAAGCGACCACTCTCAGGCTCTTTTTTCTGGTGTTACTTCACCATAGGTTTACATGGAATGTGGTAGAGAGACTGAAGCTGTCTTGAACAGTAGCCAACCTCAAGGTCTGTATTCTGCATGCACACAGTTTGTTGTTGTTTTTAAACCGAAAACAAAACAAAACAGGCTGTGGTGGCTTTTGCCTTTAATCCCAGCACTCAGGAGGCAGAGGCAGATGAATCTCTTTCTGTGTTCAAGGCCAGCCTGGTCTACAGAGCAAGTTCTAGGAGAGCCAAAGCTACACAGAACAACCCTATCTTAAAAAACAAAAAAAGAGAAAAAAAAATCTAACAAGGAAAAAAACAGTTCAATAAAGTAATCTCACCAACCACTCAGAAATACACAAGTAAATGGACTGAGCTAACCCCAAGAATTATAGATTGATTGTGTGACTGTGTGCAGCCCAAGTAGGTGTTTGTGTTTGCCACAGGCATCATTACCACAACTGATCCTGCCTGTCTCCTGCATCTCTGTTCCCTTCTGACCCCTGCAGCCATTCACATTTGGACTTCTAATCTCTGTTGCGCAGTACTTCTCCCTTTCTCCAGTGTTGAAGGCAGTTCTGATTTAGCTAGAAATGAAGTAGTCATGGTGTTCCCAGGTTCTGATTTCGTTCTCTAAATCACTCTGCCTCTTCAATGCCTGGGAAGTGCTATAGTAATGAATGTCTTTAGCTAAAAGGCATCAAATATGAAGTGTTCTCCAGCCCTACTCTGACTCAAAAAATGTCAATAACCATGTTTATCTGATTTTCAAAAAGTCGGTGCTATGTAGTCTTGTTTTTTTTCGGTTTTCACAAGTGGCAGCAGAAAGACCAAGCCCTGTGAAGACAGACAGTGCCTGTAGGGAGGAGCAGACATGAAGAGGGCCACCTTTGTTATTAAATACACAAGAATGAACTTGTCCTCAGATACCAGATATCCATGTCATGCAAGTACAACACTAAGATAAGGACAGTAGACTCAGGAATGTTACTGGGAAAGAGAGACAGCCTTACTTTAAAAAACAAAACAAAACAAACCCTTATATCAGTACAAGAAGTAGAAGAGTAGGAATCATAGACTCTGCTCAAATGAAGCTACCAAATTCATCTTTAGTGGAGCTTTTTCTTCTTTTGTCCATACCGCCTCCTGCGCTGTTTATAAAGGTGACGAAAATTAATATATAACCCTAGGGGAAAAAAAACCAACTGATTAGAAATGTCCTTGTGACAGGGAAGTGAGTTATCTGCTGTTTGTGCCCAGGCCTCACGGCACTAAATCTATTGCTCAGATACAGCGGAACCCACAGCAGTGCTGCGAGAGGTGTCCAGCCCTGCAGGGGCTTGTGGCCTCACTGCTCATGGCCTCTTGTGCAGGGTTAGACAGAGATAAACCTTGTCTACTGAACAGCTTCTGGATCCAACTTTCCATCAGACTGTGTGTATCTCATGCCTATGATCTGTTCATCTGACTCTCATGTTTTGACACATTTCAATATTAATATAGTCATCAATACAGTTCACCCTACATAGATGATTAAGTTAACGATGGTTTTTGCCTGTTTTCCCCCCATACATATGTAATGAGTGGCTAAATCAGAGCTGAAGGGCTATTCAAGAACTGACTTTTTTTTTTTAAAGAACTTACTTTTTTAAAAGTAAGCTACAGTCTGAAAGTACAAAGCAGTATGTGAGGAAACAGGATTTCAGATGCCAGTTTCAATTCTACTTAACCAGAAAGTTCTGTAGCTTAGCCTCACCTCAGTTCCTTCAGTTGTACAACAGGGATAAAAACACATCACATACTTACTATGAAAGAATGTGCATAAAAAAATTCCTTGACCTATGAACATATACTACCTGGTTAAGACCCAAAATTTACAATTTTGGATTGGTTTAATTTTGAATAATAACATGTACATATCTTTCTATTAAGCAACACTAAAAAAAAGATAGGTCATAGGGTCACTGCATATTAAAATATTTCCACTCTTTACTGGGTACAGGACCTTACTCTATTGCCTGGGCTAGCCTTGAACTTAAGGCAGTCCTCCTGCTTCAGTCTCCCTGCTGCTGTGATTACAAATGTGAGCCACCACACAGAATTCTAACTTTTTTTCATAGGGCCTCCTAAGTAGTATAACCTCCCACACTAAATCATGGAGACCACTCGGCTTTTTAACCTCTCAGGCCATTTGTACTGTTCATCTTCTGTTCAGGGTGGCAACCTCTTAGATGCTCACTACTGATTCCTTCCCTCCCTTCTCTTGCACTGAGCCTTGCCAGTCTGAAGACAACTCTTGTTATCTATCAGTGGCTACGTCTTGATGAATACAGTACACACCAAGAGAGCTAGCACACTGGCAGTGGCTGAACCCACTGTTGCCTACAACGCAGCTATGTTTATTTAAATCTACCAAGTCAAATACATAACCTAAACACCGATGCTTACAGGAAATCCTTGAGTTACGGTGGCTTTCGAGTAATTTTAAGTTTATCTCTTGTTCCGGTTAGTTCTGAGCTTTTCTGAGTTAATCTAGAATTCATGTTGGATACAAACCTACTAAGGCGGCCATAATCAGCGGGGCGCTTCCCAACAGAGACCATCGCCACCTCCCTCCCCCCTCATTTGCCACGCCTCTACCTCCTCCTCAGCCCCAAGTAGGTTAGAATGCAGGCAGCAGGGTTCTCATCTCCTGCTCTTGTTAGAAGAGCTCTTAGTGGGTCATCGGGAGATACTGTATGGTATGCCTCAATATCCACATATATGACAGACTCGCACTGACAGAGCACTCACAATTCAGCTACTGCAGACCTGAGAGAAAGATTTCCACATGCAGCAAACTCTCCTACTGGGTCTGTTTGCACAAATAAAGCCTTTCCCTGGCCACTCTTTCAGAAGTAGAATTATATTAAGGGATGCTAAAACTGAACCACTTAGCTCTCCTGTCTAAAATATGACAAGAGACGTACTTACCTAAAAATAACATTACGAGATAAACTTGAAGGAAGAAGGAAAATCTGACTTTCATCTTCACTGGATATGGCAAAGTAAAACTGAACCTTCCCGACTCGTTGAATACTGGAATGGACTGGATCACTGCCACAGCTGAAAGCAAGCAAGCAGTGAGAAGCAAATGGAACACATGAGCTTCCAGCACCTCGGGCTCACAGCTCCAGCCTGAGGCTGCAGGAGATGTCTCCTACCCGCCTGTACAGAAAGCTCCCGGGTTCTCACATTGCCTCTAAGCTTCCAGGAGACTGATGAGAACAGCCCAGCACTGGGCTTCTGTTTCCTCATCTATAAAATGGGAGGAAATTTTGTGTCTGATCTATTCACTAGGGGCTGTCATAATAAAATGAAATTACTAATAAGATCTCTCTTTGGAATATTAAGAATAGCTTGTAAATAAAAAGCATGCAGCACAGGAGCACCCAGCTTCCAAACCTTACGCAATGAGACCCATGTCTCTGGAACAGTCAGACAAAGAGTATGGAAAAAGGCCATCAGGAAGAAAGGCCTGAGGTCTTAATACCACATTGATTAGATTACGGCTGGCAGAGAGGAAACCAGCCTCTTACCACATGGGCACCCCTGAGAGCTATACTATGAACCTAAAGTTTTTAAAAATACCTTCTGACAAACATCCCAGGGGATATAACGGAATCCACATAGTGTAACGGAGCCACGTGAGCACCTTCCAGTCCATGTCAATGCAGGAGAGCATGTAGAAGGGATACCTATGGAAAACAGAAATCAAAGACAACAGCCACTGCAGGCTCTGAATTCCACCCTAGATGGGCATTCTCACACACCAGGCTGTGAAGTCTATGGGCAGGCTCAGTGTATTCTTCAAGGAACCCTCTTTGTTCAGCTCCGTGCTGGATGCTTAGAACATAGCTTTATTCCTAGCTCTCATCTATGTTCCTAGTAGGGAGAGATGCCTAGCTGCCTCTGGATAAATGAGTAATTCTATAAAATTATACAAAAAGCCTCTAATCTCGAATCAGAAATGCTCAGGCTTAAAGAGACATCACACTGGGCATGGTAGTGCATGTCTTTAAGTCTCATCGCAGAAGAAGAGACAGTAAGATCTCTGAGAGTTCAAGGGCAGCCAAGGCTACATAGTGAGACCTTTCTTCAAAAGTGAAAAAGAAAATTTTTTAAAAATCACAAGAAATTAATTTCTTCCCAAAATGTTATCATCAAAGACCTTGAATCTGTTTCAAATCTTTGTATCCATGGTGCCAGGGGGTTCAGATCCAGGCACAATAAGACATGGTGCAGGCACCACTGCCTCTTCCCACTGTGCCAGGAACCCTGTCAAACTGTCACTACACACACCAGAGCTGAGGAAGCCCCACTGCGTATGACACACTGGGAAAAAGCAGACGGTATGGGTGAGGGGTTTAAAAAGGAACATTGCTTCATTGGATAGATTTTAATTTTGTTTCTCAGAGTCTCAGTGTGTAGGTCAGGCTGACCTCAAATTCATGGCAATCCTCCTGCCTTAGCCCTTTAGAGGGAAAAATATAAACAAACTACCATAAGATGAGAGTGCTCTTTAGTAAGAACCCTCAGGAACGCTCTCTTAACTAACCCACCCAGCCTGGATTGCTGCTTCAACCTTCGTCTTCCTCCTGACTCTTCAAGTATTTCCTTCCCTCTGGATGGATGGGCCTTGGGTCTTCTTTACAACACAACAGTGAAACCTTGAGTTTATAGATGGATCTTTCATTCTTTGGTTCCCTTTGGTCCCTATAGTCTCGGCTCTAAGCAGTGCTTTAAAACGGCCTGTTTTAGGACTGCCAAGCACCCTGATGTAGCTAGACTCCTCACATGTGTAATCCTAATGAAACTTCCAGCCAAAGCAGCAACACACACTCCAGAGCCGGGCAGCATTTGTACCCACCCACCTGAAGATTTCAATTGCGCTCCAGGAATAAAACACAAAGAAAACCACAGCTTTGTTTTGCATTTCTTCCATGGTGCCGAAAACAAGAAACAGAATAAAATTTCTTCCAAGAAACTATTAAAAAGATCCAAAAGAGAGAGAGAATTTAAACATTGTACGTATCTGTGTGCACATACCTATATATCTGTCTGCATTCCCACAGCACATGCATGCACTTACAAATGCTCCCTTTTCTTAATGCACTGTACAGTTTTATTTAAAATGTGCATATGAAAATACCTAAAAGTAATGACATACAGTGTAGCCCACTAAAGGAAATAATATTCGAATAAGATCTTTCTTGACGCATTAAGAAAATCACATCCGTTGAGAGAAACAGTCTTACTTTCTTTGTAACAACTCAGTTAAGATGGTCCCTTTTTTAAAGTCTTTTAAAACTGGTTTGTTTTGTGTGGGGGTGGATGGAAGGGCGTATACCATGACAAACGTGCAGGACTTAGTTCTCTCCTCCTCTTGAGTTGCAGGAATTGAACTAAGGTTGTCAGGCTTAGAGCTTTTACCCATTGAGCCATTTCATGGTCCCTTGTTACAAACCCGTCTCTCTAGATAAATGGGTACTTTTCTGTGTATATACCTACATAACATGTACATTAAAGTGATACAGAATATGCCTTCCCAGTGAGAAATCACTCCACCACTTAGAGTTTAATGAAGGAAAATCCCTTTAATGCTAGCATAAAACTGGTTCTGGCTAATGCACAAAGGGGACCAGCCTGAATAAGAAACCCTATCAGCTTATATAGCTTTAGGGACCCAAGTTACACTTTGAGCATATAAACATGTTTCACCGAGACAGAAATCCCAAGGATTGGTTGTTTGGACAAATGGAGAGATTTCTGATGTAAAAATACTATCATAGTTGTCTCCAAACAGACAAGGGCTACTTTACCAGACAGCTATTACCCAGTGTCATCCTGCCTGGCAGATTCATGCTCTTCCTGGTAAGAGAACCAGGAACATTCCTTTAGGTAAATTCTACTCTTGAGTAGCTTAGCATATCCTAAGCAAATTTAGTTGATCCTTTATAACACTGAGCTATTATCTTCTGTTTCTACGATATCAAAAGCACACATACATATACAAACATAATATATAGGATACTGCCAATGAGCATTGGCGCCTTCATAGCCCACAGTAAGGAACAGAGCATTACAGACACAGTGATTGCTGTATGGTATGTAATATTGTCCTGTGCTCATCATTCCAGTGTGTGTCTACACAGCCTAGTGCTGGTACATGGGACCTGTATGACATGCTATTTCATGGAATTTATTTATTTTTACTTATATGTATATGTGCCACTTGTGTGTGGATGGTTGTGGCGACCAGAGGGCAGCATTCAATACTCTAGAGCTGGAGTTGCTGGTGGTTGAGATCCACCCGACATGGGGATTGGAAACCAAACTCAAGTCCTCTGAGGGAGCATCAAGCACTCTTGACTCCTAAGCCACCTCTCCAGCACTCCTGTGCCTATCATTTAGCCGTTTAGAGCTCATGCCATATGGATTACTCTGTAACTTGCTTCTGTACTTATTAAACTAACCCATGCTCCACACCAGAGCAGCTGCAGTACCAGAGTGCACCACCTTGCCAGCCAGCTCTTTCTTTACATTGTAACATAGACATAACCTTCTTTTTTTTTTTTCTCCTTTCCTTGAGACAAGGTTATGCTATGTAGTTCTGGCCGGCCTGGAACTCACAGAGATCTACCTGTCTCTGACTCCTGAGTGCTGGAACTAAAGTTATGTGCCACTACACCTGGCCTTACAGTAATCACATACACTGTGGTTGTATTAGGTACATGTGTAATGTTGTACAACCACCAGCACAGCAAAGCTTCATAACTTCTTATCTTGTAGAACTGACACCGTGACTCACCAAAAGGGAGCCTCCAATCTCCATCCTTTGACAACCACCACTCCACATTCTGTCTCTTGTTTCTGACTATTCTGAATGCATCATGTAAGGAGATGACGCAGCATTTGTCTTTCAGGGGCTGATTCATTTCAGTTAGCACAATGTACTCAGGATCCACCCCTGTTGTAGCATGTATCAAAATTTCCCTTACTATGCCTGGTGGTGGTGGCGCACAACTTTAGTCCCAGCACTTGGGAGGCAGAGACAAGTGGATCTCTGATTTCAAGACCAGCCTGGTCTACAGAGTGAGTTCCAGGATAGCCAGGGCTACACAGAGAAACCCTGTCTCAAAACAAAACAAAACCCCCAACACACTCATGCTTACAGAGAGCTCGACTACCTGGGCAGGAAGTAAGAAAGTAGAAAAGTAGAAGCAGATCCAGAAAGGAGGGAAGCAGGAATTCTATTAATGAAAATATAGTGATCAGACATTAACGCTTAATCACTGTAAAAGTAAGTTAGACACAGCTGAAGAGAAAATCTGCGGGCATTTACAGTACAGGAAGGGACAGGAAGAACAGAAAGCATAAGACCTAGCTTTCGGGCTGGTGAGATGGCTCAGTGGGTTAGAGCACCCGACTGCTCTTCCGAAGGTCCAGAGTTCAAATCCCAGCAACCACATGGTGGCTCACAACCATCCGTAAAGAGATCTGACTCCCTCTTCTGGAGTGTCTGAAGACAGCTACAATGTACTTACATATAATAAATGAATAAATAAATAAAAAAGACCTAGCTTTCTTCAATTGTAAAACTCAATGTTATAAGGACATCCTCATATTTACTGATAAATTCAGTTCCAATCAAAGTGGTTTTGGAATGTGCTAAGATTTTAAAGCTCTGTTTTTAAAACAACCTTAGCCCTATTTACAGTAAGAATAAATGCAAGCCACCTCACAGAAAAGAAAAGCATGGTAAGTCATGCAGGCTCACAACTGATGAAATGTTTTCCTTTTTGCCCCGAGGCAGGGTTTCTCTGTAGCTCTGGCTGTCCTAGAACTCACTGTTTGTAGTCCGTGCTGACCTCAAACTCACAGAGATCCACCTGCCTCCATAGTCCAACCTCCGCATGACTGTGTTCTATTCTGCAGGCACTCTCACAGCTACAATGCCCATGGCTCATCCTACAGTCTGCTGCTTCTGCTATTTCTTGCACAAATGTCTTGTTTCTTTGGTTTTATGATCTTTGATTGGAAGTCTCCCATTTTCTTTGGAAACCAATCTGTAAATTCTTTGAGACAAAGTTGTTTGGTTTTTTTTTTTTTTTTTTAGAATAATTGTATTTGTTAAACCCACTTTAGACTCTCCATGATATTTTTAAAAAATATTTGTTTATTTTCTGTATATGAGTACACTGTAGCTGTCTTCAGACACACCAGAAGAGGACATCAGATCCCATTACAGGTGGTTGTGAGCCACCATGTGGTTGTTACTGGGAATTGAACTCAGGACCTCTGGAAGAGCAGTCAGTGCTCACAACTGCTGAATCCTCTCTCCAGCACTTAACCCCACTTTAAAGATTGATTTATGTTCTACGTATACACAGTTCTGTCTACATGTATGCCTGCATACCAGAAGAGATGTCATTATATAGATGGTTATGAGCTACTATATGGTTGCTGGGAATTACCTCTGGAAGTGCTTTTAACCTCTGAGCCATCTCTCCAACCCATTTCATTTTATTTTTAATAATGTGTATGTAAACATAGGTGCTTTTGGAGGCCAGAGGCACAGGTCTCCTAAAACGGAATCAGAGGCAGTTAGAAGTGAGCAACTCAGGTCTCCAACAGGAGCAGCTGGTGCTCTTAAACACCGAGCCATCTTTCCGGCCCCCAAAGGTAATTTTCACAGAAGAGATTTGTTGGTACTGGAGGATCTCTTTAAGGTCTGTGGCGTCAAGATTGTGCCAACAGCGAGGAGACAGGAGTTCTATCACAGAGCCTTCTGGCGGTCTCAGAGTCTACTGCTTTGTTTTGTTGAGACAGATCTCACCAGCTACTTTATGCTGGCTTTACACTTAAGACCTTCTCATCTTAACCTCCCAGGTCACAGTCTATCTCCTTCCTCTTAAGACAGGTTCTTTCTGACAAAACTGGGGGCGGGGGCACAAGTGTGATGTCACAGCCACAGCAGCTCTCTGGAGTCCCTGCTCTACGAGGGAAGGCTCCCACTTCTACCTTGTGACAGCCTACAACTGAGCTTGTAGTTCTGCAGATGGGTGTTTAGCTAAGCTCTGCATGCCCAAAGTCACTTCGTTTTTTGGCCTGCTCATCACTAAACTGGTTTTTCCTTCCTGAATCTATATTGGCAGCATGCATATTTATCCAGCCACCTAACCTGCCACATTTCCTCAAAATAAAAATCTCTACAGTGTTTGTGCAAAACCAAGTAAACACATTTTAGACTAGTGATCCATTATTATTTTATACAGAAAATGTTCTCCACCAGACTGCTTGAGTTATAAATATCAGGCCAGACTCTTTAATATTTCCTCAAAGAGCAACAAAGGTAACTCCTCCTTCTCCCTAGGCTTCGTCTCTATTGCTTTCTCACTGTTTCTGCACAGAACCCAGGAACTGTCACTTGAGTTGCTCCTGGCCTCAGGCTGCTTAGTAGCCCCTCAATATATAAGTACTTCAGTTAACCTGAGGCAAATTTAGCCCTCACTTTCAAGTCAAAATAAGCCCTGTCCAGGTCTTATAACCTTGGCCAGCCCTGAAGCTTCATACCCGCCATGTCCTACACAAAAGGTACTCCTAGACAGACAGGGATTCTGAGCCTGTCCACCATGTCCTACACAAAAGGTATTCCCTGGATAGATGGTGATTCTGAGCCTGTCCCTTACACTTAGACAAAAAAACAAACAAACAAACAAACAAACCCTGAATTCATTTTTTTTCTTTTCTTCTTTTTCTTTCTTTCTTTTTTTTTTTTTTTTTTTTTTTTTTTTGGTTTTTTTCAAGACAGGGATTCTCTGTGTAGCCCTGGCTGTCCTGGAACTCACTCTGTAGACCAGGCTGGCCTCGAACTCAGAGATCCGCCTGCCTCTGCCTCCCGAGTGCTGGGATTAAAGGTGTGCGCCACCATGCCCGGCTAACCCTGAATCCTTACTTATCATGGTTCTTCACATACAGGATATTTACTGTATCATACACTACCCCTGTTACATTTAAATGGACAGCCTCTTCCTAAAGGAAGAAAAACCCATAAATAATAAAGTCTGTTGCATTAACTAATACCTCTTACCATACAGCTGACACTGTGAGAATGCACGCTGAGAGTGGACAAGCATGGTGCACATAAAATCAGTACTGAGATGTGACCAGCACTCACTTGCCTGCCTGCCTGCCTGCCTCTGCGGATGGGCAGTGTGCTCTTCACACTATGTGATCTGCTAAGAAGCAGGCCAAGGACAATAACTGACTGAGGTAGCATAGAGGTATTGGAGGGAACAAAAACCATTTCTAGTTGCTAAACTTTAGCAGCTAAAGCCACCTAATCAAACCAAGAGACAGGCTTCTCTGCTTTTACCTGAAAATCAAAATTCCCTACATAAGAAGCTCTTTATAATTTTATCATTTCACGAAAATGTCATAAACAACAAAACAGGCCAGCAATGTGAAAATATGCTTTGGGAAATAGCAGTGCTTTAAAATGTTTCCTTCAAGGCCAGGCACGGTGGTGCACGGCTTTAGTCCCAGCACTTGTGAGGAAGGAGGACCTCTGTTTGAGGATAGACTGATCTACAGAGCAAATTTTACGACATCCAGGACTAGAGAGACCCTAACTCATTAAAAAAAGAAAAAAAGAAAAACCTCCCTACATGCTGAAATGAAATAGTGTTAGCCTATGCAAATAAGTATGTTTAATAACTGGAACATGGCACATTATGACCATCCACCAGATGACCTATTCACCATGCTGAAATCTTTCATTCCTTGTTCCCACACATAACTCTTCCATACCTGGATGAGAGCAGGTAGCACCGGGGTACTTGTGACCCCAATCGCAGCATTGAGGGTTTCCACTAGTGCCAGCATCTGGCAGAAATACATCATGTCAGCCACATTGTGGAACGTGTCATAGAAGGACTCTAGGGCACAAGCATACAGGATGGTCAGGCCACATGATCTAGCAGGGGCAGCTTCTCCACACCTTACAGGAAAAGAACTTGAGGAAGAAAATAGACACGGAGTCAGGTTCACATTCCTACCCTAGGCCAGGACAGGCTTCAGAACTCCCAGGATGAACTCCCTTATGTCCAGACAAAAACCCTCTGTCCCTTTCTCCTGGTTAAAAAATTAAAAAAGCCACCCCCAGCTTTCATTGTTACTATCTGTTGAAAAGAACAATCTGTGTACAAGACAAAACGGTAACTCTTTTCAGATCAATTACCTCTTCGAAGTTAAAGCTAAATCTATCATGTGAGCAATCAAAAATTCAATTACATAGAGATAAAAGTATTCAATAAAATGAGATTGCAGGAAGGCTGTAGAAATGGCTCAGCAGTGAGATGCACACATTTCTCTGAAAGAGAACCTGAGTTTGGTGCCCAGCACCCGTATGTATCAGGCAGCTCACAAACACCTATAACTCCAACTTCCGCAGACCCAGCTCCCTCTCTGGCCTCCAAGGGCACCTAGCATTCATTTGCACATACAAATAAATGCACACACACTTTTAAAACTTAAATCTTTTTAAAAGTTCATCATTACTACTGCTACTACTACTATTTTTTACTGTGTCTGGTGGTTTAGCCTGCATGTATGTCTATGCACCACTTGTATGCTTGCTGCCATGGAGTGGACACCTGGACTTACAGACATTTGTACCATGTGGCTGCTGGGAATCAAACCCAAGTCCTCTGAGGAGCAATCAGTAAGTGTTCTTACCACTGAGTCATTTCTCCAGCCCCTAATAATAAAATCCTTAAAATTAGATTTCAAAATCCTTAACAGTGTTCATACCTTCAGCACTAATAATTCTTAGAATTCTGAGAAGCTATCCTAACTAAAAAGAGATAACAATTTTTCAAGGCCTTATTAATAATACAAGGTTGTCCTCTGAAATATTTCTCTTTTTTTTTTTTGGTTTTATGAGACAGGGTTTCTCTGTGTAGCCCTGGCTGTCCTGGAACTCACTCTGTGTAGATCAGGCTGGCCTCAAACTCAGAAATCCGCCTGCCTCTGCCCCCCCAACAACAAAAAAGAAAACAAAGGGGCTGGAGAGATGGCTCAGCGGTTAAGAGCACTAACTGCTCTTCCAGAGGTCCTAAGTTTAATTCCCAGCAACCACATGGTGGCTCACAACCATCTGTAATGGGATCCAATGCCCTCTTCTGCTGTGTCTGAAGACAGCAATGATATACTCACATACATGAAATAAAATAAACCTTTAAAAAAAAGAAAACAAAGAAAAAAGAAAGCCACTGGCAGCTACAATCATTATCCATGTATTTGTAATCTAAATCCTCAGTTTAACAGGGTCCATAGAAAAAATAAATTACAGTTGAAAATTGATCACCAATTAGCCAACAGGCCTGTTTCACTTGATAGCTTTTGGACTAGATCACTTTATAGCCTTAATGTCTTAAACTGCTTAATGCATTTAGCATGTCTGTCTGTGTGTGTGTGTATGTGTGTGTGTGGCTGCACACACACCATGGTATGCATGTGGTTGTTAATGGACAATTTGGGGCATTGTTTCTCTCCTACAACCATGTGGGTGGTGGAGCTAGTTTTGGGGCTTGGCAGCAAGCACCCTTACCTTCTGAGCCATCTTGCCATCCCTACAGCCAGCAGTCTTATGAAAAAACACTCAGCATCCACCTACCATCTTAGGTTGAACAAGGTGAGCATTTACTTATCTGAAGGTCCCTGTTTTCCTTCCAGGATGAGAATGCCATAGTAATCCGAGAGTAGCTGCACCTGAGACTTCTCCATTCTCTCCTGTGGTCACATGGAGGCTGCTGGTCACAGGTTGACTATAAGCCCTAGGCATGTGGTCCTAGCTGCCACTGTGCTACCCAAAGTCCAATGTCAGGGGTATAAACAAGTCACAGTTCCTCCCCTTTCAACAGACCCCCCACACACACACACACCCCCAGCTAACCGGCTCCACAGCCGAAAACTGCAGGTGGAAAATGCAGAGTCAGACAGTAGGATACTCTACAAGAGTTCATGTCTCTTTTCAAACAGTTTACATTTTCTATTATAATCTTATTTTCTCCATACCTATTTTGCAAAAGAAACGGTACTGTTAATTGACCTACATTCAGACCACTGGAAAACTGTATTCTCTCTAATCTTTTTGAGAGTGCTCATTTGCAAACTGCTATGATCAAACAAAGAAAAGCAAGTTAGACATTAATTATAGCCTCATAAGCGTTGTTTATGCTACTGTTGACTCTTTCTCTATGCTCCACAACACTACACTAGTGAATATTCCACAGAAATTTCTTACTGATGAAGACACATGAGAAGTTTGTAACTTAATGCCACATGTCACATCTGCAGAAACTTCACCTATAGTTCTTGTTTCCTTAAAACACATCCGCAGAAGTGAAACCTCTAGGCCTGCTCCGGTCAGCATGTTCCTCCAGGAACTGACATAGGGAAAGGCAGGTAAGGCAGGAAAGGCAGGAAGGGCAGGAAGGGCAGGAAGGGCAGGAAGGGCAGGAAGGGCAGGTGCCTATTCACGTCCAAGGCAGAGAGAGCCACCTCAGCTGAGGTAGATGAAATGTCATACTTACCTTTTCCTAAAATAAAGAACCGCACTGTGAGGTTGACAAAGATCCAGGAGAACCCCAGGAGCTGCACAAGGTTGTACATGAACAGGTACCCTTTCTTCAAGTTTGTAAGAGCTGCAAAGCAAAGCAGAGCCGGGCCGTGAGCTCCTGAACACAACTCCGGAGGGAAGCCCTGGTGCCCCGTGTCGTGTACTCACCAGCTTCCTTTCATAGCCCTGCCTAGCTCAGGAGAAAAACTCCACCCCTCGAAACAGATAGAGGGAACTATGTCTCCCTTCAGCTTTTGTCCTAGTTAACATAATTCCTCTCCTCTGGGGTTTGGAGCATTGAGGGGATTATTTTTGGTTTTGTTTTGTTTCTTTAAGATCATGCAGGTCAAACTAGCTCACATAATAGGAAGAATAAATGAAAAAAACAAAAGCAATTCTAACATGTGGTCGTATAGACACATAGGCAGTCCTGTCTGCGAAGGGCAAAATGGGAACACAAAGGCAGTGAGAGCACAGCACCGCCTCCAAGGAGCTGATGACGGGCTGGAAAGCCACAGCACAAGCCAGAAGGAGACAGAGAATGTCCTCTGAAAAAAAGACATTAGCCTGGGAAACAGGCAGTCTATGTGGCTAAGCCAGGATCTGAGCTGCGCCTCTAGACATGGGCAGGATGAGGACACAGCCAGAGGCAGAAGAGGGAACAAGCACTCTGTCCACAGAACGAGCTTGGCCTTACAGGCCCCTCCCTCACAAGACAGGGGAAAAGAAAGGACAAAAAGGACAGTCTCTGGCAGAGACTCCAGGCCAACTGTGTCACCAATACTCTCATCAACACTTTACTGATGCCCAGACCACAACAGTATGGTCAAAATAAAACCAGCCCATCTCATAGGGCCAAAAGACACCACATGTAACACACTTAGTCAAACTTCTTCATAATGCAAAATGTACACTTCCTTCCCCATCATGAAGAACCCTAGCATCAGGAAACCATGAATTTATTTAAAAAAAAATCCATGTTTTAAGTTTTTGGTTGTTTTTTTTTTAATTTATCAAGTTTAAAACACTAAAAAGTTAATGTAAATATCAAAGGTAGCCTTTAAAAACACAACTTTATTACTGGGCCAGTCATGTTGGTGCCCAGCACTCTGGAGGCAGAGGCAGGGGGATATCTGTGAGTCTGAAGCCAGCCTGGTCTATGTAGTAAGTTCCAGGCCAGCCAGACCTTGTCGCAAAAGTTTAAAACACAGCAAACGCTAATCACCATCATCATCATCACCATCCCCCCTCACCACCATCATCACTCCCACCATCATCATCACCACATCCCCCCTCACCACCATCATCATCACCATCCCCCCTCACCATCATCATCACCACCATCCCCCCTCACCACCATCATCATCACATCTCCCCTCACCATCATCATCACCACCATCCCCCCTCACCACCATCATCATCACCACCCCCCTCATCATCATCATCACCACCATCCCCCCTCACCAGCATCATCATCACCACCCCCATCATCATCACCACCCCCCTCACCATCATCATCATCACCATCCCCCCTCACCACCACCATCACCATCCCTCCCCACCATCACCATCATCATCATCATCACTATTGTTGTTGTGAGGGGGCAGGCTCATGTGCTGTGGCTCAGTGTGGAGGTCACATGTCTGTGACATCAGTCCTGTGATGTCCGTGCTCTCCTTTCACTTTTGTGTGGCTTCTACAGACTCACATAAAGTTTGTGCAGGCAACTGTCTTCATTGAGGTGGCTCCCTGCGTTGGTCTTTGCCTCCACTAGTCCTCTTTAGAGACTAAGTTTTTATCTTTTAAGATGATTTTTTTAAATCTGTCATCACTCAAGCTTTTTTTGTTTTTGTTTTTTTCGAGACAGGGTTTCTCTGTGTAGCCCTGGCTGTCCTGGAACTCACTTTGTAGACCAGGCTGGCCTCGAACTCAGAAATCCGCCTGCCTCTGTCTCCCGAGTGCTGGGATCAAAGGCGTGTGCCACCACGCCCGCACTCAAGCTTTTTTTAAACTCACTTAAAACACAACACACACACACACACACTCAGAATCTTAAATGTGTAAAACACAAGATCTATGTCAATTAAAGTGGAGATCTACCCCTCCAAAGAATTTCTGGGAACTCTTGAGGTACCAGAGAACACGATTTGGAAACCACTTCTCTAAAGCTACCTCCATCCTTCCTTCAGGCATGTCAATGCTGCCCTGCAAAGCTTTGATTCAGCACACACCTCACTCGTCCTTCTGCAGTCCACACGTGAATCTCCTGAGACCTGCACGAGCCTGCCGCTGGAGCGTCAGTTTTTCAGGTGCCCACACTTAACTCATCCGGCTCCACACCTAGAGTTACTCTAGTGCTTCCCAGGCCGTGTGTGTAACAGGCAGCTGCTGGACTTAGGCACCATCACCACGAACGTTATATAGTCACTTACAGACCTTCTTTCTAATAAACATTTGGTTAGATAAAATGATTTTTTTTTTCTAAAATTCTGAGATCTGGGTGGGGTGGCACACACCTTTAATCCCAGCACGCAGGAGGCAGAGGCAGGCCAATTTCTGCATGTTCTAAGCCAGCCTGGTAGACATATTGAATTCCAGGCCAGCCAAGAAACCTTATCTCAAAATAAAATAAAATAAAATAAAATAAAATAAAATAAAATAAAATAAAATAAAATAAAATAAAATGAAAACTCTGAATGGGGTTAAAGAGCCAGCTCAGTGGCCAAGACCACTTGATACTCTTGTAGAGGCCCTTGGTTTGGTTCCCAGCACCCGCATGGCAGATAGCAACTGGTAGTAACTTGTTTCAGGAACTACAACACTGTCTTCTGGTCTCCTGGACTCCACAGGCACACGGTACAGACATACATGGAGACACTTTCCACCTTAAGAACTGATAACCAAAGGCATCCTTGCCACGGCCCTTCAGACATCAAGTGAGAGAAGATGCCAGGCTAAAGGGGTGTGGCCTTAGTCCACGCCCATTTCCACTGCCTACACAAGGTGAGTGCTGTCTGCCCTTAGTCTGTGCATAAGACAAGGTTCTCTTCTGCTGCATTAGCCCTGGTTTACTCAGACAAGGCTAGTCCCAAATAGAAAGAAAAGGCAAGGCTTTAGAGTGGTGTTCATAGCTTCAAACTAAACATAAACTCACCCAAGCTTGCATCAGGGTGAAAGTCCCCACTCTCCCCCAACACCGCATCTACCCAGCCCATCACCAGTTGACTCATAACCACCTTAGCCACTTACTTTCAGGGGAGCCTTCCCTTTCTAGTCTGAGTTTATTTAGGCGTTCTTCCTCCTAGAATTTAGACAGAAAATTTTCAAGAATACAAGTTAGAATTCCCAGGTGCTGGGAGCATGACCTGACCCCTCAGGCTGCCCCTTCCCACCATGTTCATCAGCGCTCTACGGAGAGACTGTTGCAGATCACCGCCTGAGCACTGAGTCTAGTACCCCATCCAATGGCGAATCAGCTAGCTGGGCAGTCTTGTACTCTTACAGCTTGCTATAGCACCAAACACAGTGGTAGGCTAGGGTAAGAAGTGCCATTTCAGACGGTACATTCCAGAAACTACATTCCTAGTATAAGCTCTGGGGTTTTGTTTTTGTTTTTGTTTTTTTTTTCAGATGCTAAAATCATAACTAATGTCAGTGTAAACTTGTGGTTAGCTTAATATACAGACAGACACATAAAGGTATATTTCTCAGTATCTGAGTATGCACACCTGTATTTCCTCACTGTCAGCTGATCTGGGTGCTAATATCACTCTCCAAAAATAAAGACAGCTTGGGCTGGAGAGATGGCTCAGTGGTTAAGAGCAATGGCTAGGCTTGATTCTTAGCACCCACATCTGTTGATGCTCTCTTCTGGCCTCTGTGGGCACAGACCTACATGCAGACAAAATACCAATACACATACAAGTTTTTGTTTTTTTTTTAAAAGATAACTCCTTAAAGAAATGGTTATCTAGAACTGAAGCGAAGTGTATGCAAGCTACACCTGATTATAGAGTGCCTGAAAGTAAGAAAGGGAGAAGAGAAAAGAAAAAAAAATCCTGCAATGGTGAAGGCCTTTGAAAGATGCACTAGGCCAAGTGGAAGAGCCTCCAATGGGATGATGTGAGCCACAAGAACAGTGTTAGAGTATAATCCTACACATAAATTTATGGAAATGACTGAATAAGGAAATGGGAGAGAACAGGTGAACTTCTCATGTAGAAAATTTCCAAACAAATGATATGGAAACAAAACTCCCTGCTCTGAAAGAGTGGCCGGGCAGACTTCCTTCCAGAGAGCACAGTGGGATGGGGAGAGGCCCATAAACGCTGTCCTGGCCAGCGGGCCAAGCTTGGGTCAACAGTGCTGTGGCTTTGCCTCTGTGTCTCGGGCGTGTGATAAGAGGGTACTTTACCTTCCCCGAGACCCCGTCACCTCCTGAGACCCCGTCACCTTGGCCTGGCCCTGAGGTAGCCTACCAGTCTTACATGATGAGCACTTCACAATCACGTCCCAAGCCTCCGAGTTCCTGTGTAACGTGTCCCACTCTATCAAACCCTCATGAGTTCATCTTCAGAAATGAGAGCTTAGCCTCGCTCACCTTGGCTCTCAGCTCCATTTCCGCATCAGATTCATCCAGCCAGCGATCAAAGTCAGGGGCCAAAAACAATGGGCGCTTCTCTTGCTTGGTGAGTCTTTCCCACCAATGACTCCCCTTCTTCTGGACTGTGATGTTCACCTGCCTCTGGGTCAGCCTGTACGCCGGCTGGGAGAAAAAGCGAGCGTTAGAACTCCTTTCCTGCACTGGCTGCACTATGCTGCGGTGACTTCACAGAGCAGCTGCATGGGTGTTGCCTCCTCTTCCATCCCTGCTTCTACAAGCCATGATAAGTGGAGAGCACTGTCCACCGAGGGCTACTGGAAAGAGCAGCAGTTTCTTTTTCTGGCTTCTCAGTCAGCCTCCATGGGCATGCCATGTTCTCAGCACCCACGACAGGGCTATTTGAGCCACCACAAAATGAGCTCTGGCACAGGAAAATTCATAGACTCTCGACACCAGGCCAGAAGTATGAACCAAACCTTCAGCTTCCTGAGGCTAAAAGAAGGAAACTGCTCCTATACTCCCAGCATTTTTTAAAAATCCTTTTCACCCTTCATCCTTTCTGCATCCTATGATCCTTATTGGCACAGTGACTGAGTCTCATGAAAACCTTACAGTGAGGGCTTCAGCAGCTATCGCCTGACTCTCCTCTGTCATCACTAAAATAGGAGAATACCAGAACTGGAAGAGAGCTAGAGGTTTCATCTGAGCCCTTATCTAACACGTAAGGGGAAAAAATGAAGTTCATATCAATTAATGGCCAAGCCCAGATGCAGCTCTGGTGCTCTGGCTCTCCAGTATGTCCACTCCTTGGCAGCCACACACAGCAGCATCTGTTCCAAATGCAGCAGTCTCACTCCCCTTTGCTCATCTTCAGAGTCTGTCCTTATGTCACCTAACTATTAGGACACACTTCTTAACGTGGAAAGGTTACAAGAAAGCAGAGAACATACCTCTGGCTTCACAAGGTCTAAGAACTCCAGGTGAAATTCATAGACATTGTCTCCTTTGGCACCGTGTCCCTGAGCTGCAAACAAAAGAATGTCAATTTTGTGAATTTAAGCACAGCAAGGCCACCCCAAATCCACCCTGCTACAGTGCTTTGAAAAGGAAGGCAAAAGCTAACAGTTCCCATCAAAAGTGTGGGAGCATGGGAACGTGAGGGCGGAGCTACTCAACAGCTGGATAAGCCCAACTATGGGCAAACTTGAACTCCATATGATTACTGATGGTTTGTTTTGGACTATTTACGATAACAGCCTGCATAATACTCAGTACTATATCAGTAAAAAGAAGGTGAAGGAAGAGGAGGAGAAGGAAGAAAAGGAAGAAGAGAAAGGAAGAAGGAAGAGAAAAGGAAGAAGAGAAAGAGGAGAAAGGCCCAAAGGGGAGGCACATATGTAAAGTTTAACTTTCTCATTTACTTTGATTCTAAATTCTGAGCAGAAAAAAAATCAGATGTTCCTGACTGGGCTAAGACAGGCTGCAGGACTGGGATGTGGTTCAGCAGTCCTTATCTGCCAGCAGGCACCAGGCCCTGGGTTCAAATCCCAAGACAAAGACAGAGAGGGGGAAGGGAGGAGAAGGGAGGAAGGGAGGGAGAGAGGGGGAGAGAGAGAGGGAGAGAAAGAGGAAGAGAAAGAGGAGGGAGGGAGGGAGGGAGGGAAGGGGAGAGGGAGGGAGGGAGGGAGGGAAGGGGAGAGGGAGGGAGGGAGGGAGGGAGGAAGGGAGGGAGGGAGGGAGGGAGGGAGGGAGGGAGGGAGGGAGGGAGGGAGGGAGGGGGAGAGAGAGAACGTGCACGAGAGCACAAGAGCATGTACAAACTGTACTGGCTGGTTTTGTGTCAACTTGACACAAGCTGGAGTTATCACAGAGAAAGGAGCCTCCCTTGAGGAAATGCCTTCATGAGATCCAGCTGTAAGGCATTTTCTCAATTAGTGATCAAGGGGAGAGGGCCCCTTGTGGGTGGTGCCATCCCTGGGCTGGGTAGTCTTGGGTTCTATAAGAAAGCAAGCTGAGCAAGCTGAGCAAGCCAGGGGAAGCAAGCCAGTAAGGAACATCCCTCCATGGCCTCTGCATCAACTCCTGCTTCCTGACCTGCTTGAGTTCCAGTCCTGACTTCCTTTAGTGATGATCAGCAATGTGGAAGTGTAAGCTGAATAAACCCTTTCCTCCCCAACTTGCTTCTTGGTCATGATGTTTTGGCAGGAATAGAAACCCTGAGTAAGACACCAACTAACTCAAAGATGGCTCTAATCTAAAGCCTTCTAGTCAGGGACAGAATGAAGGTAGAAGCCAACCTGTCCTTTAGCAGTTCCAAATGCAACAGGGCAGAAGATGGGCTGAGCTAAGGAACAATCCCTGAGGTAGCCACTCCATCCCTGAGCCAGGACATGGCTCTTTTCCCAAATCAAGCAGTCTCTTGGTCCAAGCACCAATGACCACTAGACCCAGAAACTACCACAGGTCACTTCTCCCTCTCCTCTCCACTGTCTTCCTCTTGGTTCCTTCTGGGTCTCCCCTCCCTCCTCGGGCCACTTTAGTACAACCTGCCAAATATTTGCTAAGATCATACATTCCTTAAAGTAGAACAGCTCACAGGCTAAATTCTTAAGCCTATGATACTACCACCACAACTCTATCTTGAAAAACACATCAAAGCCAGACTGTGACTTCATGGAAGTAAAGCAGGGTGGATGGAGCTGTAGGTGAAACAGAATTCCACTTTCCAATAACCCAGGAAGTTAGGGTTGGCTCACATACACAATCCCATCGAGTAAGAAGTAACAGTAGGGTCAGATGTTGAAGACCATCCTCAGCTACATGGCAAGTTTGAAGCCAGTCTGGACTACTTGAGGTGCAAGTAAAAAGAAAAAAAAAAAAAAAAAAAAAGCTGGGCGTGGTGGCACATGCCTTTAATTCCAGCACTCAGGAGGCAGAGGCAGGTGGATTTCTGAGTTCAAGGCCAGCCTGGTCTACAAAGTGAGTTCCAGGACAGCCAGAGCTATACAGAGAAACCCTGTCTCGAAAAACCAAAAAAAAAAAAAAAAAAAAAAAAAAAAAGAAAAGAAAAGAAAAAAAAAGACAATAACTCTAGAAAATCAGAATGGCAAGGAAGTAAGGAGACCCAGGCACTGGCTGCCTGTGAACACAGACCCAGGGCCCTGAGCACAACAGGAAGCCTACTGAGGAGCTACAGAGAAAACATGGGCCAGACTCTTGGAATCAGAGACCATCAGACTAGCAAAGTCTCAAAAACTTTTCATCTGGGAATGGTGGATGCAGGCCTATAATCCAGCCCTTAAAAGGCTGGGACAGGATGCAGAGCTCAAGGCTATCCCGAACCACATCGTAAGACCATGTCTCAAAAATCCTTTGAAAAAAGGAAAGACAGTTCCACTGGGTTGAGGATCCAGCTCAGTGGTGGGGCTCGTATTCAGCGTTTGGGAGGCCCTGGGGGTGATACCACCCACCCCCACCACCTTCCTCAGCACACGTGTAATAAGTTGTCCATCTCTGCCTCCATTATAGTTGTTGGTTTGTTTGTCTTTTAAGAAATGGAAGATTTAAATGCTTCTTGTGTGTGTGTGTGTGTGTGTGTGTGTGTGTGTGTGTGTGTCTGCCTGCATGTGTATCTGTGTATTGTGCCAGTGGTTCTATTTCAGCTTCAAACAGAGATGCAAACAGCCACTGATATGTGGAAATATTTGATTATAAGAGTCATCTACAGGCTAGAGAGATGGCTCAGTGGGTAAGAGCACCAACTGCTCTTCCGAAGGTCCTGAGTTCAAATCCCAGCAACCACATGGTGGCTCACAACCAACAGTAATGAGATCTGACGCCCTCTTCTGGTGCGTTTGAAGACAGCTACAGTGTACTTAGAGATAATAAATAAATCTTTAAAAAAAAAAAGTCATCTACATGCTCCAAATGCTCTGATTTAAAAACAAAACAAAACTATTGCAGATGGAGAAACAGCTCAGCAGTTATAAATAGCTCTTGCTTCTCTTACATAGGGCCAGAGTACAGTTCCTAGCACCCACATGTCTGTTCATATCTGTATGTAACTCCAGTTCCAGAAAATATGAAACATTTGTCTGACCTTTGTTGTCATACATACACATTCATACATACCATACATATACACATACATATGTATATATATATAGTTTTAAATATATATGTGTGTGTATGTATATGTATGTATGTACACACACACATGTTTGTAAAGTATGGTGGCACATGCCCTTATTCTCAGTACTCAGGAGGCAGAGGCAGGGAAGATCTCTATGCGTTTAAAGCTATCCTGGCCTACATAGGGTGTTCTGGCCATCCAAGGTATATACTGAGAGCCTGTTTCGAAAACAAACTAAATAGAGAAGAGAGGTAGGTAGGTAGACAGACAGACAGACAGACAGAAAAATTATTTTTAATTTTTTTTTTAAAGACAAACTGCCATCGTGGGGGCTGGAGAGATGGCTCAGCGGGTAGAGCACTGATTGCTCTTCTGAAAGTCCTGAGTTCAAATCTCAGCAACAGCATAGTGGCTCACAACCACCTGTAATAAGATCTGACGCCCTCTTCTGATGTGTCCCAATCAGCTACAGTGTACTTATGTATAATAATAAATAAACTTTAGGGCTGGAGCGAGCAGGGCAGAGCGAGCGGAGTTGACCGGAGTGAGTGAGGCTGACTGGAGCGAGCAGAGGTCCTAAAAATTCAATTCCCAACAACCACATGAAGGCTCGCAACAATCAGTACAGCTACAGTGTACTCACAAGCATAAATAAATAAATCTTCCCAAAAACCCTGCCATCTGCCTTCTGATCTATGCAGAGGTCTTCGAGCATCGGCCCAGATACTAACCTTTGAAATGCAGCACATTGTCTGTGATGCTGATAGCAGGGTTCTGTGAAGAGACCAGGGACACAAAAGACATTTCAATATGAGAAATTATAGTAAAGCAGAATTTCTTCCCCTCCTCCTCCTAGAGACTGACAGACCCTGTGCCTCCCCGCTAAGAGTGAGGGGTCTGTTCACATCCCTGCAGGCTTCTGTGTCTATGGTGCCTCCCTGACTGCTGCCTCCTCCAAAGACTCCAACTCTACAGAACGATGAGGCTATGAATCGGTCCATTACGATGATGGCTAGGCAGGCAAGGAGCTATATGAGGTGAATGAGGGAACAGACAGATCTCGAAGGCTGCATCCCTGTGCACCCAGCGGAACAGATGACTCACTTCCTGTGAGAAGGTAGCAAGGACGCAGACAGAGAGCACAGACTGGCGTCAAGGGTTATTCAAGTTGAGAAGAGAACGAGCATCATGGGAACCAGTGGTTGAGAGCACCAAGGGGAGAGCCTCATACCAAGCCTTACAGCAGGGCTGGGCTCACAACAGTCAGCAAGTCACTTTGTGTTCTAGTAGCTCCAGCTCCAGATTCCCACCACTCAAATTTCTCATTTATCCCCAGAAAGGGCTTTAATGCACACTTTGGCAGCCTAAAGTAAAACTAAACATTTTTTTCACTGGATTAAAAAAAAAGCCCACCTCCTTAGCCGGGCATGGTAGTGCACGCCTTTAATCCCAGTACTCGGGAGGCAGAGGCAGGTGGATTTCTGAGTTCGAGGCCAGCCTGGTCTATAAAGTGAGTTCCAAGACAGCCAGGGCTATACAGAGAAACCCTGTCTCGAACACCCTCCCCCCAAAAAAAGCCCACCTCCTACCGATAATTCAAGGTGTCTCTGCAAGAGGTGGTCCGGTCCCTGTGTCATCTCTTTTTCTGCTTGACTCTCAGCTCTACTCACCAAAGGAAACCACCACCAAGGCAGAGAGAAGCCTGGAGAGTGGTGTACTAGGTCCGTGGGCACCCACATGCTCTATGCACAGCCAAGGGCAGCCAGAAGGGGGCGGCTGAAAGCTTGGAGAATGTCAAGCTTCCATGGGCAGTCTCCTGAGTGGAAGTAAAGGCTTCACATAGAGGATTCAGACTCGGAATAGTCTCTAAGACAGGAGGACAGACAGAACTAAAACCTCATCCAAAACAGGACGACTACAGAAGTTATTCACCAGGGCACCAAGATACAGCTTTCCAAGTATATTCCTATGCCCCAGCCACTCTCCCAAACACCCTAGTACACAGTACTCAAGAACTCCAAAAATTAGAAGGTGCAGACCCAGTGGTGGAAAGTAAGATCGAAGCTTAAACCACAGTATCTGCTCAAGCACATAGACCCCAATGCTGAGAACACATAGAGAGCCGTGCCTTGGCTCACTGGATTCCTGCAAGAGCAGCGATATCTACCCTAACTTCAGACCCACTCTCAAGAACTCACTTGTAGGAGCTGTGCTGGGAACTAGGCCCTCCTCTTCTGTTACTATATTTTCAAAAACAGATAAAGAGAAAAAGAAAAGATTTACCCCAGAAGGAAATCTTCCTCCATAAAATATGGCAAGGATGACTGTTCTCCTGTTGACCACTGAATAGGCAGAGAGCCACATTTCTGGGGTGTGAGGGGTTCTCAGCAAGAGAAAGACATTTTTTTGTTGTTGTTGTTTTATTTGGTTTTTCACCATATTAGAAACCAAACTTAGAGCCATGTGCATGCTAGGAGAGTGCTCTCTACTACTGAGCTATATTCCCCAGCCCAAGAAACAGGTTTCTATGTGAATGTGATGCATATCATAGGAAGCTATACAGATCTGGGATGCCTTAGAGCTAAATTTTCAACTTAGGTCTTTCCTTGTATTCCACATATCCTATTTCCTTTTCATGGGAAATCAAAAGAGGCTTGGGTGGCCTGATTTTTCTCTCCTCAGACAGGTATGTCCAAACAAGGCTGACATACCTGGTCATACTACAAGCTAAGTAGTTGGCTAAACATGTTTGTGAGCCACAGATTTCAAGTCCTAACTCAGCCATAAGAGGGCAGATCCTGCCCTGCTGAACACTGTGCGTGTTAGGTTTAGCCTCCCCAAAGGTGGTGGTCACGGAAGGAGATCTTTCAGTTTTAAAAAAAGGCTTATGCAGAGCGGAAAAAATGGCCCACTGGTTAAAAGTGCTAACTGCTCTTCCAAAGGACCCTGGTTCAATCCCAGCACCCACGTGGTGACTCACTATAACTCTGGTTCCAAGGGATCTGATGATGCCCTTTTCTGGCCTCCTCAAGAGCCAGGCATGCATGTAGTACACAGACCATAAACCATATATATATAAAACAATTAAAATAGCTAGGCATGATGGTACACGCCTTTAATCCCAGCACTCAGGAGGCAGAAGCAGGCAGATCTCTGTGAGTTTGAGGCCAGCCTGATCTATAGAGCTAGTTTCAAGACAGCCAAGGCTATCACACAGAGAAATCTTGTCTCAAAAAAAAACCAGAATCAACAACAATAATAAAGGCTTATGCCAAACAAATTCAAAATTAAAAGAAAAAAAAAGGAACCCCTGTGGTGGTAATAATTTTAGAGCATGTAACTTACATACAGGACAGGCTGTGTTACTAGATGCATGTGACTTTAATATTGTTCCTAGGACCCTGACACCTGTATCAAAGTGAGCTGATACATTTGCCTAAAGGCTTTTAAATGATACCAACATAGCTACACTATGGAGCTACATTAAGAGCTGGAGCAGATTTTATTTGTTTGTCTGTTTATTGACACACGGTTTGTCCATGTAGCCCTGGCTGACCAGGAAGACCAGGTTAGGCTCAAACTCAGAGATCTACCTTCCTGTGACTCCCAAGTGCTGTGGTCAGACATGCACCACTATGCTCACTCCTACCAAGGACCGAAGGATCCCACAAGCTGTGGCTACTTGGACATGAAGTCATGGCCTAAGGCTTGTCTGATGCCCTCACTGTAAAGCAACGGTTAGGGAGAAAGGTGAGTTTGCATCTAGTTACCTTGACCTACGTGCAGGGAAAGATTACCAGGGACATGTCATACCTTTGATAGATCTTGAGTTTTGATCTAAAGGACAGATTATAAGGAAGAAATTATATGACATGCCTCTGGGAGATTTTGAACTCTGATCTTAATTTCTAACACCCTACACCCTGCTGGGCTTCCAGCACTGAAATCCACGCTCACTTAGCTGAATGAACATTCTCAGGGCAAAAGCCTTTTCTGACTTCCCAACCTTCCTCTCCCTCCATCTCCCTCCATCTCCCTCTGTCCCTCTCTCCCTCTCCCTATCCCTCTATCTCCCATGTGTGTGAGACCCTGTTCTAGGGTGACCTAGAACTCACTGTGTAGACCAGGCTAACCCTGAGGAGTTTCTGGTATTTTTATTTAATGCTTTTGTTTTTAACAGAAAGGCTGATTAACACAAGCCAGCCTTTTTACTAAAAAAGGAATAAACCTTTGCTTACGAAAAGTACATGGCTAGAAAAAGAAGCAAAAGATGGTCTTGAAGTCAGCTAGACCTAGACTCCTATCTGATCATCTTTATTTGCTTCTCTTTCACCTTCAAATCCACAACCCTTCAATCACTGTAATTTTTAAAATAGCGAGACTACCCATGGCTCTGTATAGTACATACAGTAAAGAAATGAGTTTAATCCTCAGGACCCACATGGTAGAAGGAAAGAACCAACTCCTTGGGTTGTCTCCTGACCTCTAAACATGTGCCCTGGACATACACATACACAATACACACATGCACAAACACACACACTAAATAATGTGGGAGGAAAAGTTAAACAAACAAAACCAAATTTCAGAACTATTCTGAGCATTAAGTTGGAAGAACATACAGGATGTTGACATTAGTCAACCTCATTGCTCTCTTCCTCCTCTTCCACATCTAAGTGTCTGTGTCTGCAGGACAGCAGCTTTTACTTCATATTCAAAATCAGAGCCGACATTAATGCTCTTCTTCCCCCTTACTTCCAATAGCTTAATCAATAGCTTCTCCCTGCACCCATCTTTGTCCAGTGCTCTCAACAGTGTGCTGTAATGATTGTTTGTTAGCTTCTCTGATCCTCTGGACTTTTGTTGCTTGATAGCAGGGAGCAGTTATGTTTGGCTCTATGTTCCCAATGCCTCAGTAATTATTCAAGGGAGTGAAATTAAAGAAACTCATCCCATTTTCATAGCCTCTGACATAAGCGCAGTTTGTGAACTTTCTACCTAGCAGGCCTTTACACAGAGGGCTTCCTTCTCGTTCACATGCTCTGCCTGTGTGTGATTGTGTGATGAGAACCTGTGTATAAGCACTAATACAGCAGGGCTGAACCGCAACCTGTGAGAGGCCCTGCTTCCAAGATGAGCCTCTGGCTGACACCAGGAAACCTACCTGGCTTCCCTAACCTGTGCCTGCCATATGGTTTATCATAAAGAAAGAAAAAAATATAGTTGGAGAGTATTTTCTTTTTTTCTTTCTTTCTCTCTCTCTCTCTCTCTCTCTCTGTCTCTCTCTGGTTTTTGATTTTTTAAGACAGGGTTTCTCTGTATAGCTCTGGCTGTCCTGGAACTCACTCTGTAGACCAGGCTGGCCTCGAACTCAGAAATCCGCATGCCCCTGCCTCCCAAGTGCTGGGATTAAAGGCATGCATCACCACTGCCTAGCAGAGAGTATTTTCTTAATTGGTGATTGGTGAGAGAGGGCCCAACTCATTATGGGTGGTGATATCCCTGGGCTGGTGGTCCTGGGTTCTAGAATAAAGCAAGCTGAGTGAGCCAAGATGAGCAATCCAGTATACAGCACCCCTCCATAACCTCTGCATCAGCTCCTGCCTCCAGGTTCCTGCCCTGCTTCAGTGTCTGATCTGACTTCCCTCACTGATGGACTACAGTGTGGAAGTGTAAGCCAAATAAACCTTTCCTCCTCGACTTGCTTTTGGTCAAGGTGGTTCATCACAGCAACAGTAACCCTGACTGGGACACTTTGCATGTCAGTGCTGGGATTTTAACCTGGGTCCTCTGCAGAAGCAGCCAGTGCTCTTACCACTGAGCCTCCAGCCCCCTCGTATTGCTTATTAACATGCAGGGTTCTGCTCAGATGTTATCTCCTTGGAGATGTTCCCAGAATAGTGAAGCTGCAGATGTCCTTGTGAATTACAAACTTCAGCCTCTTCCCACCAATCACTCAAGTGGAAACTCATATCCCACCACCAGTTAGTCCTAAGACCCTCTTACTGAGCTGGGTGTGGTGGCCTTTAATCCCAGCACAAAAAGAGGCAGTTGGATCTGAACCAGCCTGCTCTACAGACAAGAGTTCCAGGACTTGCAGAGCTACAGAGAGAAACCCTGTTTCAAAAACAAAACAAAACAAAAACCAACTTACTGAAACACCATGTTTTCCCACAAAGATGTTCACTGAACAGCGATAAGCCTCACCACTTTAGCTAAAAATAAACAAACACTCCAGTGTGCAAGAAAGTATGTCCCCGGCTTAGTGGTGGTGGAACGCCTGAAGCAGAACCACGGTATCTGGCATGAATCTGGAATGTTGGCACCTAAATTCTGAAGTAGCCTTTTGCCAGTGATTGTTGTCTGAGATTTTATGAAGTTATTCTTTTGAAGGATTCTCAGAGCCTTCGCATAGCTTAGTCTCCAGGCTTGCCTAGCAAACCAGGAAGTGTCTGTATGGCTAAAAATCGCTTAAGGTGATAGCTCTTTCAATACACCCCCAAGAACAGATAAGTTTTCTTATATGGAAAAGGGTTTGGGTTCAGTCCTTGAGAGGCTCATCCCCTTGCTGCCTGAGAAGCCTAAGATCATCCTGTCTTGTCCCTCTTCGATCAATAGTCCCACATAACCCAGAGCACTGACAAGGCACGCCTTTAATCCAGCACTTGGGAGGCAGAGGCTGGCAGAGCTCTGAGTTCAAGGCCAGCCTGGCCTCTAAAGCAAGTTCAGGAGAGCCAAGGCTCTGTTACACAGAGAAACCCTGTCTCAGGGTGTGTGGGGTGTGTGTGTGTGTGTGTGTGTGTGTGTAAGGACTGAGGTGCATATTTTACATATCAAAGCAGACGTGGCCTCCAGGTTCTCTCAGACATTGTGTGTGTGTGAGCTCTCAGCAAGCCCCTGAGTAATTTTTAAAATACAGATTCTAAGGACTCAACCTTCTGCTCAAAACTCTTCAATAGTTCTCACTGCTCTACCATGAAATCCAAGCTCCTCCCTTACCATGGCAACAAGGCTCTACATGACCTACATCTTTAAACCCTCCAACCTCCTCTCCCGCTTTTCCTTACAACACCCCACACATACTAATGTCCTTTCTGTTCCCCAGGAACCCTCCAAGGCCCAGGCCTGTCTTTAAGTCTGTGCACTTGTCAAAATGTTCTCTTTCTCTCTCTCTGTCTCTGTCTGTCTCTCTCTGTCTCTGTCTCTCTCTCTCTGTCTGTTCCTTTTTCCCACTTTGTGTGTGTAATGAAGGGGGTCTATCCCACAGCCTGTCTAGCATTCGAAGACCATTCTTCCACTGAGCTGCAAGCCCAGCGCTCCTCCGTGCCTCCTGCATAACTCATTCTATCCTCGTGGCTCAGACCTCCTCATTTCCTCCACTCGGCCTCCTCTGACCACTCAGTTAAGCCTGCCTCTGCCATCTCAGGTCTCCTTTATTTACGCTCATCTAGAGGCCTGTTTGATGCAGTACCTCCTGTCTAACCCCTCAACTGGAAGGCACTACCTTTATATTACATACTGTGACCAGCATCTAGTCCATGGCCTTGGATCTAAATCAAATCGAATGACCAAGCTCGTTTACTGCTTTATGAGTAGTTTTGTTTTGTGGTTATGAACAGTTTAGAGTTTCTGAATTATATTGTGAAATGTTTCAAGCAATTGGCCAAACACTGGAAACTGTAACAAACACTGCCATCCATAACTAATATGCATTGACAGTATGCTCTATTTGTCTGTGGCTTAAAAGGAAATAAAACAGACACTGGTACAGTTGCAATTACTTAAAACACATCTTCAATTCAATCAGACATTGCCAAACTATTCTGGGAAAAAAAATGCCAATTAATACTCTCACTAACTGTATTAAAGATGACTCACTGAGGGCCAGCAGAACAACAAAAAAATACCTCACGTTGGGCCAGAATGATAGCTCGGTAAGCAAAAAACGCTTCTACCCAAGCTTGACCATGGTCTGTTCTCGGACCCGAATGATAGGAGAGCGCTGACTCTGAAAGCTGTCCTCTGACCTCCACAAATGCACTGTGTCTCAATCTTGAACAAACACACATGGGTGTGCGCGCACACACACACACGCACGCACACACACACACACACACACAGTGAATTTAATTTTTCCCTTAATTTGAGACAGGGTAGCCCTGGCTAACCTGGAACTTGCCAGGTCGACCAGGCTAACCTCAAACTCACATATACCTGCCTCTGCCTCCCAAATTCTGGATTAAAGGTATGACCACCACAGCCATCCCCTCCCCACAGAAATGTTTACTGTCTCTCTTCCAAACATACACAGCATCAACTGATGTCAGACACTCTCTGTACTTGCCAACCTCTGTGTGGAAAGAATAGCATGTGCTCATACGCCCTGCTTATCCCTGAAGCTAGGCAGGCAGTGTTTCAGCATCTTGGACATTCATTATTATCTGTTCTTTTTTTCTGCTAGAAGACACATGTTTTCTTACTCTGTTCTTTAGGAAAGATGCTAGTCGTCTGCAGCGTATTTGGGGCAAGTATAGCCTTCAAGCTTGCCTTCCTCATCAAGCTTCTCCTTTAGGATTTACACTTTGTTTCTTAAGGTGTTCTTCTCCTCCATTTTCCTTAGCAGCTTCACTTTACACAGTCAGTTTTTTCATTAACCCAGGTAAAAAGGATTTCTGCCAATGTCCTAGAGGCAGTAATCTTATCTTTTTGCCACTTGGATTGATAGTTCTCTTAATCCTATCTTCTGAATGATTCGTCCTTTCTCAATTACTGTGTAAAGCCATCTTGGCCATGTGATAAGGTTTCGTATGTAGACGGGTCTGCTAACAGATGGTGCTCAGCTTCAGTGCTCTGTGTATCTATCTCTCATCTAAGATTTAACATCACAGTCATATAAAACCCCACATGCTTGGATGGCACACGAGAATTAAAAAATCCCCTCTAAACCCAGTTCAAACATCAAAAGAACCCTTCCCATGACTCAGACATTATTACTCATATTTATGCAAATTAGGAGGATGAGGCTCATCTTATCTGTGGTCACCAGCTAATAAATAGAAGAAAAAAGGCCCAATCTCACCCCTTGGGTGACTTCTCTTTCTATCAGACACTGAAAAACAGTATCTTTCAAACTAACTGTGTACTCTGTCTGAATACAGCAGAAACCTTGCTAAATGAACACTTGCTTTAACCACCATGGAGGCTGAGCCAGACCTGTGTACTGATGCTGCCCTTCACCAGAGGTGCTATTCCAAACTCCCTGCTGCCTGTGCCACTGCTCACCTCAAGCATAAAGTCACGGGTGAAGCTGTTTACAACCCTGTACACAACAGCGGTGGTTTCCCATCAGTGCTAACTCTACAACTCCAAAGACTGATGTGACAACTGGATTGTGCATCTTGTCCTGGAAGGAGGCAGAATTGATCACCCCCCACAATGCTATGGAGTTTTCAACCCTTTGAAATTCATATAGCAGCTGTAGGATACACTGGAAGATACAAAAGAGTATTGGAAAGCTGCCCAAGAGCCCAGAACCTACCTTAGGGACCAACGAGAGTGAGTACTCCTTAAGTGGTTTGTACTAAGCAAATGGATTGCTTCATCTTGAGCCGACCCTGAGCTACAAGTGGTTTCAACAGAACCCTAGTAGATTAATCAAGAAAGCAAAGAGAGGCAGCTCGTGTATTCACTAAAAGCACAGCTGGAACAGTTTATTGACCATTCTCTTATTGGCCATTACTATCTCATAGAACAACAGCTCAGAAAAGATTATTCTGAAAACAGAATGAGGCCAAGCCTAATGCACAAGTGTGTATAAAAACAAACACCTAGTCATACTGCCACCAAAGATATACCAGACACCCTCTCTCCCTTGACCAAAGTAAACACTATTTCTCCAAAACAGTTTAATCTTGTGTCTCTCTCCTTACAGTTTTTCAGAACAGTTTTATCAACAGCAGTGAGCCCCCTCCTCCATTTGGTCTCTCACAAACACCAATGCTCAAATCCTATAATCAGTTTTAACACACTCTTAACAGACACTGACACACACGGCAAAGAGTAGTTACAGTAAGCTTCGTTTTAGCTACAGGTGGGCTCTCTGGTAAGTTCTCCCAGTAAAAGGCAGACAAGAAGCCTTCTCATCTCTGGAAGTCATTTCCAACTCAACAAAAGAGAGGCAAAGAATACACCAAACCCCAGCTTTACCAACAGACATGTTCATGAACAACCTTTTTTGTTTGTATGTGATATGCTTCCTTTTGGACAGAATGCCCTGGAAAAGGTGCCTGGGCCTGGGAAAGTGGAGCTCGTCTGACTCATCTCTGTAAATCTGTGGTGTGGTATACATGGTGTTGACATGTTCTTTTAAAACTAACGCCTCAGACTAGCAGACGTGAAGCCCCAGAAAGATAAAGCCTCCATAGGGGTGAGGGACTCGTTCTTCCCAAAATTTCTTAAAAAGGACTTTTCTCTCCAAAAGAAATGTTCTCCTTTCTTCTCCACCTTCACAGTGTTCACTGTTAACGTGTTTCAAACTCGAATCTCTGGGCATGGTGGTGCACACTTGGAATCCCAGCACTCAGGAGGCAGAGGCTGGCAGATCTCTGTGAGTTCCAGGCCAGCCTTGGTCTACATAGTAAGTTCCAGGCCAGCCATAACTATATAGCATGACTGTCTCCAAAATACAAAAATAAAAATTAAAAACAAAAACTTTTTTTTCTATTTTAGCAAAGAATCTTGTAGCAGAGTAGAGAACAATAGCACAGAGAATTATTCATCCTATTCTAGAGTAGCATTTATTCGGGTTTGCTTACACCTTAAATGAAATTTACTGCTTACTCAAAGACATTCTGGCCAGTATTAGCTTCATCGTTCACAAGGGGAAATTATTTACATTCCAGAAGCAAAGATTAGACTCAAGTGGACATGGGCACCTAGACCCTGCAAGAAAATAGACCAGATGAATTGATGAATTCAGACAGGTATCTAACTGCGAGCAAGAAACAGTTCAGAGGAATGAAGATTACAATACCATGGATGTCAAGGAGACTAGGGAAAGAACATTCCAGACCAAAACCACTCGCTTCACACAGAATACTGGATGGTCTGGTTAGAGACATGGGAAGTTCCCAGGGATTTGATTTGCTCACATTAATAGGTAAACGTGGTGAAATGAATACTTAATGTCACACGATAATTTCTTTACGCAACTTGCTAAGGCTGAGCTCGCAGCCTTAAAGAGAGGATGGAAATCATTTCCTTGGTGAGCGGAGGTGTGGTGTAGATTTCTATCACTGAACGGTTGGGGGGTTGCCCCCCGCCCAGCCCAGCGACGGGCCTTGAGAAGGTCAATGGGCCGCCCGGACTAAACCTCAGAGGCCAGCGCTGACGTCCTGCTACCGCACAACAGGCCACTGTCAAGCCGCACTTTAGACCCACGGAGCTCATCCCACAATTCAGAGGGCCTTAGGCAACCCGAAGGCCAGCCGCCGGCTTCCAGGACTCTGCTGAGGCTCCCCAGGGCGCCTACCAGGAACAAAGGGGATACCGGGGCCAAGCGCAGAACGCCGGACGGCACCTGCAGCCCCTAAGGGAGACCGGGGCGCTCCACTCGCGGTTCCTGCTGGCGCACTGCAGGAGCGCAAACGCACAGGGCGGCCGACGGGGACCGGGGGGCCCCCGATCCTGCGCGCAGCCCGCAGCCCGGCCTTTACCTGCACGTCACTCAGCTCCACGCGCAGATACAGCTCGCGGTGTCGCTGAGCCCAGTAGACATGCGGCGTCAGCACTTGAGTCTCCATGGCCCACGCTGTCCGGGGGAGCGGGGAGGCTCGGCTTGCTGCGCCTCGTTACCTCGGCCTGTGAGCCGCTGGAGCTAGCAGAACGCAGGCCTCAGACCCGCACGCTCCGCAGCCCGCAGCCCGGCTGTCTCGAGATAACCCACGCTCGCGGCTCGCGCTTGCGCAGTGAGGACCGGGGCGGGAGGGCGGGGCGAACCCAGCGAGGGAGAGGACGGGGCGGGACGTGGGAGAGGCTAGCGGCTGCGCCACGTGATCAGCGGCTCAGTGGCCTTCGGATCAGAGGCTTTTGAGCTCCTCGCTTACCTCCTGTGGCGCTTCAGAGAGGTCCTTGCACAAGAACATGAAAGTGAGAGGCTCTAATCTACAAAGAAAGGGCGGATTGGCGGCGTATGAAGAGGCTTGTGTGCAAGGATCCCTTCCAAGTTTTTTTGTATGATCGCAGCGTTTAGTGAGAACCCACTTCCTCCCTGGGCTTCAAGGCCACACACAGAAAGACAGATGAGCCATTCAAGACATACATTGGTGTTGCTTTTTTTTTTTCTTCCTTCCTTCCTTTCTTTCTTCTTTCTGTCTGTCTTACTATGTAGCTCTAGGTGACCTGAAATTCACTTGGTAGACCAGATCCAGGGACCTGTCGTCTGCTTTTGCCTCCCTTGTGATTTAAAGGTGTGCAACACCTCCCCTGGCCTCAGGCTTCCTGTTTTAAGAGAGATGGTTTCCATTCACTGCCCAACAAACAGAACAGCCCATTCGTTATAGCTATCTACATGAACTAATAAGCAAACAAACAAATCAGTTCCTTGGCATCCCTAGCCCCGTCCTGAGCATTTGAGGACCTGGATGCTGCAGACAGGCACTCTACTATAACCTCAGCTCCTTGTAGTGTCATCATCTGTTTCTAAGTTTTTCTGTAAAGGAGCACAGCTATTATGGGCCCATTTCCAGGGAAATCAATAAGGAGACAGAGACAGAGAGACAGAGATTAGTAAGAGGACTAGAGGACTAGAGGACTATAGCCTAGTCGGTAGTGGGTTTGATCCCCAATAGCACATAAATCAGGACTAGTGGTGAACACCTGTAATCTCAGCACTTGAGATGTTCAGAAGTGCAAAGTCATCCTTAGTTACGTACTGAGTTCAAGGCCAACCTGAACAAACAAAGGAAAGGGAAATAAAGTAGAGTTTATCATCCAGGCTAAAAAGTACACGGTGGTGGGGCAGGGTGAGGGAGACTAGAAGGCAAGGCCAGGGGCAGGGGGATGGGAATAAGGCTTTTATGATGATGTCAGTCAAATGAAAAAGAAACCACACTGTCCTCTCTAGAGACTGCCCCCCCCCCTCCTAGCCCTGTTTGGCTCAGGGCCATGTCTCCCTTCTCAGAGATCAGTCATTACTCCTGCAGAAAGCTTTCATTTGGTCCTTGACACTGATAAAGGCTATTGCCAGGACGTACGCCTAGTTTCTGCTGTTGGCAAGAGATCCTGCTTGGCTCTGATGTTCACCTTTTTACAGACTCTTCTGATGCTTGAAGGACTTAGAGGAGGAGCTGCTGTAGATGGGGATGTAGATTATTTGGTAGAGCACTTGTCCAGCACACACAAAGCCTTGGGTTGGATTCCCAGAACCACCAGGCCACGTATACCAATGGTCCACGTATGTAATCCTAGCACTTGGAAGATGGAGGCTAGAGGATCAAGCGCTCAAGGTCACCTGGCCTGGGATGCACGAAGCCATGTATGAAGCAAAAAAGAGAGGGTGAAGGGAGTTGCTGAATTCAGCAATTTGGATCCTCACCTATGCACAAAACATCTAACCAGTTATCTATAACCAAAACCAAGTTTGTCTGTCTAAGCCACAAAGGGAGAAACACTGACTGAATAAACCCAGGCATCTAGTGGGCAACAATCAGATCGTATACCTATAACCTCCTAAGTATGCCAGAAAGGTCAATAACTGCTCCCAACCTTTACCAGAAAGATCAGCTCATCAGTTACAGTTTAAAGGAAATCACACAGTTGTCCCCACCTGAGTTGACACCATCCTTCCATTACCTGCCTTACATGTTGGCTGTGGCCTTTTCCCCATATTTTCTCCTTCCCATCTGATAACTCTAGTTCTCTTAGCTGTTGATGTGATTGCCAAACACAGACACTTGGCAAATATTTGTGTGTAAATAGTGCATCAAGAGTGGGCGTAAAACACAGAGTAAAATTCATGCATTCATTTGCACGGCCTAAGACATTGCTGTAAGTATATGCATGAGAACAATCAGTATGGGGAGAGGGGGAAACTGAGTGCCCAGTGGACTAGGGTGGGAGAAGACATTTCACCATATTCCTTTTTATCCTTAAAGCTAGTGTGTGTGCATGCGTGTACATAGTCATATAGCTGTGTGCATGGGGTGCTATATGTGTGTCTGTGGGTATATGTGAATGTGTTCATGCATGTGTTTGGAAGCTAGAGATTAATATAGGTGTCTTCCTCAGCCACTTTTTGAAACAGGATCTCTCACTGAATCTGGAGCTCATTGACTTGACTGTGCTGGCTGGTGAAGATACCCCAGTGACCTGCCTAGATCCACTGTCTCAGAACCAGGTTCAAAGATAGGCACCATTGCACCTGGCTTCTGCAGGTACCAGAACTCAGGTGTCCACACTTACACAGCACACTTTAAAACTAAGCCATCTCTCAGGCCTCCTCAGGTGTTTGTTTTTTGGGTGTTTTTGGGTTTTTTTGTTTTTTTGTTTTAAGAATATGACAGAGAGCCGGGCGTGGTGGCACACACCTTTAATCCCAGCACTTGGGAGGCAGAGGCAGGCGGATTTCTGAGTTCGAGGCCAGCCTGGTCTACAAAGTGAGTTCCAGGACAGCCCAGCCAGGGCTACACAGAAAAACCCTGTCCCGAAAAACCAAAAAAAAAAAAAAAAAAAAAAAAAGAGATGACAGAATTGCCTATTCAAAACGTAACTGCGAGAAGAAAATCAGGAGAAACCCTATATTTTGTTATTGTAGCTTGGTGTGCGACATACCCCTAACCTAGCACGCTGTTTCCTGCCTCAGTGTGTGTGTTACCTATTCATGATCACTCGACCCACTAGAGTAAAAATCTGGATTGCCTGCTCTGCCACCTTAAAAAACATCTAACATGATGTCTTTCAGAAAGGAGATGCTTAAAACATACTCGTTAAAGATTACCAGCAGAGAAAAAGAAAAAAAAAATGTCAGTGGTAGGACCCAATGCTAGAAACATTTTGGTGAAATTGGCATGCCCATGCTTAATGTAACCATAGGTAATCTAAATGTGCAGTCATTTTGCAAAGCAGTATTGCAATATATAACAAGGAAAACAACATTTGTGTTACACAGGCTAGTTGTAATTTTAATTTTTTCAAACACCTATTTTTAATGATGGTTCTTAATCACTTTAACCCTCCTTGTAGCCCATCACCCACCGGTGATAGTGGAAAACAAAGGATATGAGGGAAGTGGACCTGTTCAGAAAGGTTCTTTGAAGCAACTCCTGTCTGTGATGTCTGGAAATCAGCAGTTCAGTTCACAGGTTAGCAGCGGCAGCTCTACCCACTTGCAAACACTTCACAAATGCACAGCAGTCCAGTTCGCTAGAGTCAGGATAACAAACAGGAATCAGCAGCGGTGGCACTACCTAGAAGAGACAGCCAGGCCTTAGCATGAGTCAGCAGGAGGGACCTGGAGGGACACCAGGAAAAGTTCTCAGCTGTGTCTCTCTTAGGAAAGTTCATCTGTCTCAGTGGACATCACTCTGCCATTCAGCCCAAATTGATGGAAGCAGCAAGAAACTGCAGCACACCACCAGAAGTTGTTTGGCACATTTCTCTATGTGGAGTCCCAACAAATGCAGCTCAACTATGAAACGTAAGGTGGACCAATACACGAGTGTCCTTAGCAAAGAATCCTCCATTACGTGTCCTTTCATGTGCTTGCTTTAACAGAACATCCTCTCTCCTGTGTCTGCTTCAGCAAAATATTCCTTCACGAATCTGCCTTAGCCATTCACCTGTGTCCACTTAAGTTAAACATTCCTTCATGTGTTCACCCCAGCAAAACACCATTCAGCCAACTTTCCAAAGAACCCTTAAGTTCCTACTTCACCTAGTGATTTACCTTTCGTGGATTTTAGTCTAAGAAAATAGTTCCAAGAAAGAAAGATGTACTAAATACTACACAGGGTTTTTAAAAAAAAAAAAAAGAAACTAATCCAGTTGTTGTATTACAACCCATAGTTGGGGAAAGTACCAAATTCAAAACTGGTACTTGTTAAAAAAAATTGCTATTAACATTGTACAGATGCAAGATACTAAGAAGTAAGTTTCCAGCTTGTGTAAGTTGACACACAAAACCAGCCAGTACAGATGCCAAATCCTCCTTTCAACAATTCAACTTCGTGTGTGAGACAAAATATCTGGAAGGGCAGAACAGCCCAAGAATAAACACATTGTCCCACTAAGAACAGACTCAGAGAAGCCAAGCCATCCCCAGACAAGGCACTCTGGAGGAGGCTCTGAGAGAAACATGCTTGGGTCCGAAATGGCTTGGGGGCAACCCTGCTTCTAGAGCCAGCTTCTCAGGGGGCTTAAAACAGCAGGTGACAATTTACCAATATAATGTACATGACACTGGATTTACCTATGACTGAGCAAAATTATGCTTTTTGTTCCTACATGAGAGTCACAAAAGTCCAGGTTGAGTTGAACTACATAAAAACTAAGAAAATTACATACACGTAGCTTAAAAATGTTTCTCTGCTCACATGTAAAATGCACATACAAAACAAAAGGCCTATGGCAGACTAGCAAGATTATTGATATGTCGTTTAGTTATGTCTGGAAGTTCTGTTTAGACTTCAAATTTGGGAGACTGATGCTTGTTGTTGAAGAGACTGCCCACAGGCTTTTGTATGCCTCTCGGGTTCCCCAGGTATTATCTTCCTTTGGTTTTAGTCAAGTTCTGCACCTAGGACAAGATCAGTACAGTATACGTGTGTTCATGTGACTGCATATGCAACATGTGTTTAGTGTGCATGCACATGCATATGTACGAATGTGAAAGTCACAGATAGACATTGAGGGTCTTCCTCAATCGCTGTCCACCTAATCGATTATTTTATTAATTTTAAGACAGGGGCTCACAGTGGACCAAAAGACTGCCCAGCTCAGCTAGCCTGTCAGGAGAGGGGCCCAAGGAAGCATCCTATTTCTTCCTCCTCAATGCTGGAACAACAAAATATGTGCTGCCAAAACTTGGCTTTTTTATGTAGGTACTTGGAATCAAACTCAGGTCACCAGGCTTGTATGGCAACCACTTTACCAACTGACTTAACTAACTCCCCAGCTCCTGAAATCATTACACCTTGTTGGTTAATTTTGGGAGTTCCATCTAAAAACTGCCATTAAGCGGCCTTCTGCCTCACTCTCCTTTCTTTGGGAAGCAAAAAAAGTAAGTATAGGGGCTCATATAATATATATGATATATATTTTGTATATAAAATATATATGCCAGGCATGGTGGTGCACACCTTTAATCCCATCACTTGGGAGGCAGAAGCAGGCTGATTTCTGAGTTCGAGGACAGCCTGGTCTACAAAGTGAATTCCAGGACAGCCAGGGCTATACAGAGAAACCCTGTCTCAAAAAACCAAAAATAATAATAATAATTAATTAATTTTAAAAAATATATACACATATATGAGAATGTCTATAGAATGTGCACACATGCCTATGCATGGGATCTAAGCGTCTTGTCCAAGGAGGATGGTTCAGGCCCCGGCTGGCTCTGTGCTCTCCGCCTCTGTATCACTCACATTACTCTCATTAATAAATCAGATGACACATGGAACCCCTGCTGTGCACGGGCATTTCTAATCATCATTTCACTCAGTGATGTCCATCTGAGCTGTGCTACTCTTCTCAGCTTACAGTGAGGGAGGTGACGTTGAGAAGGGGCTGGCATTCCTGTTAGCGGGGAGAAGATCTGGATGTGAGGCCAGGTCTACCTCATTGCTGAAGTTTAGTTCTTTAAACCTGGTCACTGGTAGAGGCCCAGTCCGAGTCTGGACTATAGACCCATTACCTCCAACAGGAACTGCCTCCAGGATGTAGCCTAGATCCTACAGACCTCAGTACAGAAAGGTCTCACCTTCCACTCACAATCTCCCTCGAGATTTGTTTCAGGCTGCATGTGAGTGGACCTGTACTAGCCCTGATAAGCTAGCTTTTTTCCTATTAATTTATTCATTCAATTTAGATCCCTCTCAGTCCCCTTCCCCCCACCCCCATTGTACTATCTTTAAAGAAAATTGATTTGTTTTTATTTTATGTGTATGGGTTTATCTATATCTATGTATATTCACTATGTGAGTTCCTGGTGCCCAAGAGCTTTAAGAGTTCTTTTAAAATTTTTATTTGTGCCGGGCGTGGTGGCACACACCTTTAAAAAAAAAAATTTTTTTTTTTATTTGCTGCTCATTGCTATTTTGCCTGAACACAAGTCTGTGTGAGGGGGTCAGAAGTCCTGGAACTGAAGTTACAGACAAGTGTGAGCTGCATGTGGGTGCTGGGGACTGAACCTGGATCCTCTTCAATAGGACCCAGTGTTCTTAACCACTAAGCCATCTCCCCAGCCCTGGATCAAGTGGGGTTTTTTTGTTTTGGTTTGGTTTTGGTTTTTGAGACAGGATTTCTCTGTGTAGCCCTGGCTGGCCTGGAACTCACTCTGTAGACCAGGCTGGCCTCAAACTCAGAAATCCGCCTGCCTCTGCCTCCCAAGTGCTGGGATTAAAGGCATGCGCTACCATGCCTGGCAGATCAAGTGTTCTTAACTGCTAAGCCACCTCTCGAAGCCCCATTACCTGGGGTGCTGTCTTAGTCACACTTCATAGCCTAGGTAACTTGTCTTTTCCTGTTCAGTGCCAAACTACAGAGCAGCATAGAACCAGCTAAGCTTTATCAATAACATATAACAAGACCTGGCAAGGCCTGACTTGCTTGGCCAGTAGAGATGTAATGAGACACTTAGGTTCAGCCGCTCACTCACTTGTTCACATAAAGTGGGCACAAAGGAATCGGGCAGGCTTCTCAGGGTTTGCTGCTGCTGCTGCTGCTGCTGCTGCTGCTGCTGCTGGTGGTGGTGGTGGTTTGGTTTAGTTTTTTTGTTGTTTGTTTGTTTGTTTTGTTTTTGTTTTTTTGGTTTTTTTTTGAGACAGTTGTCTCTGTGTAGCACTGTTTGACCTGAAGATCACTTTGTAGACCAGGCTGGCCTTAAACTCACCTAGATATCTCAGTCTTTTCCTCCAGAGTGCTGGGGTTAAAAGTGTGCCCCACCATTCCTGGTGCTTCTCAGGAATCTTGACAGGCACACTGAAAAAGACTGTGCTGAAACAAAAGGGAGACATGAATTGTAGAGAAAGACTCTGAAAGGAGCCCCTTGCTCAGGCCTCGGGGCAATAGTGGACACCCAAGAACTCACAAGAGACCAAGCTTGATGCAAACCACATGAGGCTTTATTCGGGGAAAGCCAGAGCTCTGGGGACGACTCATATCCCATGCAGGGGTAGAGGAGTCGATCACGAGGGGAAAGGGGTCCACGTTTTTATAGGCCCTCAGGGGGGAAAGGAGAAGGGGGGATTAGGGGATTTCCAGATCTAAACAATGTCTATTCTCAAAAAAAAAAAAAATGGGTATGGAAGGGGTACAAGGAAAGAGTCTGGTGTAGATGTAGCAACTCCGGATTGGCCCTGCTGTGGTTGCTTGGGAGATTTTCTGACTCTTTCCCAGCAACCAATATCACAAACACCTGGCAATGGGCTTCATCAGCGGGCACACACATGGGTTCAAGGAACGGTCAAAACACTGGCAGACACAAGGGTTCAAGGAGTGGCCAGAGCATTGTGCACCTCTATTTTTCTAAATTAGTGAAGCTAGTTCTGCTAACAATGAAATCTATCTTGCCAATTTCAGGGCTTCTGTGACCTTTTACATTCTGTCAGGATCTTTCAGTGGGACACACACTGATGAGGGATGAGCTATGGGACACCCACCCCTGAGATGGGAGTTACTGGACACCTACCCCTGAAGAGACAATTCTCGATTGTGCTAAGCAGCTTTTATGTTCTTGGCAAGGGGGAAAGAAAACCACATAGGAAGCTGCAGGGAGAGATGTTGCATGAAATATTAGAGAAGTATCTTTCTAGCATTTTCCCAGGGGAGACAGCTTGGAACTCCGCACAAACCTACCCTCTCCACTAAGGCCCAGCTCAGCTCTGGCTAGGACCTCTGCTCCGTGGCTGTACGGACATAGGTGGTGTTGGCAAGATGCGGTGCTACAGACGCTGCCCTACAGCTTCACCAGAATCTGAGGGCTGTTTAGAAGCCTCGGTGCTGGGGGATTGAGTCCAAGGCTTCAGATGTGCCAAGCACATCTGTGAGGGGGAAGAGGAGGAGCTAGAGACGGGGTCACACTCTGTAGCAAGGCTTGCCTGGTCTAGAAAGCACTATATAAGCTGGGCTGGCCTCCATCTCACTGGATAGCTTAGGCTAAGCTCAAGCTCACGGCAGTTCTCTTATCTAGTTTCCCAAACAGGGACCTACAGGTGCAAGGCACCACACCCTGCTGCTAAGCACCTGTCCTACTGCAGAGATACAGTCCTAGCCGGGGAGGGTTTGTTTGTTCATCTTAACCACAGTGGAGGAGAGAGAAAATAACTCTGAAAACTTACAAATCTGAGTCTCTGTCTCTGTCTCTGTCTCTGTCTCTGTTGTCCAGACTGGTCCTGAACTCAGACAGAATCCTCCTGCCTCAACTTCCTGAGTACTGGGATTTCCAGCCTGTACCACCAGGCCTTTCTTCTAATTCATTATGAGGACGCAAACTGCACAAAAATCAGATGTGTCCTTTTCCCTCGCTCTTTGTGGGCCCAGATTTGAGAATAGCGTCAGCAAATGATAGAGAATCCATGAGCCCAAAGGAAATTCAAGATAGCACACTGTATTTTGATAATGGAGTAGGTGTATGTATTTAGAGTCTTAAAACGTGCTCTCAGATCAGAGACGTCAAATGGGATACTTAGAGAAAACCACTGTTCTTTTTCTCTTTTAAAAGATTTTATTTATTTTACATATATGAGAGTACTGTCTGTCCTCAGACATACTAGAAGACAGCATCGGATCCCATTACAGATGGTTGTGAGCCACCATGTGGTTGCTGGGAATTGAACTCGGGACCTCTGGAAAAGCAGTTGGTACTCCTAACCACTGAGCCGTCTCTCCAGCCCCTACTGTCCTTTCTTTTAGGGAGCTCAACATCAAAAAGAAAAAAGAAAAAAATTCAAGGGAAGGCTCCTTTAACCTCACAGTGGGTCAGTACACACTGCAGTAGGACATGGTGCCTGTGGGTCCTCTCTTAATGCCATTACAATAATCCCACTGATACACAGCTCCCAAAGACAGTAACAGGAACTGGGGAGGCATAGCTCCTCCACCAGTCTGGTCTCTGCCTACTTTCCCAGCTACCTTTACACTTCTTTCCCCACTCTTTCCCTCAGCTAACGTACAGTGTGGATTAGGAAATAAATGATGGGTCAAGGGACCTGCCTCTCAGTGTAGCAGCCACCTCCAGGCCTTATTTCTCCATCTTTCATGTCTCAGTGCCACAGGCATTGTTAGCTTTTATCACTACTGAATGCCAATGTTGTTATATCCATTTACAGAGAGAAGACCCCAACCCAACAAAGAATGGGTGGTCTACTAAAGATCTTTAACATTAAAGTTCTGGAGGCTAGAGAGATGATGGTTCAGAGGTTAAGAGCGCTGGCTGCTGCTCCAGAGGTCCAGAGTTTAATTCCCAGCAACCACATGGTGGCTCACAGTCATCTATAATGGGATCTGATGCCCTCTTCTGGCATGCAGGTGTACATGCTGATAGAGCACTCATATACATAAAATAAATAATCAATTAGTTAAAAAAAAAAAAAAAAAGAAAAAAATGAGCACATGATGAACAGTGTTGGTGAGCTTGAGATGGGTCCGCAGTGTGGAAAGGGGAAGCTTTGTGAGTTCTGGGCACTGCCGTAGCTAGGAGCCGGGACAGGACCCACCCGGGTTTTGAGGAAGTGACCAGGAAGTGTTTGCTGAGTTTGCTTGGTTTTGGTGGGAGGTGGTGTGGGCACTTATGGAGTATGGATTGGTGTTAATGTGTGTTGTGGAAATGTGACCCTCAAGGAGGAATGTATTTTAGTGCTACTGACGTAAATAAAATGTAAACGTCACTGAAAAAAAAATTAAAAAAAGAAAAAAGAAAAGAAAAGAAAAATTTCTGTATCCAAATTCACATTTGTTTGTTTGTTTTTTTCCGTCATAACTGTAATGCTGAGGTCTCCAAAGCCATGGTTGGCCTCTGTCATCTCAAAAAGGCAGGAATTTTGGCTTTCTGCTCTAACGCAGGGATGTGTGTGTGAGTGAGAGAGAGAGACAGAGAGACAGAGACAGGGAGACAGAGAGACAGAGAGAGGGAGACAGAGACAGACAGAGATTGGATATAGAGGTTGGATAAGCGCCTGCTGGACCTGGCTTGTTCTTTCAGAAATCTTGTAGGCCCAGGTGCCTGTACCTGCTGAGCCATCCCACCGGCCAGTGAACATGAAGTTTATTTACTTTGAGTAGCTAACAGAGGTGGGGTGAATGTTGCTTTCTCTTCTAACCTTGTATGTTTTCCCTCCTGTCAGGCAGTCCACGTGCGGCACCTCCTCCCGCCGCTCGGTGGCGCTGTGGGGCCCCCTCGCGCACAGAAGCGAGAGTCATCCTTTCTTGGTCCGGCCGCTAGCCTTCCTCTGTCGGAGGGCGGGGCTCGGGGAACCGGAAGTGCCGAGGCCTCCGGTGCTGTCTTCGCCTCCGCCGCTTTTAAGTCCCTTCGTCCGCTGCCTGGGGGCCGCGGGGGCCGCCGCCGAGGAAGCTGCTGTGGCCCCGACGGGAGCGGAGGCGGCGCGGCATGAAGCGGCGTAGGCCCGCTCCATAGCGCATCCGGACGGTCCGGGCGGGCCCGGGGGGAAGGTGCAGTATCCGCCCGCTCTCCCTCCCCTGCGCCCGCGAGGCCACGGAGCTCCGGCCGGCCGCCCTCGGGCCGCTCCCGCCGGGAGAGCGGGTGGCTGGGCCCCGTTGGCCGGAAGAGGAAGCGCACACTCGGATTGCGAGGCTGCCAACGTTCACTGGGCGCCCCTGAACGCTGGCTGCTGCCCGCTCGGACTCCCACGTCCGTTATCTTGATAGAGCCTGGCTTGGGTTGGGATGCCGGGGACAGTCCGGGCATTCGGAGGAGGAAACGGAAATCCGCAGAGGCGAAGGGGTTCGCCTGAGGTCCGCCAGTGGCGGATGGGATTCGCCTTTGGACTCGCTGCTTTCCCCTAGCCGGGTGTTCCTTCCTCCCTCCCTCCTGCTTCACTCTAGATCCATCCCTCCGCGCTCACTGTCTCGCTGCCATTCTGTTCCACGCATTCGCAGCAGGGTCCTTGCCCTTCCTGTCCAGCTTGCTCATCCTCTTTTAACTAAGCCTTGCTGTTCCTACTGTCCTCTCGCGCCACATTCGCTGCCACACCTCTCCTCCTTCCTCATTCATAGCTTTCAAGCCCTTTACGTCGGATAAACTTTCTCAGCTGTAGACACAGAAAAGTGAAATGGCTAGGCTCCAGTGAGGTGTGCAGGGTCTAGACGACTGATTGGTTCTTACCGTAAAAAGCTACGGGATGCCATTTCTAGAGACCCCACCCCAAGAATCCCGAAGCTCTTTTTAACACAATATGTCATTTTTCAGAATGAGGGGCTTCGCGCTTTGGGGAGGTGTCTTGACTCTTAGCCTATTGCTGCTAACATTTTTACCCTCCTCTTGCCACATAGCTTCTTCATCTCTATGTGGCATACAGAGCTTGGAGTCTAAACTGATAACATATTATTTACTGTTGCAAAAATAACACACATTTTTCCCCCTAAGCTAGACTATCAACTGGCTTCGTGATTATTTTTTAGAAAAGCTACCTATCTCACTTATTCTCAATATTATGGCAAGAAAAAGAAGGCAAAATGGAGTACTCTTAAAGAATAGGACAGCTTTGTCAGAAATTGTAGCTGGGTATAGTGCTGCATACCTGTAACCCCAGCATTTGCGAGGCCGAGGCAAGAGGATCTTGAGTTCAAGATTAACCTTGGCTACAAACAGAGAAGTGAACAAAATTTAGTTGTTAAATTCAAGTTCCCTTTCTGCAAACAATGACCTATAATACACATTTTTTATTGTACTGAATTTATTCTTTCATCAGCTCGTTATGACATCATGTAAAAGGAACATAGGCACATAGAAATAAATTCTGTCTTTGTGTGTGTGTGTGCTTGTGTGTGCTCGCGGCTCTACACGCACATGTCTTCGGGATCGTGTGGAAGTCGGAGGATAACTTTTGGGAGTCCTCCCTTTACACTTCGTTGAGGCAGAGTCGCAATTGCTGTGTATCCCAGGCTAGCTGATCAACTTCAGCGGTTCTCCTATGTATGCCTCCCTTGCTGCATTCGGGCTGCTGGATTGACAGCCGCTCCAATGCTCCCCTGGCTTCCCTGGGATCTTTGGGTTTCTGCCACAGTGCTTTTGCCTTTTGAACTAATTCCCTGACCCTAGAAATACATTACATCCGCCAAAGTCAAGGCTTTACAGTTGACACCTCACATCTATATGCCTTTTTAAAAAGGTTTGTGTGTATGCGTGAGGGTATGTGCATGTGAGTGCAGTTCCCATAGAAACCAGAGGTATTGGATCCCCCTGAGAACTGGTCTTATGGGTGGTTGTGAGCAGCCAGAAATGGCTACTGAGAACCAAACTTGGGGCCTCTGCAATATCATTATTAACTCTTAACTGCTGAGCCATCTCTGGTCCGCTTTTGCAGTTTTTAAAACCTATCATTTTCCCTTGAATGTGTCTGGACATCAAGATTTACACCTACTGTTAGAACTTAACTACGCAATTTGAGTTATACATTTCTGGAAAAAAAGTAATCTTAGGGTCGAGCTCATTAGCAAAGGTCTGCAATTTCCACACTCAGGAAGCTGAAGCAAGAGGACTAAATTCAAGACCTGCATAGGGTTTGTAAGACCTATCAACACAAACACAGTTTTGACAAGTTGGAGATCCCAAAGAATTCAGGCATTCCATATTACACTAACAGGAAATCTATCAGTTAAATATTTGGGGATTTTTAGGCTTATATTTTTTCGACCGTATATGGTCCATTTTAATGATTAACATCTCTTATCTGGTAAGCAGGATTGGATGGTGAGAAAAGGAAAGATTCCTGTGAGAAGAGATCAGGATGAACGGAGAGATCTGTGCTTAAAGTTGGGCCAGGTGAAAATGATCTCTTTGAAAGTAGAAGAGATCTGAGCAGATGAAAATACCATCAGGTAGGCACCAGGGAAGGTCCAGAAGTGGAGAGGGTGGGGCTGTGAAATATGTGCATAATGCTGAGAATGGATAGGGCTGAGTTTTAGGAAATTCAGGCCACATATTCTGAGGACATATTTGTATATAGAGAGTATGGGGGGAATCCTGGAAATTAGTTACACAGTTGCATGAATTGCACAGCCCCTGTTGTGCAGACTATTTACTGTCAATAGAGTGACAGACTGTCATTTAAACTGTACTGTGTGTATATGTGTGGAGACTAGTACAGTCCATTCAGAAATTCCAGTTTTTAAATAGAAGTTGGTGTGAATTTTTACATAGAAGGACTCTAAAGGTGTTAATGACTCCAGCTAGGCAGTAAAACTCTAGATGTCTACTGTGTTGCTCTTTTCTGTTCCTTGGCCTTGTACTTGCAAGGGGTAGAGGAGAGATGAGATTTCCCACTTAAGGAAACTGAGTTGGATTCTTTTCATTTTAGTCCCTTGCTCCCTCAGAAGACTAGGTCCTTTGACATGATTGAAAGTAGGCCTCCTAGCTTTTAGTTGGGCCAACAACCACCACTCTCAGGTACTGTCACTTGATACTCTTGAGACTCAGTCAATTCTCTGTCAGATTTTAGTCAGTGGAGCCCTGGATCAGAGTGTTACAATTATACCTGATGTAACAGTATTTGGACGACTTTGTTATTGGTTATTGTTAACATTAGAAATGATAGTATCATGCTCAGAAAATGATACAATGCCCGACTACTCACAGTTCAGCACTTTTGCATACCAGTAATTCAAGTTAGGTGGACTGACTCTCAGCCTACACCTTTGGGTTACTTACTAGATTGCAGATAACTTCTTACCATGAATTGATGTTAACTGTAAAGCTGAGCTTTAAAAGAAAGACATCATCTTAAATACACAGCCATCTATTGATTGTTGGAGAAGTAGTTAATGATTATGTGAAACGTGATTACAATGTAATTTGTTTCAGTTTGTAGAACTAAGATTGACCCGACTACTGAGCTACATCTCTACAAGGTTTCCTGATAGCCTTGTTGTATTTATTTTTCTCTGATACTTTGTTCATGTCACGTTTAAATATCAGAAAAGATCAAGGGGGAAAGTGTATCTTCTGGGTTTGTAAAATAGGCATAATCAGTTTTCAAGGCTTTTAAATAATTACGGTATTGAACTGGTAAATTGGAGACAGACTTATAAACCATATGCTTTCCTCTTTGACTACATAGACTCACTAAAGCCACTTACAGACAGCCTTTTCCTTTTTTGAACAGAAGCTACATAATCAGGAAGAGTAGTCAAGTGACCATCAGTAAACACTAAGTATCACAAGTACTCTATAGAGTCTAGAGAAGAGCAGAAGGGTTGCAATGTATCAGTCTGTGTTTAGTTGTTAGGAGTCCCTCTCAGTAAGAGAAAACAATGTATTTTCTTAGGTTACTGCCCTAGGTTGTTAAAAGTTCATTGTAACAATGTTGTTACTGTTCTAATTTGTTACATTTTAGAAACAGCAGTCAGCATTTGTTAGCTGTGTTACTTTTTAAAATGCAAAAACCCTTACCTCCTCTGGCACATAACTTCACTATTGACATGCTCTGGAGTGGAATGTAGCAGCCAACTGGCACATGGCCTGTTTCCTTCCAGTGTGGGAAAGGAAAAGGAATTTTGGCAGGAGATACCCAAGGAGAGCCTTTTATAAAAAGTTCCCAAAAGGGATTTATAGTCACTGTGAAATTGACATGACCTCAATTTAAAAAAAAAAAAAAAGTCTTTTTGGAACTGAGCGCAGAGGTGTAGGTGGGGGACACTGCTACAGCTTTTCCTACTAGGTTTCATTGCAGCTGTGCTGAAAGGCATATTGTTTATTTATTTATTTATTTGGCAGTACCATTGTAATAATGTGATAGAAGACGGCCCTGTAAACAGCCTCTTGTGCCTTGTTTTCCAGGAAGATGCAACATGGCAGCAGCAATGGAAACAGAACAGCTGGGTGTCGAGATATTTGAAACTGCAGAGTGTGAGGAGGGAAATGGTGAATCACAGGACCGACCCAAACTGGAGCCTTTTTATGTCGAACGGTATTCTTGGAGTCAGCTGAAAAAGCTGCTTGCTGATACCAGAAAATACCACGGCTACATGATGGCTAAGGCGCCACATGACTTTATGTTTGTAAAGAGGACGGATCCAGATGGGCCTCACTCAGACAGGGTCTATTACCTTGGTAAGTATGAGTTTGCACTTTCAGTGAGGACGCACCTCCTTTGGTGTGACTGCCAACTGTAATCCAGAATTGACTCTGTGACTTTTTTACTTTCTTTCTTTCTTTCTTTTAAATTTATTTATTTATTTTATGTATGTGAGTACATTGTAGCTGTACAGATGATTGTGAGCCTTCATATGGTTATTGGGAATTGAATTATTAGGACTTCTGCTCACTCAGTCCCTGCTTGCTCTGGCCCACAGATTTATTTATTTATTATTATACATAAGTACACTGTAGCTGACTTCAGACACACCAGAAGAGGGTGTCAGATCTCATTACAGATGGTTGTGAGCCACCATGTGGTTGCTGGGATTTGAATGCAGGACCTCTGGAAGAGCAGTCAGTGCTCCTACCTGCTGAGCCATCTCTCCAGCCCTGACTCGTTTCTTTCTTTCTTTTTTTCTTTTTTGTTTGTTTTTTTTTTTTTGTTTTGGTTTCTTTTGGTTTTTTGATTGTTTGTTTGTTTGAGACAGGGTTTCTCTGTGTAGCAGCCCTGGCTGTCCTGGAACTTGCTCTATAGACCAGGCTGACTATTTTCTTTTAAAGGAAAAAAAAAAATCACTTTTAATTTGAAAAACTTCTGTTCAATGGCTGTGTTAATTTTGATTCATTTCATTAGGTATTTTTACTTGCAGGCAGAGAGTAATTGACCATAATCTTTTTGACAAAGTTAAGCTAAGACTTGATTAAATTGATAGAAACTGCTTTGAGATGCCTTTCCCGAGGCTGGTCAGATGGAGCACACTGTAAACCCTCTGTTGTGCCTCTTTCCGTCAGCTCAGCTTCCATGGCTCTAACCAAGGCTCCATCTCTTCTTCTTGTGGCCGTTTAGTCTATGCTTAAGATCTGTCTAAATCAAATATACTAGCCCACTTAATGTTTTTCCTTTTCTGTGCTGGGGATTGAACTCAAGGCCCTGGGCATGTTAAGAGCATACCTGTCCCACTCCTGAGTGACCCCGCAGCCTCTTTAAACGTTCCCTTTCCTTGCTTCTGTTTGTTGTGGTTCCAGGTGTGTCATTACGTCCTTTCCTGTTTTTCTTTTTGTAAGTGCATTTATTTCCTTATGTGTGTGTGTGCATGGCACATACCACAGCTCCCATGAGGCAGTCCAAGGAGAACTTATAGGAGTTGCTCTGTCCTACCATATGGCTCTCAAAAGATTGAACTCAAATGGTCAGGCTTGGCAGTCGGTGCCTTTCCCTACTGAGCCATCTGGATGGCCTCTCCTAATTTACTTTTCTATTAAAAAAAAAAAATAGGTTCCCACTGGATGGGGTGGTATACACCTGTAATGTCTCCACACAGGAAGGAGTTCCAAGGCAGCTTGTGCTACAAATAGCAAGTTCCTGACTCAAAAGAAGTTTCCTCCTTCTGCTCATTTAAGTTTCTTTTATTTATTATTATTATATTATTATTATTATTGGAAAGGTTTATTTCTTTATTTCTATTGAATTTATTTATTCCCTTTAGAACCCAATACCAGCCATTTCTCTCCTCTCCTCCCAGTACCCCCTCATGCAAGTCCACCTCCAAGCCCCCCTTCCTCTTTTCCCTTCTCCTTTTGAGAAGCAGCAGCCTCCTGTGGGTGGACATTTTTTTGTACCGCGTCAGCTGTTCCCCCACATGTTCTCAGTTCAGTAGAGCGCAGGTTCTGGAGCTCTTGCACAGTCCTCGGTGGAGACCCCAGGCTTTGCCACGCAGCACCTTCTCCAGGGCTCTGGTTACATCAGCAGCACTCAGGTTATTCAGAGACACACAGTCTTCTCTTGGCCAAAAGCATAGAGGGCCCAGAGTTTGGGCAGCACTCGGATTAGAATGGGCAGGTCGGGTGCACTTTCTTCTTCAGCTCCACGAAATGTTGATGGATGAAATCCCTCACACCCTGGCATAAGTAAATGCTAATTTCACACAGCCCCAGCTTGCACCTATCACTTGGCTAGCAGCGGTGACCACCATCTTTGCTAGCCTCATTCCTTATTATTATTTGTGTGTTTTAGAGACATTTCTAGAATCCACATCATAGTTGAAGATTGGTTCTTCTTAACTTTCAGAATATTCTATAATTGTACCATATTTAACTTCACCAACCCTCATAATGAGCAGTTGTATTTTCCTGATTCCCTACTGTGTGTGTGCATGGGCGTATGTGTGTGTCTGTGCACAGGTGTGCGCACGCTGGAGACAGTAACTGTCACTGTATTAGTCATTCCTGAAAATGGAATTGCTTAAACAAAGTGTATATTCTGAATTTTTATTGATACTGCTGTAGAATTTGTATTTCTGTCCAGTTGTCTCTACAAGATCTCTAACTGACTTTTGATCTCTGATGCTGGCCTTGAATTCCTGATCCTCCTGCCTCCCCCTCCCACATACTGAAATTAAGTGGGAGCATCACCACCCCAGTTATGGTGCTTGCTTTGGTGGGGTTAGGGCAGGGTCTCACTGTGCAGCCCTGGCTGGCCAGGAACTTTGCATGCAGACCAGGCTGGCCTTAAATCCATGGAGGACTTTCTTTTTCTGCCTCTCCCTGCCGAGTGCTGGGATCAGAGCATGCTCTGTGACACTTGGCCCCGTTGTATTTTTCAATGTTTTGAGGCATTTTGTATTATAAGGGAATTTATTCATTAAAGTATTTTCTTCTAGGATTTTTGTCTGTCTGTCTGTCTGCCTGCCTGCCCGTCTGTTTTTGTTTATTTTGTTTTGCTTTGTTTTTGAGACAGAATTTCTCAGTGTATCTCCTGCTGTCCAGGAACCTACCCTGTAGACTAGGTGGCCTCAAACTCTGAGACTCCCAGATTCTGGAAGTGAAGATGTGCACTGCCTCACCCAGCTCTGACTTTTTTATTTTTTATTTTATTTTATTTTATTTTATTTTATTTTTATTTCAGGTACATTTATTGATACCACATCATAAATGGTACCTGGAAAAGTGTACAGCAACATTCCATGTTCCCATCTGGCACAGATTGCTTAAGTTTAGCTGGCACGAGTCATCTTGAGTGGGCTCAGGGAACAGTTGATGGCGGCCGTAGGCAGGGGCAGGATGGGGCCTTTCAAAGCTTTGCTTCTTTGATCAGCACTCCAGATTTTATGAAGGATGGAGGCTGTTAACCCCATTCGTACTCAAATTTCCCAGTAAACCTGGTATAGTATTGTTTCATGGGGACCGGGGCATTCTTTATAAGGCTTTGAAGTATCTCAGCAGGTCCAAGGCCACAGGCCACAAGCCACAGCCGATTCCACAGCAGACTGGGAAAGGTCACTGAGCACACAGGTGCCACCAGGGGCCTCCCAGGAAAACGAGAGGAGTAATGAGTTGAGTCTTTTTTAAGATGCCTAAGATGTTTTAAAACGCCTGATCTTCCTGCCTCAGCATCCTAAATATCAGGAATTACAAGTGCTCTGGGCTGGATGACCTTCTCAGTGTAGTTTATGTGTAGTGGCTTTTGTTCCATGCTAAGGATCCCTCCCACCTAGATTTTATTTCGTCTGGGGTTAATTTTCTCCTTTCTTGCTTCTCCTTGACATTTCAAAAGCAGCTTTTGAAGCACCTTTTTACAGTAGAGAGACCTTTTTTCCTTTTTTCTTCCATTCAGATCTGGGGGGTGGGGGGGCGGATTGCTCATGAATGCGCACCTGTGTATGCAGGACACTGAGTTGTCATGTGGGCGCTGAGATCGGAACTCTAGTTCTTGTGATTGTGCGGCAAGTGTTCAGTTTTGGTTTGGCGCTCACCCTCAGAGTTAGAGTGTTTCTCTTCTGCTCCGCATGTATTTCATTCCATGCTGCCCTGCTGGATCCCACTTTAATCACAGTGTGGTTTCACTCAGCAGACCTGGCTTCAGTTGGTTTAGACCTCTTTTCTTTTCCCTTCTCCAGTAAAGCAAAAGACTTTCAGCAAATCACATATCAGATCCTGTTATTTCACTAAGTATACTTTCATTTGGAATTCCAAAGATATTGTTTTTACAGTCACAGAACTTTATAATGAAAAAAAAACAAAAAACAAAACTAGAATTAACCTGAACTTATTTGTTTCTCAGTACAACTTAGGTAGTTAGGAAAGAGAAGAAAATTTCAAATCCAAAGTAACACTGAAATCTCATCTGTTGCTGAGACTAACAACAACCCCCCAAAAATGACAGTTGTCTTTCTTATGTTGTATAATAGTTTTGTCTTGAGATGGACTAAGATCTGAATATCAAAGTTATCTGAGTTAAGTAAGCTTACGGGTACTTGCTGCTCTTCCGCAGGTCCCTGGTTCAGTTCATAGAACTCACATTGTCAGGTTCATCACACCCATCTGTAACTCCTGCTCCAGGGGATGTGGCGCCCTCTTCTGGTCTCATTGAATACCTACACATATGTGGTGTACATTTATGCATGCTGTGCACACCACCGTAAACTTTTACTGTCAGGATGAAACCTGAGTGTTTTCTGTGAAACATTGGAGAGTTGTTTTTATATTTACTTCTTGCTTAGTTTTTGAGACGGAGTCTCTTCATCTGCCCAAATTGGCTGCCAACTCACAGTCCATTCCAGAGAGCCGAGATTGTAGATGTGGGCCCTGACACTGTTAGAAACTTTGGCAGTCTTGTTTTTCTTACTCAGGTTTTTTGTTTTGTTTCATTGTTTTTTGTTTTTTGTTTTTTGTTTTTTTTTTTTTGTTTTGTTTTGTTTTGAGACAAGGTTTCATTTAGCCTAGGCTGGCTTCAAAATCCTGATTCTCCTGCCTCTACCTCCTGAGTTGTGGGGTTATAGGTGTTTGCTACCATGCCTAGCTTAAAACATTGTTTTTATTCAAGGAAATTTCCACGGCATGAAGCATGTGTATACCCTACTTAATAACATCATTTTGGTTCCTGTGGAATGGAAAATATTATAATATGTAGAAGACATTATGTATTTACGACTGTTGTAATAAGGACAATATTACAAAATAATAATGTATTTTTTGTTTTTGTTTTTTTCCTTATAGCCATGTCTGGTGAGAACAGAGAAAATACACTATTTTATTCTGAAATCCCTAAAACCATCAACAGAGCAGCAGTCTTAATGCTTTCCTGGAAGCCCCTTTTGGATCTTTTTCAGGTAGGAACAAGTATTCTTAGTCCTATGATTTGGTGTTATTTCTTCATTTATTTCAGGGCAAATGTTTTTCTAGGGTTTTATATTTTAAGTAGATGTGAATAAAAAGGAATTTAAAATGTGTAATTGTTTTTACATGAATGACTTTAAATGACTAATTTCCTGTATCTAAAATCATAGGATATTGTAATCCAATAATTTTGGTGTTTCATTTGTTTGAAATGTTTTGGTTTGTGTTTGTGAATGTTTTGCTGGCATGTCTGTCTGTGCACCATACACATGCCTGGTGTGCATAGGCATTAGAAGAGGGCATTGGATCCTCTGGAACTGAAATTACAGATAGTTGTGAGCCATTTAATGTGGGTACTGGCAACCAAACTCAGGTCCTTTGGACAAATAACAGATGATCTAACCATTAAGCCATCTCTCATGCCTAGTTTGAGAGCCAGCCCTATTTTGTGTGTGTGTGTATGTCTGTCTGTCTGTCTCTTTTGGGTTTTTTTGTTTTTTTTGTTTTTGTTTGTTTGTTTGTTTGTTTGTTTTTTAAACAAAGTCTCACTATGTAGACCAGGCTGGCCTTACACTTCTGGAACTTGATATTCACCTGTAATTCTAGTACTCAGGAGGAATAGATGCAGAAAGACAAGGCTACCTACTGTCCCCCACCTCCCACCTCCACACAAAACAGTCTATTCTCTTGTCTTGCTTAGGTGTACTGGGCTACTATGTCCAATCCCTACTAAGGTAGCTGGAGAGATCTCCGCTCTACAACTAACTATGTAAAACTACTGAATTATGGTTAGTTACAGAGGGCAGAAGGCCTCAACTACTGAGGTGATGGGCTTTATTTTTGTTTTGTCTTCTTCCTCCTCTTCCTCCTCCTCTTCCTGTTCCTCCTCCTCTTCTTCCTGTTCTTCTTCCTCTTCCTGTTCTTCCTCCTCTACTTCTTCTTCCTCTTCTTCCTCCTTCTCCTCTTCTTTTTTTTTAGACAGGGTTTCTCTATATCCCTGGCTGTCCTGGTCACTCTGTAGACCAGGCTGGCTTCTAACTCAGAGGTCCACCAGCTTCTGCCTCCTGAGTGCTGGAATTTAAGGTGAGCACTACCACACCCAGCTTATTCTTGTTTTCTAATGTATACAATAGTGATTAAATGCTTCTTTACTCCAAACTTCAGACTTTGTGAAGTGAATGTGGTTAGAGCTGCTTGTGACTTTTGAGTCACACTTGGGCACAGTAGAGATGCTAGGATTTCAATGAACTGCAAAGACCAGTTGTCAGGAGACTGCAGCGGGTGACTTTCCTTTTGTCCTAGGCGACACTAGACTATGGGATGTATTCTCGAGAGGAAGAGCTACTCAGAGAAAGAAAGCGCATTGGAACCGTGGGGATCGCAGCTTATGATTACCACCCAGGAAGCGGAACATTCCTGTTTCAAGCTGGCAGCGGCATTTACCATATCAAAGATGGAGGACCACATGGATTTACAGTAAGTTGCAGTTTCTATAACTGTATGTTAACTGTTTTGAGAGCCTAAAGAGAATTTGTACCCAACCAGAAAGGAAATTAAGAAATAAACCAAAGGATCAATTTACTACCAGCTAAAGAGAATTTGTACCCAACCAGAAAGGAAATTAAGAAATAAACCAAAGGATCAATTTACTACCAGCTAAGAAATTAATAAGGTTTTTAAATTTTTTTTAAGATTTATTTATTTTATCAAAATCCTTTCTGTGTTGGAAGATACAGAAAATGGCACTATTTTTCATTTTCTCTCAGTACTGAGAGAGATTTTGAAAGATATTATCATATGTGATTTTTTTTTGTTTCCCTGAAAAGCTAATTATCTTAATAAATGAATTTATATTTGGTTTTATTCCAAGCAATTTTTTAAAAAGATTTATTTATTTATTATATGTAAGTACACTGTAGCTGTCTTCAGACACACCAGAAGAGGGAGTCAGATCTTGTTACAGATGGTTGTGAGCCACCATGTGGTTGCTGGGATTTGAACTCAGGACCTTCAGAAGAGCAATCGGGTACTCTTACCTGCTGAGCCATCTCACCAGCCCTCCAAGTAATTTTTATGAACAATTGGAGATATTCTTTTGGTAAAATTGTATTAGCCAGGTGGTGGTGGCACACGCCTTTAATCCCAGCACTCAGGAAGCAGAGGCAGGCAGATTTCTGAGTTCAAGGCCAGTCTGGTCTACAGAGTGAGTTCCAGGACAGCCAGGTCTACACAGAGGAACCCTGTCTCGAAAAATAAAAACAAAAACAAACAAACAGAAAGAATTGTATTGATCTGAGCTTTCATTCCATTAAAATGTTTGGGCCGAGCTAGAGAGAGATGCTCAGTGGTCAAGGCACACTGGATGTTCTTCCCAGGAGTCCAGGTTCAGACCCAGAGCTCACATGGCAGCTTACAGTTGTCTGTAACCCTAGTCCCAGGGTACAGTGCCCTTTCTGGTCTTGTCAGGCACAGGACACACATGTGGTGCACAGACATACATGCAGACTCTACACTATATACATAAAATGAAAAGTTAATCTTTTTTTAAAGTTTAACATTCTTCCATTTATTTCTTTATTGTGTATATGTGTACCTCACAGTGTGTGTGGAAGTCAGAGGACAACTTCCTTGCTCTGTTCTCTTATTCTGCTGTGTAGGTAGGGCCCAGGGATTGAACTCGGGTTGTTGAGTTAGCAAGGGCTTTACCATTCCTCATTGCATGTTTTATAGCAAATTTACTTTTATTGATAACATTAATTTTAAATGTTTAGTGATATTTTCAAAACTGTTTAAAAATATTCAACAAGCTAAGCATAGTTACACACACCCTTTATGCCAGGACCCAAGAGGTATAGGCAAGTGGATCTCTGTGAGTTCAAGATCAGTCATATTTACTTAGTTTATTTACTTAGTGCATTCCAGAGTAGCCAGGGGCTGTAGTGAGACCCTGCCTCAAAAAAAGTTCAACAGATTATAATTACTTCATTAAACAGACTGAGCAGCAAAATTTCTGAAAAGCTGTTACATTGTTTTGATGTGTAATACATTATTTTTTATCTTTTGCCCTTAGCTTTTCCATTTATCATTTAAGAGAGTCCCTAATATGTTAAACCAATTGAAAGTATTTTTTTTTCTGGATGCAGCTGTCACAATGTACATTTTAATTAGAAATGTCATTTATCTTACAAATTTGTATTTATCAACCTGATAACTTAAAATATTGTTTACTTTTCTAGCAACAGCCTTTGCGGCCCAATTTAGTGGAAACTAGTTGTCCCAATATACGAATGGATCCAAAATTATGCCCTGCTGATCCAGACTGGATAGCTTTCATTCACAGCAATGATATTTGGATATCAAACCTCGTAACCAGGGAAGAGCGGAGGATCACATACGTACACAATGGTGAGGCGCAGCTCTGCAGCTGGGTTTGCTGAGACTTTGAAAAGCTGGATTTACCTTTACTTCCATTTTGAAATTAACGTAAGCTGGGTGATGTTTAAGTTCAGGTGCTTAAACCTTTAAAGGAGGACAGCGAGTGTATGGTCAGCCCCCTGAGATAGTGCCACTCCCTTCTTAGCCACTTTCTTTTTTTTTTTAGATTTATTTATTTATTCTATGTAAGTACACTGTAGCTGTCCTCAGACACTCCAGAAGAGGGTGTCAGATTTCGTTATGGATGGTTGTGAGCCACCATGTGGTTGCTGGGATTTGAACTTGGGACCTTCGGAAGAACAGTCAGTGCTCTTAACCCCTGAGCCATCTCTCCAGCCCTCTTAGCCACTTTCAAGCACCACAGTGCACCTTTGCCATGCTTGTTCTAGGAAGACTGTCAGCAGTTCCCTTAAAATCTTCTCATTAAATTAAAAAAAATTTTTTTTGATTGTTTTTTTGTATTCTGTGACAGAGTTTCTCTGTGTAGCCTGGCTGTCCTGGAACTCCCTCTGGCCATTTGGAACTGGCCTCAGAGATCTACCTGCCTCTGCCTCATGAGTGTTGGGATTAAAGGCATGGGCCACCACCACTCAGCCTTTAAATGAAAAAAAAATTTTTTTGTTTTTGTTTTTTTTCAAGACAGGGTTTCTCTGTATAGCCCTGGCTGTCCTGAAACTCACTTTGTAGACCAGGCTGACCTTGAACTCAGAAATCTGCCTGCCTCTGCCTCCCAAGTGCTGGGACTAAAGGTGGGCATCACCACTGCCCAGCAAGATTTATTTATTATTATATCTAAGTACACTATAGCTGTCTTCAGATGCATCAGAAGAGGGTGTCAGAAGATATTACAGATGGTTGTGAGCCACCATGTGGTTGCTGGGATTTGAACTCAGGACCTTCAGAAGAGCAGTCAGTGCTCTTAACCGCTGAGCTATCTCTCCGGCTAAATGAACTTTTAATTTAAAAAATTAGATTTGTTTGGAGGATATAAACAGAATAACCAGTTACACATTATTAGAAACTTCCTGAAAAACAACCTCTGTGTTTTTGAGAGCCTGTTTACCTGCTGTTGTAATAGGAAAAAGTGGAATGTAGAACCATGTGCATTATGGAAATATTTAAGTAGGCTTTGTTGAGTGACAAATGTAGTCTGAGGCAAGAGGAATACAAGTTTAATGCTGTCTTAGTTAGGGTTTTACTGCTATGAACAGACACCATAACCAAGGCAACTCTTATAAGGACATTTAGTTGAGGCTGGCTTACAAGCTTAGAGGTCCAGTCCACTATCATCAAGGCCAGAGCATGACAGCATCCAGACAGGAATGGTGCAGGAGGAGCTGAGAGTTTGTACATCTTGTTCCAAAGGCAAACAGGAAAAGACTGGCTTCCAGGAAGCTACGATGAGGATCTTAAAGCCCATGCCCACAATGACACACTTCTTCCAACAAGGTCACACCTCCTAATAGTGTCACTCACTGGGCCAAGCATATTCAGACCATCACAAATGCTGTCTCAAAAAAACAGCAGTTGGTCATATTGATGCCTTTAAGCCTAGCACCTGAGAGGAAAAAGTCTGCAGATCTCTGAGTTTGAGGTCAGCTTAGTCTACATAGTGAGTTCCTGGACAGCCAGGGATACCTAGTGAGACCTTGTCTCAAAAACAACAACAAAACCAAAAGTTCCAAATGGCAGAACATGACTGTGTCTCAAATTGATTGCTGGACTGAGTCCATGTGGAAGAAGTGATGTGTGGGAAGAAGGCCTTCCTGTAGCTTCCTACCATTTTCTCCATCCTCACTCTCTCTAACGTTGGTGGGCCACTCACTACACGTCTTATTCATGTGTTGTGTGCAGTTAGGGCTGTGATAGTGTGTCTGTAATGGACACATGCAGACATTTGTGATATTACCATTGGTCAGTCCCTAAGCAATCTAGTGTAACAACCGTGTATATTGTCTACAGTGTACGTAATCTCATTAATTGCATACGTGCAAATGCGGCTGGGGTCTGGGGAGATACTGTCGTGTTTTATGTAAAGAGACTTAGGCGTTTGCAGCTTTTGATATTTGACTAGGATCTTAAAGGAACCAACCTTTAGTGACCCTAAAGGAGAATCGTAGCAATGGTACAGACTAACTATGGCGATGCTGGCCATCAAGCAGCTAAACAAACTACTAACAGCAAAATAGAGTGAGTCAATTGTGGAATACTTAAAGTACCAAGAGAAGTGGTGATTGGGAAAAACTTCTCAGCGAAGATGAACTGAGCTGACCCAAGCCATATCTTTATGTTAGCAAAGTGGTCCAGAAAGGGGTCTGTGTGAGAAAGGCCTTGGTCTAAAGGGAGCTGTGGCCTCTGTGAGGCGCTGAAGCACTCAGCTGTCCCATCCTGACAGGTCAGTGGAGTAGTCTTCAGCAGTTGAGCCAGGTGGCTATTGGTCGTACTGGATATAGTTTTGAATACTACTGACCACAACACCAAGACCTGGCAGTGCATTGCTGCAGTCATGTGATGCAATGCTGGTGGACATCATAGAGAGCAAGAAAGTACAATATGATCAAACGTTGGAAAGGAAAGTACATTTTGCTTTTTCTTGAGTTTCCTTTAACACCCGGAAGTAAGGAAAGTTTAATAGCAGTAGAAATGTTAGGGGAGCTAGTTAACGAATCTGTTGAAAATTGAAGCCATTTTTCCTGCTGTTAACAACCACTGAACAGTACATACCACTTACTGACTGTATTTGAGGCTGGGACTGCATAGCTCTCATAAAACTGTCAGAAGTAAGGCAGGTTAAAGTCTTTGTTTGTTTGTTGAGACAGGCTCTCTCTTTCTCTTTGTAGCCCTGGTTGTCCTAGAACTCACTATGTAGAACAGAACTCTAGAGATCTGCCTGCCTCTGTGTACCAAGTGTGCTAATAGTATGCGCCACCATGCCTAGCTTTCTTTCTTTTGTAAAATCATTTTCCACGGATAATTTTGTGAAGGGTAGCAGAATTTAGAGTAAAAAAACACTGGAATTATACGGAATGTTATATTTTTTTTATTCTTTACTATACATAAAGGTGTGTGGTATATTCATTATTTCTAGTATTAGTGTAGTAGATCAGCGCACAGACAAAGAATAATACAGAGTTTAAGTGTTGGATCTACCCTGCACGAATTCTAACCTCATCATATTAGTTAGCTTACCTCTTGGTTTCTACATTTGTAACAATGTGAACCAACTGAGGTCTTACTGAGTTAGTTTTTGTGCAGTGTTTAGACTGGCACTGAAGCATAGGAAGGCTGGGAATGTCTATAGAGAAAGGGATGGAGGAAGGGGGCATGCTCAGCCTGTGTGTTAATCAGGCTGGTTAGTCAGGAGGTTGTGGTGAAAGCTGGCCTTAGAAAGTGAGTGTGATCAGTCAGGGTGAGTGTGAGCTTGCTCTGTGCTCAATATGATGGAGAAATTTAGAAGTACTGGTTCCTGACCCCAGTTACCCTCTGCTGGGAAGACAAGGTGATACTAGTTACCCAGTGAGTGAGTAACTTGTAATAGTGGCAGAAATACAAGCCAGCAGTGCCTATCCTCACATCTAAAGGAGAACAAAATGGGAAATAAAGTTGGAGGCAGAGTTTATGGTAATGAAGAACCCAAGAAACCCAGCACTGGTCTTGGCTCTTTTACTAATTGCACATTTCAGAACGCTTTGCACACACTGTTGTTATTAGCTTGGTGCTAAAACTCGTTTAGCAGTAATCCCTGACTTGGACTGACTTGAGAGTATTTATAAAGTTTGCTAGCTGTGCCTTTCCTCCAGCTGCTGCTGGATATTAGATTACAGTTTATCCGGTTGTGCTGCTGGTTATGTTACGTACGACATCATAGATGTGAACTGTATGAAGAGACTCTGAATTCCAAATACATGACTCAATTTTTGGATAAGGGAGTATTAGTTCTTATTTTACATTAATTTCATACAATATAGAATACAGATGATCAAAAGTGATAAATTAAAGCTGGGTGTACTGGCACATGACTTTAATCCCAGCATTTGGGAGGCAGAGGCAGGCAGATCTTTGAGTTCAAGGCCAGTCTGGTCTAAAAAGTGGGTTCTAGGACAACCAGGACTACCCAGAGGGGGAAAAATATAACAACAAACCCTAAACAAACTCAGATCTTACCTGTTTGCTGGGCATAGTAGTATGTGCCTATAGTCCAGCCACTCAGGAGGCTGAAGCAGGAGGATTACTTGGAATTTAAGACTAGCCTGGGCAGCATAGTAAGACCCTGTTTTTAAAAAAGAAAAGAAAATCATGACATATCACTGCACACCAAAGCAAAAGTGAGAGGACTGAGTACACCAGATGCTGAAACTGTCAGACACGGTTAGTGAACATGTAAAATAATAAAGATGTGTCGGGGGGGGGGGTATGGGGGACTTTTGGGATAGCATTGGAAATGTAAATGAAGAAAATACCTAATTAAAAAAAAAAAAAAAAGATGCGTCCTCACAGAGTTGAACACTCACTGAGCAGCCACTCTGCTTCTGGATATTTGCTCAAAAGAAATGAAAACACATGTCCATGGAAGTTACTGTACAAGAACTTTATTCACAGTAACCAATAGCAGCCCACCACATGTCTGCAGAAGAATGGATGAAAAAGATCCACAGCATCACCCAACATGGTGGTCTCCACTGTTAATCCCAGTATTCAGGAGGCGAGGCAGGCCAGTCTCTGAGATGAGCCTATCACATACAAGACCCCATCTGTTAATTACTGTTATATAGATGTGATGAAGTACCATGACCAAGTCAAGTCAACTTAGGAAGCATTTAATTAGGAGTTTGCTTACAGTTTCAGAGGGTTAGTCAATGGTCACTATGGCAGAGAGTGTGAGGGCAGGCAGGCAGACAGGCAGGCAGGCATGGAACTGGAGCAATAATAGCTGGAAGCTTACATCTGATCCACAACCATGATGAGAGAGACACTGGGCCTGGTGTGCGCTTTTGAAACCTCAAAGCTCACCCCCAGTGACACACCTCCTCAATAAGACCACACTTCCTAATCCTTCCCAAACAGTTCTGTTGACTGGGGACCAAGTCAAATATGGGGGCAACTACAATGGAAACCATTCTCATTCAAAACCACTCCACTGTCTTTAAAAAAATCGATAGCATCAACAGACTATTACTTAACAAGCAGGAGCTAAGAACCGACAAATGTCAAAACATTCATGATTTTCAAAAACAAAGCACATATAAATTATACTGTGAGCATTTTGCCAGGATACAAAATCTTACATAATAATGCTTTGTGATTTATTTGTTTAGGTATTTACCGGTGCTAAGAGTACTAGGGCGAAGTGCATGCTGAGCTCCATTGTTGACATACCACAGTGGAATGAGACAGATTTGTCCAAGGTCACATGATAGGTAAATGGTGAAGCCTAGATGTGAATTCATTGTTTGGCTCCACAGTTTACCACTACAATCAGCTACCTTTCTTTAGAAGTGAAGGAAACATTGTTCTCTGTCTCATTGCAGAAAAAGAGTTCAGGAGATAATTTTGCCTTTCATGTTTGTCCAGAGCTAGCCAACATGGAAGAGGATCCCAGATCAGCTGGTGTTGCCACCTTTGTTCTTCAAGAAGAATTTGACAGATACTCTGGCTACTGGTGGTGTCCCCAAGCGGAAAGAAGTAAGCAAATCCAAAGTAGTATGTATACAGGTCACTTTTAAGTATTAACTGGTTTGACTGGGGATTGGCTGAGTAGGCAGAGCCTAAAGCTGGAACAGGAACTTAAAATGTAATGAAAATTAAACCCTACTAGTGGCTATTTAGAAATAGGCCATATTCCCCACATGAATTCTGTAGAGACAGTTACATTCTGTCTCAGTACCTCAAGTGTTCCTTGCTGGTTTTCAGCAACAAAACAAAACAAAAAACCTGGCCTGTGTGAGGTCAAGTAGAATTATAGCAAGATCCACAAAATGAAGTGCGGTTAAACATATATGATGAGTAGCATCCTCGTGACAGATGAATGCGTGTGAATGACTGAGAGGCTTAAAGCAGTGGCCCACACAACCTAACACAACCCAGTGAGAAGTTCACTTACAATCATATGTGGCCTATTATAATGTACACATATATTTTATAGACAAAATGCAAAACACAGCTTATGAAGCAATATTTCTTAGGTATTATGTTCTTTAATACTTTCTTCTCTGCTTCATTTTTTATTTCTTAAGATTTATTTACTCTTAATTTTATGTGTGTTGGTGTTTTCCTGCATGTATGTAAGTGTACCATGTATGTGCCTGGGACCTGCAAAGGCCAGAAGAAGGGTTCAGATCCTAGGAACTGGAGTCGCAGATGGTTGTAAGCGGCTACACCGGTGCTGGAGACCCAGCTGGGGGCAGCTCGTGCTCGGCTAGGAACCATTAATAAATCTTATGACATCAACATTGGTTGGCAGCTAGCCATCTCAATATTTCTTTAGAGGACAATAAAAAATACTACCTATTTTAGTCTATGTCTTAGATTTGGACTTTTATTTTCAAATATACGCGTTTGCCCACTATTATACAGAACAATATTTTGACATAAACCATTCAATATAACTAACCTTTTGGCATTTTAAAGGAAATGTTGTGTTTTACTAAATAACTCAAAATATAAGATATATCATGTCAAAATCCTTCAAGATGTTTGCCCTGTATATGTGTATATAAGTGTGAATATATTTAAATATACCACACATTTACATTTTTTTTCCTCCCAAAAGGATAAACTTTAAGTCCTTGTAAAAGGGACTTGGAAGTCACGAGAAGATGCAAAAGAATTCAGTTGTGTTGAATGATTTATGTCAACAGTCTTGTTCTACATAATTGTGATAAAACATTTACATTTTAAAATAAAATGTCCAAATCCAGATAGGACTTTTAAATAAATTTTTTTCATGTTCCATTAAAAAAGTATTCAAACTTTTAGCTGTAAACCAATAATAAGGTCTCTGTGTGCACATTCACACAGTGAATAATTAAACAGAGTTAAAGCCTGGTGGTAGAATACCAACCTAGCATACTCAAGGACCTGATTCAATCCCTGTCACCACTGATTCACAGTGGCAGTCTAATGCACAAATTACTGCCCTTAGTAAAATACCTAGTTCTAGAAGGAATCATGAGCAAAGTAGTCTATAATAATTATTCTAAATTCTTAATATCTAAATTCTTTTTAAGCTCCTAGTGGTGGTAAAATTCTTAGAATTCTCTATGAAGAAAATGATGAATCTGAGGTGGAGATTATTCATGTTACGTCCCCCATGTTGGAAACAAGGAGGGCAGATTCCTTTCGTTATCCCAAAACAGGTACGGTCTTTATTTATTCATTTCCTCCTCTGCTGTGCTGGCTCCTGCTGTAGTCCAGGTCTCAGAGGCTTGTGGGCTATCAGGAGGGGGTTATCAGGAGTTCCAGGCCAGCCTGGGCTACACGATGAGTCCTTGTCTCAAAACCAATCCCAGATGTGCAGTCACTGAAGGATGTAGTTAGCTTGATCATCGACAGCTTTCATAAGGTTGTTTGTTCATCAGGTATAGTTTTGGAATCTTTAATTGCTTTCAGAGGTGGACATGTTCATAAAACTGGTACTTGAGGCTTCAGGAAATCAGCTGGAGGACATCTCTCCCTGTCTAAGAAGTTGGACTTTTGTCTGTTTGCTGTTTACAAACATTTTATTACAGAAACCATAGGCAGTTTCCCTTAGTTTTCACACTGACTCTTTCTAGTATTTTAGCCTTTTTTGTATTTGCTACCTATGTGAATTTGAGGTAGGTTCTACGATGTTTGCACAATAGAGCCCTGGCTGTATACAATATTACAGACTTAATAAAATCTGAAGGATTTGTAGAGTCTTGTGAAGTCTTGGAGTGATTGTGGTCCTATCCTTTATGTTTGTTTCTAAAGGCACAGCAAACCCAAAGGTCACTTTCAAGATGTCGGAGATTGTTGTTGATGCTGCAGGAGGGGTAAGTGTCAGGCATCAGCGCTCTAACTGTGACACACTCTCCCTGCTGAGGCCGTGTGCCTCATGATTTATAGTTGACCTGATAGTTTCCCCTAGGAGGAATTCTCCCTAGTAGGCCTGGGAAGCAGGATATAAAGGGACCTGAGTTAAATCCCAGAACTCACATAAAATAGCTTGCTGTTGTAGTATGTGCTTGTAATCCCAGCACTGAGGCTGTGAAGACAGACAGATCCCTGGGGCTCTCTGGACAGCCAGCTTAGCCCGCTTATTGATTTCCAGGTCAATGAAAGACAGTGTCTCAAAACAAACAAACAAACAAACAATCCTGAGGTATAAACAAATCATCTGGCCTCTGCATACATCCATCACCACACAAACACATTTCCCTCTTGCAGACAGTTTTGTTCTTTGACCCAGTTATTACTCAGTCATTGAAAGCAGTGGCTTATCTTCCGTGTTGGGTGTGCATCAGATCTGTCCACTTCAAACCTTTCAAGTACTGTGTCTAAAAAGGTGACCTAAGGAGACTAGACTAGTGAGTGTGTTCTTTTCTGTCTTCTATAACTATATTCCTTTTTCTTCCTACTAGATTATAGATGTCATAGATAAAGAACTGGTTCAACCTTTCGAGATTCTGTTTGAGGGAGTTGAATATATTGCCAGAGCCGGATGGACTCCAGAGGGAAAACAGTGCGTATGTTAAATTGTCTCTTCATTACAACTAAGTTAGATCCAGAGTTTAGAATGTCAGTGCTGTAGGCTTTGCCTTCCCATGTAAATTGGCACTGTGTTCTGTCTGCTCAGGCCTTTCCCCTGAACTCAGTGAATGCACAGATTTGTAAGCATAAACATGCCATTGTGATTATAGGAATAATTTTTTAAAGACCCTGTCTTAAAAAAAAAAAAAGAATTGATAGGTACTGAGGGGGGGGAACAGAAGGTTATTCATTTTCTGAGAGCTTGCTGTAGTCTTGATTTCTCCTCGTTCCTTTGAACAGTGCCTGGTCCATCCTACTAGACCGTTCCCAGACTCACCTGCAGATAGTTCTGATCTCCCCTGAGTTATTCATCCCAGTAGAAGATGATGCCATGGACAGACAGAGACTTATAGAGTCAGTTCCTGACTCTGTGACACCACTGATCATCTATGAAGAAACAACAGACATCTGGATAAATGTATGCATTTCTGATCTTGAACTTGGCTGTGTATTTTCTCAGGATACTCAGGCAGATGGAATTCTATAGCAAAAGGCATCCTTAAGTTTAAGGGAGCTGTGAACATTTTGAGTTGGAATGATGGTTCCAGAATGGAGTAGTTTGTGGCAGGAAGTAGATACTATTGAAATGGCAGCTCAGGAGTGCTGCAGCTATGACCCTGCACATACAGGCTAGTGAGCCCACAGCCTCAGCTCTGGCTTCTGTGCTTCTGAGAAGACCTTCAAGAGTTGTATCTAGAAACTATTTTTTAAGTTAGCAAACTATGCCAAATGTACTAGTTTTAGATTGAGTTTTACATTTTAACATAAAAATTAGATATAAAATAAAAAACATTTCTCTGTTTCTCTATTTGAAAGCAGGCTTCCCGTGATTCATTCAAAACAGATGAACATCTGTTTTCCTTCAGCTGTTAGGATATCTCTCTTTGGAAAACAAAAGTAAAGCATGCTGTCCTCCTTGCCTGGGTAGTAAGATTTGTACGGCTATAAGCTGTCTGTGCTTCAGAGAGGACAGAGAGAGGGAGGATAGATAGCCTTGGCCATGTCGTTCTTTTTGCTGTCTTCCATTTGGAAATGTTTACACCTCAGGGTGTGAAATCTTTGTCTAAAGTAAAATAAATGTAAAGGCCAGGCAGAAACCCAGCATGGTTAAGTACAGCCTATCCTCGCACTAACTGCTGATGCTTGGTCATCTATGGAGTGTGTTTATTAATGCATATAGTAAATTAAGCTGTTCATTTTGCAGATCCACGATATTTTTCATGTTTTTCCTCAAACTCATGAAGATGAAATTGAGTTTATTTTTGCCTCTGAATGCAAAACAGGTTTTCGTCATCTGTATAAAATCACATCCATTTTAAAGGAGAGCAAATATAAACGGTCCAGTGGTGGACTACCTGCCCCAAGTAAGAAGCCTTCCTTATTTATGTACTTAATGTCTTTATAGTTTATTTGTTTTGCATATATGCATCATAGAACAAGGATGTGCAGGTCAGAAGACAGCTTGTAGAAGTCAGTTCTGTCCTACACGTGTGAGTTCATGAGTGAGCTTCAAAGATGAAACTCAGGACATCAGACTTGATGTCAAGGGCCTTTACCCACTGAGCCATCTCACCAGCCACATGCCTTTTTATATTCTTCATAAGCATCAGGACTTGTTTCAGTAAACACATGTATTAACTGAAATACCAGTCTGTGCATGCAGAAAACAGCAAATTCTCAATGAATACATGTTATTAATAGTGGGTAATCTCTGAGTGATTAGAATACCTATTTTTATGACATCTTTGCCTTAATTACAATTTTTAATTTGTTTGAAATGAGCACACAAGTGCTTGCCTTGGCAGCATATATACTAAAACTGAAGGATAAAAGGGGCTCCATGTTATTTTTATATATAAATAACTTTAAAAAAAAAAAAAAAGACAGGGTCTCACTACCCAGGTCTGGCTGGCCTTCAACTCATTATGCAAACCAGGCTCGTCTCAAGCTCACAGAGACCCGCCTGCCTCTGCTGCCCAAGTGAAAGTTTGGGATTGAAAGCTTGTGCTACTACACTAGGCTTTTGCAAAATGAAACTAGTATAGGGATACTAGAGAGAGCTCAGAGGTTAAGAGCACTTGCTGTTCTTGCAGAGAGCCCAGATTCTGTTCCCAGCTCCTCCATGGCAGCTCACAGGTACCCATAACTCCAGTTCCAGGGGATCCAATGCTGCCTTCTGTCTTCCATGGACAATGACCAGGCATACATGTGATACACATACCTATTTGCAGGCGTTCATACATACACATACAATAAAAAATAAATCTTTTAAAACTATATATTTAGAAAATAAATCTTTTAAAACTACATATATACCAGTATATGTGTAGCATGTCATATATATAGTCTATGTAGTCTATGTATTTGTTTATCCAGTGTTTCTTGATGGATACCTGTGTTGCTTTATATGACACTGCTATGGCCATGTATGTTCCTCTCTTGGCTTTCCATTGTTTTGGGAATAGCTACCAGAAGGTCAATGCATGACTCATATATTCTTTTTTTATTAGATGTTTTATTCATTTACATTTCAAATGCTATCCCCTTTCTAGTTTCCTCTCTGAAAATCTCCTATACCCTCCCCCCCTCCCCTAGGGTTATACTTTTTTATATTCCTAATAGCAATATGTAAGAGCTTTTGTTTCTTTGTGGGTTTGCTTGTTAATGTTTGGGGGATATGTTTATTTATTTAATTTCTACATGTAAGGATGGTTTGCCCTGCATGCATGCCTATGCACAACATGCGTGCCTGGTGCTTGTGGAAGATGGGCGAAGGAATAGATATCCTGGAACTGGAGTTACAGATGGTTGTGAGCCACTGTGTTGTTTTTGGGAACCAAACCTGGGTCCTCCGTAAGGACAAGTGCTCTTAACTGCTGAGCTGTCTCTGCAGCCCCAGGGTTTGGTTTGTTTGGTTTGGTTTTTAAAGACAGAATTGTATTCTGTAGTTCAGGCTTCCTTCCAGTTCTGCACAACCCTGTCTTACCCTCCCTCCCCTGTGCTGACATTACAGGTATGTGCCACTCCACAGGCCAGGTTTTATTTCTTTATATTCTTGGCAGCACTTGTTAGTTTTTGTCTTCTTGCTTTTGTGTGGGTGTGTTTTATCTTTTTTGTTGTTGTGAATTTTTTAAAATAGATTTTCTCAAGACAGGGTCTGACTATGTAGATCTGGCTGTCCCAGAACTCACTCTGTAGACCAGGCTGGCCTTGAACTCACTAAGATATCCTGCTTCTGCCTCCTGGGTGCTGGGATTAAAGGTGTGTGCCATAATACCTGATTGTGGCTTTTTTTTTTCACTCTAATAAATGTTAAGTGGCATTCTCCATTTAAGTTCTTTCTTTTCATACATATGAATGCCATACTAGAAACCGAGCCTTAGACTGTGTCACTGAGTTACGTCCCTAGCACTTTTTGGGTTTAGTCTGAGAAGATGACTGAGTAACTGGCCTCACACCTGTCACCAAGCCAGCCTGAAGAGGCATCCTGTGGTTTTGATACAGGTTCCCTAATGAATGACGAGAGAAATACCTATTCAAGTCCTTGGATTCTTAGGTTTTTCTGAATGGTCTTTTAATTACTGGCATTTTGGGAGCAGTGAGCTTGAATCCAACCAAGTCAATACTATATATGACTATGTGCGTTTCTTTAGAGACAGACCAGGTCTTATAAATCCCAACAGACTTGCGGGCCTCATAACCCAACTCAGACTACTCTCCCCCGCCCTCCTTAAAAATAGATAAATAAATAAATAAATAAATAAATCCCAACAGAGCTTCTTCCCGGGAGCTTCAGCTTAGCTTAGGCCTGGACTTAAAATCGCCTTGCCAGTTCCTCTGTTGCTCAGGGGTGAGTGGGCTCACACAGGAAGGAGCAGCAAAAGGGCTAAGACAATCCTTCTGAAGCAATTCTATATCTTACAACTGTTACTGCTCAGTGAGCACCAACCTCAGGGCTAGGTCCCTGCTCCCATCAGCACCTCTTTGCAATGCTTGGCCTTATGTGTATGTATGTATATTTTTTAATTGCTTCATCACAAGTTTTTTTACTTTGTAAGTATGTTCACTTGTTTTTTTTTTTTCTTTCTCCTTCTTTCTCCCTGTTTTAGCTGTGATGTGAAACTCCTGTTGCTCATAACAATGTGTTATATACATTTCCCCATCATAAAATAGCAAGCTACACTTCTGTGTCTCAGAAAAATAAGGTTGATTTCTTAACTCACCATCCTTAGCTGTTTCCAGAGATCTCGGCAGCTAGAAGAGAGAAATGGTTTTCATTTTTCAATCTCTTCCTTAGACCTCTGAAGAGGCCCCATCCAGACAGACTCTCAGGCAGGCATATGGGGCATTTGACATTAGTGTGGCTAAAAATAGCCTATTTAATTTTTGGCAAGTGAAAAAGAATTGCATTAAAATTTTTCTTCTTGGGGCTGGAGAGATGGCTCAGCGGTTAAGAGCACCGACTGCTCTTCTGAAGGTTGTGAGTCTGAAGGTCATGAGTTCAAATCCCAGCAACCACATGATGGCTCACAACCATCCGTAATGAGATCTAATGCCCTCTTCTGGGGTGTCTGAAGACAGCTACAGTGTACTTATATATAATAAATCAATAAATCTTTAAAAAATTTTTTTTCTTCTTTGCTTTTAAAATGGTTTGTTGCATTTCCAGAACAAATGTCTTGTCAGCTTAGTTAGTCTCCATGTTGGATCAGTATCCAAAAAGGCAGGTACTGTTTTTCTGGCTTTACCATAGAGTCTCTTTGGTTGGATGTGGCGGCACACTCCTGTGATTCCAGCACTGAGGAGGCAGGGGTGGGTGCATCTCTGAGTTCCAGGACAGTTCTTGGTGTACATAGTCAATTCCAGAGCAGCCAGGTTTCACAGTAAAGCTGCCTCAAAGGATGTATTTTTCTGTTTTCAGACTTCCTGCATGAGTTTTTAATGGGGAGGGGGTATTTTTTTTAGTTACCATTCTTTTTTTTTTTTTTTTTTTTTAAGATTTATTTATTTATTATATGTAAGTACACTGTAGCTGTCTTCAGACACTCCAGAAGAGGGCATCAGATCTTGTTACAGATGGTTGTGAGCCACCATGTGGTTGCTGGGATTTGAACTCCAGACCTTCAGAAGAGCAGTCAGGTGCTCTTACCCACTGAGCCATCTCGCCAGCCCCTTAGTTACCATTCTTGAACATTTTGAAAACTTATAAGTTGGTTTTGTCGTCATTGGGTTGTTTGTTTGTTTGTCACAGGGTCTTACTGTGTAGCCCTGACTGTCCTGGAACTCACTATGAAGACCAGGCTGTCCTCAAACTTGCAGAGATTCACGACCCCTTGCCTCTCAAGTCCTAGGACTAAAAGTGTGCGCCACCATGACTAGCAGGATATTTTTAGCTGTAATTTTTATCTATTTGAAATAACTTTTAGTACAATATGACCAACAATTGTCTTTATCTAGTTCCAAAACATTTTCATTACCTCAAACCTAGCATTGATGATTTTGTTTTTGTTTTATTGCTCCTTTTTGGAAAAGACAGTTTAGAAAACTTTTCTACATTGTTTCATTTGCTTATGATCTGGAATAAAGTACTGAATTTTGATTGTATTCATTTTCAGGTGATTTCAAGTGTCCTATCAAAGAAGAAATAACAATTACCAGTGGTGAATGGGAAGTACTTGGCCGGCATGGATCTAATGTATGTCTTTTATTCTACTAATATGCTTAGTCAGCCTCTGCTCTGCATATACAGTGCAGAAAGATGAATAATGCAGTGTGTGTGTGTGTGTGTGTGTGTGTGTGTGTGTGTGTGTGTGTGTGTGTAGGACCCAGTAGTGTTTTACAGTAGCAAGTTAGGGCCTAAGGGAATACAAGCTGTTACCAGGAAAGAACATTAGTTTAATCAGAGTGTAGAGGCTCACACCTTTCCTTATAGCACTTGGGAGGCAGAGGCAGGTGAATCTCTGTCTGCGTAGCAAGCTTCAGGATACCCAGGGCTACGACTGTGTCTTTAAAAAGATTTATTTTAGGGCTGGTGAGATGGCTCAGTGGGTAAGAGCACCCGACTGAGTTCAAATCCCAGCAACCACATGGTGGCTCACAACTATCCGTAACAAGATCTGACTCCCTCTTCTGGTGTGTCTGAAGACAGCTACAGTGTACTTACATATAATAATAAATAAATCTTTAAAAAAACAAAAAAAAAGATTTATTTTAAATTATAAAGCTCACCTATTTTATGGGTACAAGATACATTCTAGTTACTGAAGACTGCCATTTTCCATTATTTACAAGTACGTGTGTGTGTGTGTGTGTGTGTGTGTGTGTGTGTATTCCGCCTGGGTATATATCTGCACCACATGCACACCTGGTGCCTATGGAGGCCAGAAGAGTGTGTCAGATCCCTCAGACTGGAGTTACAGACAGTTCTTAGCTCCATGCACCTGCTGAGAATAGAACCAGAGTCCTGTGGGAGAGCAGCCAGTGCTTTTAAGCACTGACCATCATGCCAGCCCAGATCACCATTATTAGATATATTATTGCCAGTTAGTAAGGAAACAATTTGTGTGTTAAGAGTTTAACAAAGTGGGCTGGTGAGATGGCTCAGTGGGTAAGAGCACCCGACTGCTCTTCCAAAGGTCCGGAGTTCAAATCCCAGCAACCACATGGTGGCTCACAACCATCTGTAACAAGATCTGATGCCTTCTTCTGGTGTGTCTGAAGACAGCTACAGTGTACTTACATATAATAAATAAATAAATCTTTAAAAAAAAAAAAAAAAAAAAGAGTTTAACAAAGTTGTGAGTTCACAAATTACCTAAACATTATTTTTTAGACATGATAGACTGTTCATGTTTTTAATTGTAAATTATATTTAGCATTCCGGAGGTAGAAATGTCCTTTTATTTACCTGTTCTCACAGATTTAACCTTTTTAGTGTAGTCTAACAGGGAAAAGTTGTGCTCTGAGCACGTGGCTTTCAGTAACAATTCAATGAGAGCGTTTGTGCATTTCTAGGTCAACACTAGGGATTAGACTCAGCCTGAAGATGCTGGGCAGATGCTCTAGATTTAAGCTATATCCCAGCTATTCTTGTGTTCTTATTTTGGGACTGGGTCTTTCTTGCTAAGTTTCCAGGTTGGGCTTGAACTTCACTCTGTAGAGCAGACAGGCCATGAATCTCATTGTGGAATTCTAGGTTCTAATAACAAAAATTATACTGAGTTAAATTTCCTGAGCCATCAAGATGTCTCTGTATGTGAAGGCACTTGCTGCTGAGTCTTACAGCCAAGCTGCATTCCTGGAGCATACATGGTAGGAGGACAGGTGTGACTCCCTCATTTTGTCCTCTATTTGTCACATGCATGCTGTACCACACTTGTGTGTGCATGTGCACGCACGCACACACACACACACCAATTTATTTAATTGCAGGAATTGTAGCAGTTGGGGTTAAGAGCTACTAGATGATTCTGACATAAATCCCAAAATTGAATGAGCAGAGGATTATTTGGACAACCTAAATGACTCCCTGTTCACCCTGTGTGCATCCATCTCCACGTCATTCTAGTTTTTGTGGTGTGTTTGTTCCTCTCAAATTCTTCCCTATTTCCCTGTATGTGTGCTTTGTTTCTTGTCTCTTTGTTGCCTTTTCCCTCCTCAGCTTTTACAAGTCCCTCTGTTCTGCTCAGACTTCTCACGGCAACAGATGTAAAGCTCTCAGGCTTCAGCCTGTGTGACTCTTGGAGTTAAAGTGATACTCAGAGTGTGGTTCCAGACCAAGAATGGAGCATGACAGTCATGAGGGACCATGTTAGAAACACAGACTTAGCCGAGCCCTCCTCAGAAAGTGGTGGTAGGGCCCAGCAATCTGTTCAACATTCCTGGAGAGTCTAATCCTACTGGATAGAAGTTCTCAGTGAAACAGAGAACACAGACTTGCATAAATGGGGAGGCAGTGTAGGGGGCCTGAGTCCCTGCAGTAAAACCAGCCCTGACCTTGTAGAGAGATGACACGTGCTTATGGGGATTATTGGATGTTTGTTTCCTATAGCAACTGTGCTCATTTAGGGATGGATGCAGCTACGTTAAAAAGTTAATAATGAAGTGTGTGTGGGTGTGTGGGGGTAAGAGAGACAGACAGACATTTAAGATATGTTTAGAATCTCCTTTATTTCTATAAAAAATTTTAAATTCTAATAAAATTTCAGTAGGCTGGTAGAATATTTTTAAAGTAACAATGAGAGAAAACTGTTTTAGATTGTAGAAGTTTGTGTAGAATAGTAAGTAAATTCTGTGTCAGCTAGTGACTTAAAAGATCTTATCCAGAGCTGGGGACACTGGGTCTTCTCCAGTGTCAGTGCTTACACTAAATCCTACCCTTACTTAATTTATAAACTACACCCTGGCTGACGCTGCTTGATTTCAGTTATTTCTCAGCTTGGTAGATAAAATGCTTTTGCAAATTTGTAGGAAAGATCTTTAGAAAGTACTAAGCTAGGAGAGAAATAATATTAATCTTTTCTAAGTGGACAAATGAGGTGTTACATAGGGTATTTCCCCAGAGGGATTTTCTATAAGGAAATAATTGTCTTATTTTAAGGAAAGTACACAATGCACTTAGTCAGGACATTACCCCAGTGTGTGTAACTCAGCCTTTTACCTTCTGGATAAAGTAGGGTTTTAGCCATTAGAAAAACCAGCTCACGTTATCACTGGTAGAAAAGAAAGATAAAAGAAGCCCAAGCCTGAAAACTCAACTGATTGTGTTGGAGATGGGGGCTGTGTATTGTTGGCTTTGTCAGAACTGTGCTAGTATTGATTTGTGCTGTGACTTTTGCAGATCTGGGTTGATGAAGCCAGAAAGCTGGTGTACTTTGAAGGCACCAAAGACTCTCCTTTGGAGCATCACCTGTACGTGACCAGTTATGCAAACCCTGGAGAAGTGGTGAGGCTGACTGACCGTGGCTACTCACACTCCTGCTGCCTCAGCCGGGTACTGTGTCCCAGTTGGGAGGGATCCTGTCATAGAAAGCCTGTATTCACATAACATTCCTTTTGAGCAATGTGAAAGTTGGTGACATTGACCCACAGAAGCCTCATCTAGGAAAAGTATTGTGTTTGCATCATTTGTTAAATTCCCATTGTCCTCTTGCTCTGCATTGGTGTGTGTGACCACAGGTAGCCTTCCCTAACTTTCCTCTGGAAAGCCATTGTTGTCTTTCTTTTCTCTAGCATTGTGACTTCTTCATAAGTAAGTACAGCAACCAGAAGAATCCACACTGTGTGTCCCTCTACAAACTCTCAAGTCCTGAGGATGACCCAGTTCATAAAACAAAGGAATTTTGGGCCACCATTTTGGATTCAGCAGGTACCTCCTTCCCTAAACCTGGACTGGTATCACAGTGCACTATGCTGTGACCTATGTCCATGTCCTTCCCATTGCTCAGCCCTGCCTGTCCCTGAGCTACTGAAATTCTGGTAGACCTCACTTCCTGTTCTGTCAGCTGCTGAATGAGCTGGGTTGCCTCTCATCTGAGCAGGAACATGTCTGGAAAGCCTTTTTGAAAAGTAGATTAAGATAACATATTCTAAACAAGTGAGATCTTTTGAGCAGAAAGGGTGAGGCTTTAGGGAACAACCACTTGGCTGATTTCTGGAAGTTTCAAGTCCTTACAGTGGTCCTCTTAATAGTAGCCAGCACACTTGCTTACCATAGGCCCAAAGAGCACTGTAGAAAGACACGCTCTCATTCTATAGCACAGGCTTGACCTTACTCTGGAACCCAGGCTAGCCTGAAACTCAGCAATCCTCACACCATGGCCTCCTACGTTACTTCAGGCCTGAGCTCGTCTGCTTTTCAAGTGTTTGCTTTCTGCTGGGCACGATAGCTGACAGAACGTTGTGGAAAGGGTCATTCTGATGCAAGGTACCAGACACAGTCTGAAAGAAGGGGAGCCATGGGGGCAGTAGGGCTTTAGGCAGTCACATGGTGTACACAGTCAGAAAGCAGAGAGACGCAGCTCCTCCATCCCTTGTCCTTTTTATTCTGTCAGGGACCCCGGCCGTGCCATCCACGTTATGGGGTTCTTCCTCAAGTAGTCTAGTCTAGACAATCCCCCACAGACACAATTGAGAAGATACCTATTGCAATCTTTTTTTTCTAAGATTTATTTTTATTATTGTTATTTATATTAATGTGTATTCTCCCAAAGTGGTGGGATTAAAGGTGTGTGCCACCACTCCCTGCCAGCCACTACAATTTCTTACATGTAAAGAATAGACTTGTTTTATGTGACTCTATCTTTTAAATCTACTTTTATGTTAAGTATTTTCACTCATTACTTTTGACTAAAAGATTTAAGTATCAATGTGGGGCTGCGCGTTCTGGAGAGATGGCTCAGGAGTTAGAGTGCTTGGTGCTCTTCCAGAGGTCTTGAGTTCAGTTCCCAGTGACCACATGGTGGCTGGGATCTGTAGTGGGATCTGATGCCCTCTTCTAGTGTACATGAGTACCGTATGCTCTAATACATAAGTAAATAAATCTTTAAAAAAAATTGTGGGGTTCGAGACCAGCATGGGCTACACAGAGAAACCCTGTCTCAGAAAAAAAAAAAAAAAAAAAAGGGCTGAGGAGATGGCTCAGTGGGTAAGAGTGTTTGAGTTCAAGTCCTCAGAACCTGAATAACAGCCAGGTATACTTGTAATTCTGCACTGGAGAAAGGACATAGGTGGATCCCAGGACCTTAACAGTCAGGCGGCCTAGCAGAAATGGCAAGTTTCTGAGTCAGGGATTGTTTTGAGGCAATACGTGGAAATTGATGAGGGAGGGCACCTGGTGTCTTTCTTTGGCTATCACATAAGTGTGCGTAGGTATAGAAACCTTTACACTCATAACTGCACCACACACATACACATTTTATGCAACACAAAAATAAGAAGAAGGTGGGTGTGGTGGTACGCACCTTTAATTTTAGCACTCAGAAGACAAGAGCAGGTGGCTCTCTGAGTTTGAGGCCATCCTGAAACAAGTTCAAGAACAGCCAGGGCTATGTAGAAAGACCCTTAAAAAATAAATAATTTTTAGTAATTTTTTTTTAATTTCATGTGCATTGGAGTTTTGCCTGGATGAGATCACCTTGAACTGGAGTTACAAACAGTTGTGAGCTTCACTGTGGGTACTGGGAATTGAACCCAGGTCCTCTGGAAGAGCAGTCAATGCTCCTAAGCACTGAGCCATCTCTCCAGCCATGTTAAATAATTTTTTAAAAAATTTAAACTGGTGTAGACGAAAAAGGTTCGTGTGTACTTTAAAGTTCAGAATACAGTTGGCAAAATGCTAATAACCTCTGCCTAATGTGACATCACTGTGCACAGGCCTTCGTGAGCTAAAGACTGGGGAGGACTAAGTTAAATATACGATTCTTGTCATTGCCCACAGCTTTCTTGAAATACTTGCCTGTTGCTGGTCGGGGTGTGGTTTCACCACCCATAAGTGAAGACTGAACTTGGCACCATATATTTAATTCTATACATAAACACCACCTAGGCTCCAAGGGCTATGCAAAACTCTGTGCGCCTGCATCTGAAAAAGACAGCTTGGTCTTGATTCGTTTTGTTTTGAAATGCCTGCTTATTGCTTGTCTTACCTGAGAGGGGGATAGTAGTTGTTGGTGGGTGGGGAACTGAGTCTTGAAACTTCCTTCTTGGACTTCAGGTTGCACGGTTCCTCTGAGAACTTCTTTATGGCTCTGTTGCTACCCATAGGTCCTCTTCCTGACTACACCCCTCCAGAAATTTTTTCTTTTGAAAGTACTACTGGATTTACACTGTATGGAATGTTGTATAAGCCTCATGACCTACAACCTGGAAAGAAATACCCCACTGTGTTATTCATATATGGTGGTCCCCAGGTGAGTATATAAACTCATATAAATATATATACATACATACATACATACATACATATATTTTTAGGTGATTTTTATTTTATGTGTATGAGTATTTCTTTCTGCATGCATGTCTGTGCATCATGTGCCTACCTGATGCCTGCAGAGTTCAGAAGAGAGTGTCAGATCCCCTGGAACTGTAGTTACAGACATTGTGAGCTTCCATGTGGTTGCTGGGAATAGAACCTGAGGCCTCTGGAAGAGCAGTACGTGCTCTTAGCCATCTCTCCAGCTGTAATTTTTGTTTTTTTGTTTTGGTTTTTAATGTCTAGATAGTTAAGATAGAATTTAAAGGCTGGACATGGTGATACACATTTATAATCTCAGCCCTTGGGAGGCAGCAGCAGGAAGACTAAAACCCACCAGCGAGTAGTCAGAACATTGGCTGTGCAAGCAAGAGTTGTCATCCTAGCCCGCATGTCAGGTGAAAAGCTGGATGTGTTTGTGTGCCTGGAATCCTCATCCTGTGGGGGTGCCAGCAGGAGGATCATCGCTAGGTTCCCCTGGCTCCAGGCTCAGTGAGAGACCCCATTCTTAAAGGAATAAGGCAAAATAGTGATAGACCGGGATACCCGGAAGAATCCTGCTCTGATCTCTGCACCGTGAGTACAGAACACTAGAACACGATTGCTGAGTAAACGCTGTTGATGAACAGAGCCTTGCCAGTGGGGACTGACTGGTGGTCAGTCTTTTCAGTGCTTCCTTTTGCTTCAGGTACAGTTCCCAGCACCACAAAAATAAATTAAAATTGAAAATAAGATATTTATGCCTGCTTATATGGATTTTCCATTGAATTTTTCAATAAATTAGAGTATGATTATAGCATGTTTATAATGCCATTCTTGGACTCAGTAATATCCTTTATAATTACATTCAATTATTTACTCTCTGATACATCTAAACCTCATATTGTATAGAAAATAAGGTAAAAATAAACTAACAAAGCTATTAACTCTCCAGATAATGAGCATTATTATGTTGTATATTATGTTAAATCATTTGCTGTGATTAAGTATGTTTAGTAAGCAAAATAGTCATAGCCTGCATTATAGCTATTGGCATACATCAGGAGCAATGTAAATTAGGCTTCTGCTAAAAATAGGAAATTTTTGGACTGGAAAGATAGCTTAGTAGTTTAGAGTTCAATTCTCAGCAACCACATGGTAGCTGATGCCCTCATCTGGAATGCAGGTATACATGCAGATACAGTACTCATATACATAAAATAAATAAGTCTTTAAAAAAATTTTTTTTAAATATGAAATTTAGTTGGCTGTGATGGTATGACTTTAATGGGAAACAGGAGGACAAATCTCTGAGTTCACCACAAACTGTTCGGGACAACTAGGGATACATAATGAGATCCTATTTTGAGAAAAATCAAGAAAAACAACCCACAACAATAAAACATACACACATAAAAACAAGAAAGCAGGGCTGAGAGATGGCTCAGCAGTTAAGAGCACTGGCTACTTGCTCTTCCAGAGGTCCTGAGTTCAATTCCTAGCAACCACATGGTGGCTCACAACCATCTATAATAGGATCCGATGCCCTCTTCTGGTGTGTCTGAAGATAACTACAGTGTACTCATATACATAAAACAAACACTTAAAAAAACAAGAAAGCAGAAAGTAACAAATACTGTCAAGGACATATGAGCTTTATACGACTTAGCATCAAAACTAGATTTTAAGACTCCTTAATGTGAGTAATTTATTTAAAAATTTAGCCATGTGAAAAGATGCCTGTTATCATTAACCATCAGAGAAATGCAGCCAAGAACCATAGTGGGTATCACCGTCCATATCCATTAGGAGGCTATTAAGGGGGACTGTGTAGGCAACATGTGGAGAAATCGGACCCCTGGTCCAGTGTTGGTGGAACATAGGCCACACAAAGATAGCATGGTGGCTCCTCAGAAAACCAAGTGCAGAGTCAATCACCTTTTCACCTGTGCATTCATGCCCAAAAGAAGTGAGACCAGATATAGGAAGGGTTATTTATATACCCATTTACACACTGGCCAGGAGCTAGAAGCAACCCAGAACCTGATAAAAAATGGATGGATAAATAAATACAATACAGTAAAAACAGAAAATGAGAGCCAGTGAGATGGATCAGAGGGCAAAGGCTCTTGTTGCCAAGATTTACAGTCCAAGTTCAGCTTCTAGGGCCCATGTGGGGGAAAGAAGGATCCAGCTTCAGGAACTAGTCCTCTGACTGCTACACATACATCATGGCATATATAGCACACAAAATATTAGATATGAGCTAGGCTTTGCTGGTGTACACCTTTAGTTCCAATACTTCAGGCAGAGGAAGGTGGATCCCTGAGTTTGAGGCCACCCTGGTCTACAGAGAAAACCTGTCTCAAAAAACCAAAAGGGGGAAATGGGGCCAACAGGATGGTACAACAGGTCGGAGTGCCTACTGCCAAGCCTACCATCCAGAGCTCATTCCACGTCACATGGTGGAATCAATGAACTCCCTCTTCTGACCTGTGCACACACCCACATGCTCAGAGAGAGAAGAGCGGTTTTTAGTTTGTTTTTTTTAATTAATTAGGAAGCTAACACCTGCTACAACGGCTGAGGTCAGAGAAAGGTGAAGTCAGGGGCCGAGAGTGTAGCTCAGTGGTTGGATGCTTATCCACAGGCCTGGGTTTGAGACCTAGCACTGAAGGAGACCGAATGAATGAATAAATGAGGAGAGATGTTCATTTGTTTGGGACGGAGATCTTGAGATATCTATCTATCTATCTATCTCCTGGCTAATGTTGAGTTTTTCCTGTAGACCAAGGTAACCTCAAACTTGCAGTTATCTACCTGCTTCTGCCTCTTGACTGCTGGGATTACAAGTATAAGCCAACATGCCCAGCAATACATAAATATTTATTTAACAAGTACTCATATTCTTTAAAATGTGACAGATATTTTTGTACAAATAGAAATGAGAACAGAGTGGGTGGACCAAGAAGATGCTTATTTAATAAAGGCATTGCTGCCAAACCAGACAACCTGAGTTCTATCTCAGCGACCCATATGGTGAAAGAGAACTGACTCCTTCAAGTTGCCCCCTGACCTGTCTATGTACTCTCTCTCTCTCTTTCTCTCTCTTTCTCTCTCTCTCTCACACACACACACACAAATAAATATAAACAATCTGCCTATACATATTATATACATATATATATATATGTTTGTGTGTCTGCATATATGTCATATATTTATAAAATGTAAAATGTTTTAAAACAGATGAAACTAGATGATAGCGTTGGAGTTTGGAGAATTGTTTCTGAAGAGGATTGTTTGGGTTGCCAGTTATTCTCAGATCTCTTCTTGGAGAAGCAAGAGGCCTCCAGATTGCAAAGGCAAGCCTGTCACTGGGGGCTGAGTGTCTATATCAGACAACCGAGGCTGTCTTTGTAATAACAAGGAAAGAAGTGAGGCCATGAACTGCTTATAATGTGTTCTGTGCCTCTGTCTTACTCTTCTACTGCTATGACAAAGCCATAACCAAGGCAGTTTATAAAGTAGCCCATATCATTGGGTACTTGCTTCGAATTTCAGAGGATGAGTCATGGTGGGGAACATCCCAGCAGGCTCCAGGCAAGCAGTGGGCTGGCAGGAAGGTAGGTAGGCATTGGAGCTGTAGCTAAGAGCTTACATCATGATCCATAGGAAAAGGCAGAGAGAAGGTTATCTGGGAATCCCATGGGCTTTTAAAGTCTCAAAGTGACTCCCAGTGACACACCTCCTCCAACAAAGCCAGATTTCCTAATCCTTTCAAACAGTTCCACCAACTGGGGACCAAGCACTCAAATATGAACCTGTGGGGGCCACTCTCATTCACACCACCACAGCCTTGCAATTATTTATCTGGTATCTCCTTCAAAAAGACTTTTACCCACCCAGTTCCTATTGCTAACATTCCTTATCTCCATTTTATATTCATTCATTCCAAAAATAGAAGTGGAGGTCCTATTTTACACACAGTGAGAAGAAATGACTTCTGTTAAGCCTTCTTCCATGTAGAAGGAACAATAAGCAAGTTCCTAGAATAAGAACCCTTTCGATACTATTGGTGTAGGATGGGGCTTAGCTCACAGTAGGAAGGGTAGCAATAGACTCAGATCACCCAAGGCCTACATAATCTAATCTACCCAACATCCACATAATCTAAGGTCACAGAGGCCATCTTGGGCTAAGCCTCACCTCAGCTCAGTGGAAGAATACTGGCCTGGCATTTGTGAGATTAGGTTCAGCTCCCAGTACCAAAGGGCATGGGGTGAGGGTGAAGGGTGCAGTGGCTTTTATCTATCCATCCACCCGTCTGTCTGTCTGCCTCTCCGTCTACTGTGAAGGGTAGTAAGGTAGGAAGGGACTAAACAACAGCCATACCTCACATTTTGAGGACATCACACTTTCTGCCTGAGTAGACAGACTGTGGAGCATGAGACTAAAAGTAGGAAGGCCATTTTGGCAGCTGTTAGAATATGCTTAGACACAGCACACACAGGGCAGGGTGATCTCTTGCACCTTTTCCTTCTCTCTCACACCGCTTAACCACACTCAGTTCTTCCCACCATTTTAATAGAAAAACTAGCAAATTGGATGTCACAAAAATTAAAACCTTTAACAGGCAAGTGTAGTGACTCACACCTTTGTTCAGATTGATCTTCAGCCTGGTTTACATGTTAAGACCCTGTTGCAAAAGAAAGAAAGAAAGAGAGAGAGAGAGAGAGAGAGAGAGAGAGAGGGAGGGAGGGAGGGAGGGAGAGAGAGAGAAAGAGAGAGAGAGAGAGAGAGAGAGAGAGAAAGGAAGGGAAGGAAGAAAGGAAAGGAAAGGAAAGGAAAGAAAAGAAAAGAAAAAAAGAAAAGAAAAGAAAAGAAAAGAAAAGCAAGCCTTTCAACCAGGAAGATGGCTCAGCAGGCTGATGAGTTTGCCACACATTGCAAGCCTGACAGTCTTAGATTTCCTGAACGATGAGTCCCAAAATTGTCCCCTCCCCCACAGATGCTTTCATGGATAGTTACTATACACATGCATACCCCACAGTAATAATAATACATTTTTGCTTGTTTGTTTTTGAGACAGGGTTTCTCTGTAGCCCTGGCTGTCCTGGAACTGACTCTATAGACCAGGCTGGCCTCAAACTCAGAAATCCTCCCACCTCTGCTTCCCGAGTTGCTGGGATTAAAGTCGTGCACCACCACCACCAGCTCCTCGTTTTATTATTAATAAACACGAGTCTAGTTAATGCTGCTTGTGTGTGCTAATAACTGAGTTTTAAAAAATTAAATACTTGGGGCTGGAGAGATGGCTCAGCAGTTAAGAATACAGACTGCTCTTCCGAAGGTTCTGAGTTCAATTCCCAGCAACCACATGGTGTCTCACAACCATCCGTAATGAGATCTGATGCCCTCTTCTGGTGCATATGAAGACAGCTACAGTGTACTTACATATAATAATAAATAAATCTTTGGGCAGGCATGGAGTGAGTGGCCCAGAGCGAGCAGAGGTCCTGAGTTCAATTCCCAGCAACCACATGATGGCTCACAACCATCTGTACAGCTACAGTGTACTCATATACATAAAATAAATAAATCTTTTTAAAAAAATTCAATACTTGAATGGACATTTCACAGCATGCAGATACATGATAGCATAGGGGAGAATACACAAAGTCCTGAGTTGGCAGGAGCTCCAGGTCAGTACCTCCATGTGAGCAGAACCTCACACAGTACAGAGGGCAAGGAGGGGCACAGCTGCTTCAGTAAAGAGTCTGCCCTCATCTGTTTTTAAACTAATGTAATAATTGCTTATATGTATGCAGTACCCCATGATCTAGGGACTTTTTATAGGATTTGAGATGAGGTCTTACTTTATGCCCCAGGCTAGCCAGAATTCAGGCCTAAGTGAGTTTCCTGACTCAATCTCCTTAGTAGCTCAAGCTATCGACTTTGGTGCCCCTGCCCTCCTCAGCCCTCTCATTAGTTTGGGTTTGTATGTGTGCACACACAATGTAGGGAGGTGGTATGCTACAGCGTGCGTGTGGAAACCAGAGGGCAACTCTGCAGTTTTCTCCTACTGTGGATGGGTTCTAGAAATCAAACTCTAGAAATCACCTGACTTAGGCAGGCAGCTTTTTCCCCAGGAAGTCATCTCTCCATCCCTTTTTTTTTTTTCTCTATTTGAGATATGGTCTCAACGTGTAGTCCTGGCTGGCCTAGAACTCACTTTATAGGCTAGGATCTGCCTGCCTCTGCCTCCCAAGAGCTGGAATTAAAGGCGTGTGCCACCACTGCCTGGCTCCTCGTTTTTATCAGAACCTCTTTTTAATGTCTATCTTAGTGTCCAGAACTGCTAACTACGGTCTCATGTTGCTCATGTAAACTTTCTGGTAAATGTCACTAGGCTATCTGGTCATTAGACAGGCATCATAGAGTATATGCTTATACAAACCTTCATGCAGTGGTGACATGCAACAAGCATCCAGACGTGTAGGCTGCTACAGTGGAGCCCCAGTGTTCTAAGATGAACCTTCTTGTGTGTATGATACCAGGCATGAACCCAGGACCTTCTGCATACTAATTATTCAATCCATGACTGGGCAACACAAATACCTCTTAAACTCTCTTCATTAGCATTAGCAGGAGGACACTCCAAATAATGAATTAAAAAATATAGTATGAGCCTGGTGGTGCACCCCTGTAATCTCAGCTTTGGTGGAGCTGGGAGGCAGAAGCAGGAAGATGGCAAGTTCAACACCTGACTCACATGCTGAACAAGTTAAAGTCCAGCCTTGACAACTTAGACTAAAAATAAAAAGGGACCTGAGGGCTGGGTGGTGGTGGTAGTGGTGGTGGTGGGCTATGCTTTTGATCCCAAGGGGGGTGGGGGTGAGTAGAGACAGACAGATCTATGTGGGTTCAAGGAGAGCCTGGTCTACAGATCGACTTCTAGGACAGCCAGGGCTATACAGGGACACCTGATCTCAAAATAAACAAACAAAACCAGGACTTGAGGCTGTAACTCAGTGGTAAGCATTGCTTAACAAGTGTAGGGCCCTTGGTTCTGTCCCAGCTACCACACGCACCCACCAGTAATCTAGACATCTGTTAGCAGCCATTGTTCAGTCCGCCTCAGAACCCTGGCAGTGCAGTAGCTTGTTTACACTAACAGTGCCCCAAACCCAGGAGAAATGCACCGTGTCCCGCCAGCTGTGCTGTCATTAGACATTTTCAGCTCCGTTGTGATCCCACGGGACCACCACTTCATGAGTGCCCTGAGCTGACTGAAACACGAGCGTGCAGGGCATGGCTCACTCCTCCTCTCAGTAGCTACAGCTCCTTTTCTAGTAAAGCCCCAGACGCAGTCTCTCTCTGTGTCACTTTGAAGGGTAGTCTCTAGGGTGATAAAGTGATTTAAAAATCATACTTTTACACTAATTTGTCTAACATGAGAGAGATAGCCGGACTGATAACAGTGTTCATTAGAATGCTACATCTCGCTGTCACTCAGCAACAGAGACAAGGGGGGCCAGAAGATGGTCTTAATTGTCCTTGTCACTGTTACTTGAATGACATATTCTTTGGTGTAGATAATTTGGCAACTTTCTCTGTGGGGTGGATTATCTTACCTTACTTAAATCTTAACTATCTGAGCTAGAATGAAGTCTGCAGTTGTTTGGTATTTGCCGTGAAGCTCTAAGTGTGAGACTAAGTGTGAGCAACACAAACATGCCTAGACGAGAGTCAGTTTAAAAGTGGATCCCGTCACACTTACGCTTCAACGGGAAGAGAAGTAGGAAGCTCAGTTTCCTGGTGCTCGCCTCGCCGTGGACCCCCCTCTCACGCTCTGTATGCTGCCACGCAACTCCACTCAAGATGCGCCTCTCTTCCAGGTGCAGCTGGTGAACAATCGGTTTAAAGGAGTCAAGTATTTCCGCCTGAACACCCTGGCCTCCCTGGGTTATGTGGTTGTGGTGATAGACAACAGGGGATCCTGTCACCGAGGACTTAAATTTGAAGGCGCCTTTAAATATAAAATGGTGTGTGAACATAGAGCATTTTCTTTTCAAATGTTTTCGTTTTGAGTTGGGGGAGGATCTAAGTGACAGAATGAGGGAGCACGGGTTAGACTTGAGCAGTGGGAAGGAAGGCACAGTTGGGTTTACACTATACTCACTCCTGGTTACCTGTATGCAATGCCCAGGAGCTGAGGTAGAACCACTTCTGCACAAAAATACTCTTCTAAGTTGTACCCGCAGCTCCCTACAAAGCAGCCCCATCTAGCGTGCAGAGACCCATATGTAGCTAAGAAATAATTGAGATTTGTTCTGTCCTCTGTGAAGAGGGAAACCGACTGGTTAGTTCCTTCCTTGTGACAAGCCTCTTTCTCTCTGCAGGAAGCTTTAAATGCTACCTTTTAGAGATGCCCCAGGTCCTTTCTGCTGCTTTGGGAAATGATGACAGGCCGATGTTCCTTTTGCACTGTAAGGCAGTCCCTGTGGTTGCCAGTGTGTTGGACATGCTGAGTAAGACATGGGATGCTCTCCCACAGACAGTTCTTTGACCTTATGTTGTATTCTCATGTAAGTTTTTGGTTGTTTTATTTTTTTGGTTTTGGCTCAGTGAAGCGAGACTGTGTGCACTGGCAGGCCAGGTGATACCCTGGGTGGTACTGGCAGGCCAAGTGATACCCTGGGTGGTACTGGCAGGAACTAAGCCGTCCAGAGCTTTGCTAGAGGTAAAATGCTGGAAAAGAGGAAGTTAGGGCCTCAGGGGTAATGTCCTCTGTTTTGTTGCACTTAAGTGCTAAAAGGAGAAGTAAAATTAATCTCTTAAAGGGGCTGAATTTTTGTCTTTGGATAGAGGAAGGCTTGTTACAAGGAAGTTGCTGGCCTCTTAGCAGACAACAGAACAAACGAGTGGGAGACACGATGTAGTTAGGGACAGTGTGGGCAATGACAGGAAAGGCCTGGGGACTAAACCCCCATCAGAGTAGCAGGTCCTTACCTATAGAAGCATTTTTATTTTACATTTCCTGGGGCAAAATAGAATATCACTTGTTAATTAAACTCTAATCTGAAAAGAGAAACTCTCCAGGAATTTTTAGTAAAAACATGAAGCAGCATTAAAAAGAATTCTCAAAGACTCTAGTGTACATCAGAGCCAGTGAGCTTTCCCCCTCTTTGACAGGGTCAAATAGAAATCGATGATCAAGTGGAAGGACTCCAGTACCTAGCATCTCAGTATGACTTCATTGACTTGGATCGAGTGGGCATCCACGGCTGGTCCTATGGTGGCTACCTCTCCCTGATGGCATTAATGCAGAGGTCGGATATCTTCCGGGTACGTAGCTATTATTGTATTTCAGTTTTTGCTTGTTTGTTTTCTTGATTTCGGGTTTTTTTAGGCAGAGTTTCTCTGTGTAGCCCAGGCTGGCCTTGAATTCAAAGATTTCCCTGCCTCTGCCTCCCACATGCTGAGATTAAAGTTGTTCACCACCACCACCCAGCTCTCTTGTTTGTTTTTGTAATTAGATAGAATTCTGTTCATCGAAGACACCTGGAAGTGGTAATTTTTTTGAAGGCTCATGGTATTGCCAATATTGTAGAGACTTCTCTACAATATTGCTGAGTTTGTGTTTTGCAACATGGGAAATGTACCTTTTGTGTTAACATAGCTTTTTAAACACTTGTCAGCCTGAGCACCAATTTTTAACTACTTATACATGCCAAAGATTAAAAGTCATGACTAGTAAAACACACACACACAGTTACTGGATTGTACTACTTGTTTAATTACTAAAGTACATCTTTGTCCTATTCTCTGGTATATCCTCAACAGTTAACAGTGCTTAACAGTTAAGTCCTCAGTAGATCTGTGTCTAGCACAGGGCCCTAAACAAATCATGGGGAGTGAACTGAATATTTACATGCTTATAATTCTTCAGATTCTTAGAATTTTATACTAAAAGGGTTATAGAAAGATGATATTACTAAGAAAATAGTAATGAGTGGGTAGATGAGCTGACCCTGCAAGGGAGCCTAAGGCCATGCCTGACAACCTGGGTTTGATCCTTGGGACTCAGGTAGTGAGAGGAAAGAGCCAACTCTGCAAGGTTATCCTTGACCTCTGCAGCCATGCCCCTAACGTGTGCGCCCATGCAAATACACACATACTCGTAGAAAAGGCTCACTTTTTTTAATGTTACAAAAAGAAAGGCAGGATGTAGTGAAATGGCCTGGCAAGTAAAGTGCCCGCCACCAAGCCTGACACTGAGTTCAGTGCCCACACAGTGGAAGAACAAACTGAGCATGACCATGCACATAGGTAGCTAGATAGTTAAGTGTAAAAAAAAAAAAAAATAAGCAAAAATACAAATTAAGAGTAGTAATTTTTATATTAGTAATATAGTTCTTCACAATGATCAAATTTTTTTATTTTTTGTTTTGTGGTTTGTTTAAGACAAGCTAAAGTCAGGCAGTGGTGGCGCATGCCCTTAATCCCAGCACTCGGGAGGCAGAGGCAGGTGGATTTCTGAGTTTGAGGCCAGCCTGGTCTACAGAGTGAGTTCCAGGACAGCCAGGGCTACACAGAGAATCCCTGTCTCAAAAACCAAAAAACAAAACAAAAACAAAAAAAACCCAAAAAAAAAGAAGACAAGCTAGCCTCTAACTTACTGTACTGTATGGCTGACGATCATCTGAACTCCTAGTCCTTCGGCCGGCACCTTCTGAGGGCTGGGATCACAGGTGGACAGCACTCTGCCCTGTTTATGGGAAGTAATTATTAGAACCAAATAGCCAGGCATCATGGCATGCACCTGTAATCCTGGGACCTGCAGCAGACAGAGCAGCAGAAGAGCTGCCAAGCCGAGGCTAGCCTGGACTACCTACTGAAACACTATCTGTAAAACAAAGGACATGCATTAAAATATCTAAATATAAAACTACATAGAAGCTTTAAAATGAAAATGTTTTATTTACATATACTCCATCATTTTAAATTCTGTATTGCTTAAGGGAAAAAAGCTAAAAGGAAGCAGCAATGTGACAGTGTGTGCTTTCTGTAGATGAGGTAGGTGGCAGTTCCCACCTGTTCCCAGGGGGGGATGGCTTCTCAAGGATGTCTGGTTCAGTGTCTGCTTTGAATAAAGGAACTCATGGTGTGTATTTCAGCTGCCCCAGTTTCAGGGCATGGTGCAGAGTGTGCCTGTGGGACACGAAGCTTAGTGACTCATGGAGTATCAGATTTGTGACCTTGGCACCCGACTCAGGCTTCTGCCTGTCCCGAGACGTTGCCCAGTAGTGGGACTATAGCATTGCAAGGATAATTTTAGCTTACACATTTGCAGTTGTAAGTTACCTTTGCTAGCCCTCTTTTCCGGGACACAACTAACTGTCCATGGTCTCATATGCAGGTGGCTATTGCTGGGGCCCCAGTCACCCTGTGGATCTTCTATGATACAGGATACACGGAGCGCTATATGGGTCACCCTGACCAGAATGAACAGGGCTACTACTTAGGATCTGTGGCCATGCAAGCGGAGAAGTTCCCCTCAGAGTAAGTTCATGCTTTACAATTAAGGCTGTCAATTTTAAGTGGTGTTTTAAAAACTTTCAGGATAATGATACAAACTAAATACTGAAAATTAAAATGAACGTTTTATAAATACTAAAAAATTTTTTTCTTCCTCAGTACTGGGGATTGAGCCCAAACCATTGCACAGACAAGTGTTTTACTACTAGCTGCTAAACCGTCTAGAGTAGCACTCAGAGCCAAATTAAAGACTAATTCAGAGACCATATTGGGAGAATATCTAAAGTATAGTTATGTTTATTTATCTTTATGTTATATTTGAAGCAGTTGCTTACGCTGAAAGAAATTAAGTCTGTAATTTTGTCAGAGTGGAAGCAAGTCTGTCAGCTTAGTGTTTTCACAAACGTGTTCTAGGAACGCGGAGCGTTACTCAGACGCTGACCGTCTTTCCTTTCTAGTCACTCCATGTGGCTTCTGATCTTGTAGGTTTAGGACTGGAAACAGAGACAGCGCTGTCCGTAAGTTAAAGGACGTGCGGGTCAGCCGTCACGCTCTTCTGTCTTGCCTAATTCTGATATGTTTATTTCTCTAGACCAAACCGGTTACTCCTCTTGCATGGGTTCTTGGATGAGAATGTTCACTTTGCACACACCAGTATATTGCTGAGTTTTTTAGTGAGGGCTGGAAAGCCATATGACTTACAGGTGGGTTGTTCTGCATTCTCAAATTCAATGTGGTGGTTAATAGTGAAGCATTGCTCTGAAATCTAACAAAATGAGGAACAAGGCTGAGTGTCTAGCTGTGTCTGCACTCTACCTAAGAACACTGCAGTAATAATAAGCATAACTTCCAGTCTTTAGCTGATAAAAATCATCAGCTATAAAAACTATCAACCAAAGGCCTATTCAATTATGTGACTTACATATCTGTGTTCATTCAGCCTATAGGCCTAGAAATGGTGGCCTCTTCTGGTCTTCATGAGCTCTAACATACAAATGGTGCAGATAGATATACTCAGACACACGCACACACACGATAAATATTTTTTTTAAAGACCTGCTTACAAGATCTTTTAGGCTTGTTTTCATTCACATTGTCATGCAAATAGAAATTAATGGGTTACCCTTTTTCATAGCTCCCTTATGCTAAGTAAATAAAGATTTTGGAGGAGGTTTTAAGAGGAACTGCTTTTAGCCAAGCGGAGTGTTGCATACCTGTAACCCCAGCTTTTAGGAGGTGGAGACAGGCGATGAGAAGTACAGTGCTACATAGCAAGTTAAAGGCTAGGCTGTAAGAGATGCATCCCCCCACACACACACCCCAAAAAAACACCCCTATAATCCTGGACCTGATACAGGCTGCTAGCTTGAGGCCAGCCTGGGCTACATATGAAACAGTTTTGAGTCATGGTCTCACCATATATCTCCCCCTTTTTGGAAGGGGGGCCACCAACTACTGATTCTCCTGCCTCGGCCTATGTGTGTCACTGTGCTCAGTGAGAAATACTGACAGACATAAAGACATAACCCAAGACAACAGACAAGCTTGGGGTATGTAAAGCCTTCTGAGGTCAAAAGGCTTGGAAACTGCTACTACAGACAAGTATCTCACAGTGTAATAAAGAAACGTCAGCTGAAATGTCGAAAGGGAAGGAAAAGTATTTTTCATGGACATATTATCTTAAGGAACAAAAGAGACCAGTACTGTGTACACACACACATACATTTAACTTTATGAAGAAAAGTTTGGCCACATTAAGTTTAAACAGAAGGAATGACTAGCTTTTGTGGAAAGCTAAAGCCATATTTATAAAATTTTCATTCTCTGTCACATTAAAATCCATCTGATCTTGCCAGGCAGTGGTGGTGCATGCCTTTAATCCCAGCACATGGGAGACAGAGGCAGGTGGATTTCTGAGTTCGAGGCCAGCCTGGTCTACAGAGTGAGTTCCAGGACAGCCAGGGCTACACAGAGAAATCCTGGCTCGAAAAAACAAAAAGAAAAAAGAAAAAAAAATCCATTTGATCTTGAGTTGAAGCCATGGCTCAGGGCTGAGAAGCAGGTGGATGTCAGTGAGTTGCAGAGGACCTGGGTTCAGTTCTCAGCATCAACATGATGGCTCACAACCCTCTGTACGGTACACACATGGTACTCATACATACACACAGACAAAATGTTCATAGACATAAGATAAATGTGGGGAAAAATTTAAGATTTATTTATTAAATTTATATGAGTACACTGTAGCTGTCTTCAGACACACCAGAAGAGGGCATCAGATCCCATTACAGATGGTTGTGAGTCACTATGTGGTTTCTGGAAATTGAACTCAGGACCTCTGGAAGAGCAGTCAGTGCTCTTACCTGCTGAGCCATCTCTCCAGCCCCAAGATAATATGTATTAATGTGATATCTCGGAGAGGCATTGTTCCATATTGATAATCCAGTTAAAAACCTCTGGAAAATGTCTAGTGCATGGGAGCCAGGGCCAGGAGGATCTGGAGTTTGAGGCTATCCTTAGCTGCATGGTGAGCTTGGACTACATGAGACCCAGCCTCAGAAAGCAATATATAAGTAACTATGTTGAGAAAGTCTTGGAAGAGGGGCATCACTAAACTTCCTCTTCTTGCCTCTACTCTTTGTTGTGAAGATCTATCCTCAGGAGAGGCACAGCATCAGAGTTCCTGAGTCTGGAGAACACTATGAACTGCACCTGCTCCACTACCTTCAGGAGAACCTTGGATCGCGTATCGCTGCTCTGAAAGTGATATAACTCTGACGCATGTAGAACTTGGTGTACACTGTCTAACCAAACAAAGAGGGTTAGCCAATAGAGAAGCCAGAGTTGATGAACCTACTTTTGTACCTGCCACATAAGATCTATTTCTGAAAGTAAATTTGGTGCCATGCAGAAATCTGCAGTTCATGGATAGTACTCTAATACCTTAACCATGCACATAAAACTGAGTGACATGTTCCCAAAGGATTGAACAGTACCTGAGGATACTGAAGGAATCAAGGCACCAGCGCCACATATTCAGACTAGCCTACTTTCACTTTACTAGCAGTATAAGCCTCTTGGACTTAATTAGTGGACTTTACAGTATACTCTGAGTTTGTTAAAATATGATGATAGTAGTGATTGGTTTGGTTCAATTCCAGGATCTCTGACTAGTTATGGATTTGATAGCACTTACGTCTAATTGAATAGCTTATGCTTCGTCACTTGGGGTGTATCCAGCATGTCATGAACTAAATACTATTAAGCTTATGACTTTCCCAGTCATTAATAATTTTTCAAGGATAACCTAGTGGCCTCCTAAAGATACTTACCTGGCTGGTCTCTGACCAGTTTTTTAACCAATTTAAACAGCATCTAGTCTAAGTAATTCTCCTTTTGCTTTGATGATGTGATGGAGTGGGGTTTTCTTTTACATAAAGGCAAGTAACTATGTAGCATGAGTTTAATCACAAGTCTCAAGATGTTGACAATTATAAGGAAAACATTTTTAATCAAATTATTTGAAAGCTTGAAAATTAGCAGGCAAGTTTTTTCTCCTTTTAGGAACAGAACATGTACACATTCACATGTATTCTGAAAATATAATGGTGCCGTTTCCATCTGGCCTTTCCTTAATTAAAGTGTTCCCTAGTTTCCAGGAGGTAAAAGGGTTACAGTGGGAAGGGGGAGACTCTAGTGCAGGGAATGACCAGGAAAGACCAGGTAGCAAGGCTCTGCTTCACCATAAATACTCATGAGAAAACCCAGGGTAAATGTAACCCCCGAGTGGCTGGAAACCAGAGCTAGGAGGTCAAGCTTTGACAGCTACAGGGTCAGTCAGTCTTTGGAGTGGTTACTTTTATAATTCCAGCTTTTTGTTATTTTTCCTTTTAACTTTAAAAACCTTACAAATCTAAACTTTAACTTTTTTTTATTTGAATGTAATTTAGATATCACTAGCTTAAAAGAAAAAGGTTTCCAGACCACTTCTTGCGGTAAGCTGATCCCTGACAAACCATGGCACTCTTTGTGTTGGAAGCCTATCAAGTTAGTTGTGTTACTCGCTCACAGCATTCTCCTGCTTCAGCCTTCCTGCTTGACTATGAAGGGAAGCATGAGCTTTCAAGTGCTGGCTGGCATCTGCCCTTCCAGTATTAGATGGGTCCCACTGCAGCTAGCCAGACACCTGTGGGTTTGACCCTCATTAATCACACCCCAGTGTTTAGACAGTTACCACAACTTAAAAATCACTCCAAGAAAAGTTGCTGTGTTTCTTTCTCACTGCCACATCAGGTCCCTTTCCAAGAGAGCACAGTGAAGACAGGGACTGCCAGAATAGAGGTGGATGCTTTGGGAAGCCTGGAGATAAATGGCAGGTGACCATGGGCTTCTGTCCTGGGGAGGGAGGGCTGGGTTTGCCAGCTGTGTGTCTATGTTGTATGATAGACCCCACACTTTTCTTTTTGTTTATCTATTTTGACTTTCATGCTTATGACATTTTCTCGTGCCAAAATTTGTTTATATTTTTTCAAGTTAAATTAAACTGATTTGGGTAACTTTCCTTCCCCTACAAAGTATTTCCCCCATGACTTATGTCTATTTTGACTGTTGAGGGTGGCATTGCTGGACTAGTTAGCCTCCTGTGGCTTCTTACGTTCTAGGTAGGCATGACATGAAGTAGCTCCAACCACCCATTTGCTTTGTACAAAGACATCTCTTATTTTATGCAGACAAATCTTAGAAAACCTCAATTATCCTAGATTCTTTCTGCCTTCTCTCCGGCTATCACAGGAGTGCATCTACAACTGCCCTTTAAATGCCTTCTTCCTTCTCTATGAGGGAAAGTGCTTGACTCACAGAAAGGTGGCTTGACCAGGCTTGTTTGTCAACACCAGTGAGAAAGGCATCAGTCATTTGGAGCAATCAGAAACCACTCTAACACTGTCCCATGACTGGATGTCAGCGAAAGAGACACACCTCCCTGAAAGTACGAGTATGGTGGGAGCCAGAGAGCATCGGTAAGGACCAAAGTGTGGGTTTTTCACAGGTTTGGTAGCAAGCTACTCTACGTTCACAGCAGCAGGACTCTCAGGTTCATCCAGGACCCCACGCACAAGTCTTGAACCTGCTCTCAAAGGCATGAGCTCATCAGTTTGGGTGGAGACCAGAGCGCACATTTCTAGCAGGATGCGCTTCCTGGGCACTTCAGGGCGGGTCTGCAGGCTGCTTTTGTAAACTTTCTGTAAAGAATGCAGTCGCAGTCAGAGAACAGGTGACTTATATGGTGGCTGGTTGTTAGGAACCCATAACAGTAGTCAAAGAAACGGCTCAGCTGTGATGCAAAGCCCTCTCCGTGCCCCTAGTCTGAGAATGTATTTGGGCACGATGACTTTTCGCAGTCCTGGCCCCTCCAAAGCCTCACACAGAAAGATGAAGCCACGACGCACGCTTGCTCCTTTAAAACCGTGAGCCACACGCATGCGTGCGTTCAGGTGCTTCCTGCCTTTACCACACAGTTCTCTCTGCTGGTGGGAGGATTCCAGTCAAAGCTTCCATTGCTACAGAATCATACATTTTCCATCTGGAACAAATCTTTAACATAACCCAGTGTCCTCATCTGCTAGGGAGAAAAAAACCAAGCTTGTGTTCTAGAGAGGAAGAAACACACCCAGGATCTCACAGTTAGTAGTCAGAACCAGGGTCTATCTGTGGCCTGCCTCATGGTAGCTATGTGATAGTTAAGAAAGATAGGGTTTTTAAAGAAGTATTTATTAATATATTCCTATAAAACATTTTAAAGGAAGCCACATAAAAATGGTTAATGTTTCCTTTCTAAGTAAATGCTAAGCATGCTTATTAACGAAGCAGCACTGATGGGTAGGTGGCATCTGAAGCTAATTTAAGTCATTATGTTGAATGTCTTCCTTGGTGCCATGGGACATAGGGACACAGAACATTTGCATAAGCCCAGGAACCCATCTTCCGTGATGTGAGACCAGAGCCTCAGCAAGGTCTACACTATGTATGTGAGAGCATCTCCCAGCAGATGGAAGGAACTGGAAACATCCCGACTGTGGCCTTTCCAGCCCCAACCCCCCCCCCTCCTATCTGCCCTCCTGACCTTCTACAAGTCCCTTGCAGACACAGGAGCTGTGTTTGTGTGTTTGGTTTTGAGTAACCCTAATACAAATTTATGTTGTTTTAAGCAAACTTGGGAATTGGGTTGGGTGGAGGTCTTTGAGTTAAGCACTTAAAGTGCCTGCTGTCTCAGCACTGACCTGTGCAGACCTGCATGCCTCTCCAGTAAGCGCACGGGGCTCCTCCTCTTCAGCCCCACGGCTTTTAATCGTGTGATGTGAAGCATTAGTTCGCTGCATTTTATTACAGGTTCTTGGTTGCAATAAAGATGCTGCTGAAATCAACTGGCTTCAGTGTTCCTTGCCCCCCCACACACGATCCTTTTCCCCTCCCCCATCTGTACAGCCTTGCTTTGATGACTCAACTTCGGAGTGACTGATACCCAAGGTCATGTGCTTGCAAATAAGGGAGATGTTGGGGTTGGGTGCAGATCATGTGGGAGCTGCAGTACAAACACTGAGTGGGAGGTGTGCAGAGCACTGCTCAGTACCTGCTGGAGGTTCCCAGAAGCCTCAGCCTAGGCACCAGGGACTAACAGGTACCTCCTGACCTGCTGGGCTTCTGATTTATATCACTGACAATTGATAGGAGCTTCTACAGGTTCTGAACATGTTGCTGTCTTTGGCTCCTTTGTGGCTTCTTTCCTCCACCCTTCTCCACCCTTTCAACCATCTTAACATTAGATAGGAGCGATAACAGGATAGAGAGGAAAGAGATCCCTGAATAAAGTCAGGGATTGGAAAAGTGGTGATGTCATCATTAGACTACTTCCCGCTGATTAGAGGCATTGTGTTCCTTGGGGCAAGCTTGATCTTCAACATCAGATATCTAATTTCTTCTTTTTCTTGTTTCTTCCTTTCGCATGACTACTTAACAAACTTTGACCAACAGCAACCAACAACCCATATATATATATATATATACACACACACACACACACTAACATTTATGTACCCTCTGAAAAATTCCCAGAATTCCAAACATCACATAATCGCAGAAACTCTCTGCAGCTGATAAAAATCACACTCCTACTACAGCACAAGGCAAATCACAGTCAGCTGCTGTAGACAATCTGAAGCAGCCCCATATATCCCACACCTGGGATTAAAGCAAGAACATTCTTACAATATAAAGAAACCAAAATTCCAAAATTGTCACTACATAAATGCTGTAATGGAGATTAGAGGGAAGTCAGTTCTCTATCTCTACCATATGGGTCCCGGGGACTGAACTCAGATTATCAGGCTTGGCAGCAAGCACCTCTTAACTGCTGAGCCATCCTCCTGGCCAGATGTAGTGGTTTTTCTTTGACAATCTGAAGTTTTGCCATCATTTTCCCAATTGTGCAAACCCAGGGCCTTTGGCATGCAGGTAATGTGCTCAGCCTCTGAGCTATATGCCCAACTGAACAATTCTGATTTTTCACAGCAACTTTGAGTTTGTCAGTACTCCAGAACAGAGACTTGTCTGGGTCGTGTGGCTCTCTGTAGTTATGCGTGAAACACCATGTGAACAATAGGGCAAGCCAACCAGAACTGAATTAGGGTCTCTTGCATATAAAAATTAGGGATAAAAATTATCTTTAAATAAGGTAATTTGGAATTGGAGAGAGATGGCTCAGAACTTAGGAGCATTGGCTGCACTTCCAGAAGACCCAGGTTCACTCGTGGCGGTTAACCCTTTGCAACTTCAGTTCCAGGAGCTATGGATCCCTCACCTGCTCTGGCACAAAGCACATACATGATGCACATACATACATGCAAAAAAAAAAAAAAACTCATACACATGGTGCACATTATGCCTAATGAATAGTAAAGTGTAAGTGGGATGGTGGTGGTGCAGGCCTTTAATCCTGGCACTTGGGAGGCAAAGGCAGGAGGATTTCTGAGTTTAAAGCCAGCCTGGCCTACAGAGGAAGTTCCAGGACATCCAGGGCTACACAGAGAAACCCTGTCTCAAAACAACCCAACAAAACAAAGCCAAAGTGTCCTGAAAAAAAGAAAAAACTTATGAGGAGGAGGTCATGAAGGTGCATACCTTTCTTTCTGACCCTGGGGAGATGGAAGCAGGCAGGCCACAGGGTGAGAGCAGTGTAGAACTGCTCAGCAAGACCTGTCTCCACAGCAGCAACAATACAAGTTTACCATCGTCCCACTCTGGAAGCCAATGCACGAGGCCACAGAACACAAGAACGAGAGGAAAGCCTGGGCAGTAAAGACGGCAAGACCTCGTCTGAGGCAGTGGGAGGAGCTCAGGGAGAGTCAGTCGTGTCACCTGACCTAGCCTCAGTTTCCCTCTCAGGTGAAGGCTTTTGAGGCTTTCCGCTCTCAATGAGTATAGCATGTGTCTCCATCAGAACCAGCTCCTCAGAACTTTCACCTGTACGGGGTTTGGGTTTGGGTTTGGGTTTGGGTTTGGGTTTGGGTTTGGGTTTGGGTTTGGATTTGGATTTGGGTTTGCTGCCCAAGAAAGCGGGAGGGAACAAAATGGCATCCACATTAGCTTCTGAGCTTGGCTGCACCTCTGCTCCCTGAGAGTTTTAGGGGGTTGGTCATGTTTCTATAGTATCCTAACCCTCTGAGTTCCTAGATGTCAGATGGCAATAATGAAACCTTCCCCTAAAGCACCTGCTGCCTGCAGCACTGGAGAATTCAGTGAAGGTTAACTTCATTTTATGCCCTACCATTCCTTACTGGCTTGCTTTCTCTAGTTGATTACAGACACTGAAGGTAACACTCCTAAGCTAGCTGGCTTCTCCTCAAACTCCTGTGGAGTCTGACAAGTAGGAATCACGTGCTAGATATTTACTGCCAGAATTTGCCAGATAATAAATAAATGGGCCTCTGAGATGGCTCAGCAGATAAAGGGGCTTGCCTCCAAGCCTGGGGACCTGAGTTCAAACTGGGGACTAGTATGGTGGAAGGAGAAAGCCAACCCTGGAAGGTTGTCCTCTGACCTCAACACACACACACACACACACACACACACAGAGAGAGAGGTGGGGGGAGAGAGAGGAGAGAGAGAGGAGGTAGTAAGAAGTGGCTGAGTGGCTGGGATGTAGCTCCCTTGGTAGAATGCTGGGTCTCAGGCTATATTCTTGTGTTTCTTCTCCACACTAACCATGAGCATTTTTTTTCTTTGACGATAACCTTTGCTTGGTGAGGGGTCGGGGGAGAGTATAGTTTGCCTTTCCCTGGTAGCTAATTACACTGAGTGCTTTTCATGAATTGTTGCCATTTACTTTGTTTGTTTGTTTGGGTTTGGGGGGTTAAGCTTTTTCTTTTTAAAATGTTTATGAATATGGTGGTTTGAATGAGATACTCCCCATCTTCTCAGACACTTGAGTACTTTGTCTCCAGTTGGTCCCACCAGGTAGGCTTATGAAGTACGGCCTTGTGGAGGAAATATGTCATTGGGGGCGGGCTTTGAGGTTTCAGAAACCATGTGCTAATTGAGTGTGCTTTGTCGGCTTCCTGCCAGTGGATGATGTGAGCTCTCAGCTGCTGCTCTAGCCACCGTGTCTGCCGGCCTGCTGCCATGCTCTGCAGTGTGAGAGTGATGGATTCTGGAAAATTAAACTCACCTGGAAGTGGCTTTAGTCATGATAGCAAGGGAAAAGTAGCTGATGCAATGAGTGTGTGCCTCTGTGTGTGTGCCTCTGTGTGTGTGTGTGCGCTTAGAAGCTTAGAAGCTGGTGTCAAGGGCTGGAGAGATGTCTCAGTGGTTAAGAGCATTAGCTGCTCCTTCAGAGGACCTAGGTTCAATTCCCAGAACCCACATGGCAGCTCACATCTGTCTGTAACTCCAGTTCAGAAGATGTAACAGTCCCACACAAACATACATGCAGGCAAAACACTAATGCACATGAAAATAAAATAAAGAAGGAGAAGGAGAAGAAGGAGGAGAAGAACAACAACAGGGTGCCAGGTCTCCTGGGACTGGAATCCCAGCGATGGCTAGCTGTTCTATGGGTGCTGAGACTGAACGCTGGAATCCCAGCGATGGCTAGCTGTTCTATGGGTGCTGAGACTGAACCCTGGAATCCCAGCGGTGGCTAGCTGTTCTATGGGTGCTGAGACTGAACGCTGGAATCCCAGCGGTGGCTAGCTGTTCTATGGGCACTGAGCCTGAACACTGGTCCAGTCAAGTGCAACGAGTGCTGTAACTGCTGAGCTGTCTCTGAGCCCTGGTCTTTGTTTTTTAGAAAGGAGGTTATGGGGTTTATTTTTTTGTTTTTGTTTTGCTTTTGGTTTGGGTTTTGGTTTTTTCCAAAGAGGATCTCACTGTATAGCCCAGGCTGGCTTCCAACTCACAGTCCCCCTGCCTCAGCCTCCCAAGTGCTGGGATTACAGGCCTGTGTCACTATGTTCAGCTCTATGTCAATGTCTTGAATAATCATTTCCTGTGTTTTACTCCAGTAGTCTCACAGTTTCAGGACTTACATTAGAACTTTGATCTCCTTTGAGAAAAGCTCCACCGTTTCGTCTTTTTTGATTTGTTAGAAATGGCTGTCCTTCTCTGGCATAGCCCTGTATGCCTTTGTCACCAGTTGGCTGTGGATATTTGGATTTATTTCTGGGATCTCTATCCTATTGACAACAGGAAGAGAAAACTCTAGATGGATGTCCTAAGGAACACAGGTACAAAAATATGTGCAAAAGCAATAAAATTCTAGCAATCTGAGCCCAACAGTTTATCAGGAAGATAGTTCACTACTACTGAGCTGAATTTATCCAAGAGTTGCAAGGCTGTTCAGTGTGTGCAAATTAGGTAACAGGATGAAGCATAAAAGTCAGGTCCTTATAAAACATAGCTTAGTGGTAAGAGGTTCATTTTCCAGCACTAGAAAAAAAATCTACAGTTATCTCAAAATATGCTGGCAAGTTCTTAATACAATCCAATATACCTATGCCTTCGTGGTAAAAATCCTGAACACATTAGGTATAAACCTTGCCAGGCAAGCATGAGGACCTGCGTTTGATCTCCAGAACCCATGTAGAAAATATTGCTATGGCAGTCCAACGCTTATAATCCCAGCATCAAGGAGGCAGAGCCAGCATAGCCTACCTGGTGAGCTCCAGACAACAAAAGGCCTTATCTCTAAAAGTACTGAGATGACTCAGTGGCTAAGAGAACTTGTAGAGCATGAGGACCTGAGTTCAGATCCCTAGAACCCACAGAAAAAGCTGGGCATGCCAATGCACACTTGTAATGGCGTGAGGAAGAGAATCAGGCAGATCCTGAGAGCTCTCTGGCCTAGCTGAAATGATGAGATTCTGGTTCAGAGAGAAGCTCTGTCTGGAGTCAAAAAGGCAAGAGTGATAGAGGAAGACACCCAAAGGCTTCCTCTGGCCTCTGTGTGCATACACATAGGGATGCATGTCCACATCTCATACATACAACACACACACAAGGCAGATCTCTCCTGAGGAAGACCTAAGGTTGACCTCCAGCCTCCTCAAGCACAAACACATGCATGTGCCCACACAGACACACACACACACACAGACACACACACACAGACACACACGTAACCAAAGCAGTTAAACAAAAAGAACAAAGCTGGAGGCACTACAGTATCTGATCTCAACACAGCATACCATAGTAACCAGAATAGCACAGGGTCAACAGAGCAGACAGAGCACTGGGATCCTTTCTCATTGTGTCCCACTGAGGCTTTAAGCCAAGAGGAGCGCTTTCCTCCGCCTGCTTACTATTACAGTTGCCTGGGGAGCTTTTAAAAAAACATGCATGTCTGAGTTCTTCATAGGATCGATTACATCAAAACCAAGAGGATGGTCCTGCCATCGTTTAATTTCTATAGACTCCCTAAGTGATCTTAACACAGAGCGAGAGTAAAGAGCCTCTGAGGTGGAACCATTGAAGACGTCAGTCATAGAACATGAGCTTGCACGGATTCTTCAAAATCAGCTAATCCGTTGTTTCACAGAGGAGCTGAGGCTGTGCTGGGAAGTGATTACACCTTAACCATGCCTGGAGGAAGGGGAGGGGAGAGAGGGGTGAGAGGATCTGTGGGGCTGGAGATGGAGTTCAGAGCACTGGCTCCTCTTCCACAATATCTGGGGTAAATTCCCAGCACCCATGTGGCAGCTCACAATTTTCTTTAACTCCAGGACACCCTCTCCTAGCTTCCACACTTAGTGACATGTACATACTGCACAGACGTACATGCAGGCAAAAAGCACTCATAAACATAAGAGGAAACAAAGCATTTAAAAGCAGGAAGGGGAGCTCCTGCCCAGGCCTTCTACCTGCCCAGTCCACCTCCACTGTAAGGAGCAATGCTCTACCAAGCCATATCTCAGCAGAGCCATTTGCCAACGTGAAGGAGTCTGCGTGGACCACAGAGAGCGAGGACTGTGGGTCTCCAGCCTGCCTCCATCCTGAGCAGCTGGGCTTTCATTCATGGTGGCTGAGGAAAAACAGGGTAAATGGGAAAAGCCAAAAATCAAGCTGGAGGAGCGGCTCAGTGAGTAAAGAGCTTGCTGTGTGAGCTGAAGACCTGATTAAAATCTCAGCACCCACACGAGCAGCCAGGCCGTTCAGACAGAGGTGGTGTCTCCAATTCTAAGGTGGAAGGCCCTGAGAATAGCTCGGCTGATAAGGCTGCCTGCCGCTCAAGCCTGGCGAGCTGAGTTCAAGCTCCAGCACCCAAGTAAAGATGTAAGGGGAGAACTGACTTCACAGGGCTGTCCTCTACAAGCTCACTGTGACAAGAGCGTCTATATGCACACGTGCACCACTGACAAACATCACACACACACACATGCACACCCTGACACATCACACATGGAGAGAGAGAGAGAGAGAGAGAGAGAGAGAGAGAGAGAGAGAATGAATGAATGAGAATGATGCCAGGCAAGCAAGGTGATGTGCACTGTAATCTTAGCACGTAGGACGCTGAGACAGGAGGATAGTGAGTTCAAGACCAGGCTAAACCACACAGCAAAACCATGTTCTAAAAACTATGTCCCTAAACCCTAGGGGGAAAGATCTACTGTTTGTAGCGAGAGTTTTGGTTTCTTTAAAAACCCAGGGGCTGGAGAGATGGTTCAGTGGTGGGGAGCACTGACTGTTCTTCTAGAGATCCTGAGTTCAATTCCCAGCAACCACATGGTGGCTCACAACCATCTGTAATGGAATTGGATGCCCTCTTCTGGTGTGTCTGGGGACAGCTACAGTGTACTCATATATACAAAATAAATAAATCTTTAAAAAAATAAAATAAAAAATAAAAACCCATTTATGTTATAGGAATGTGTTTTTGTTTTATTCCCAGGTGTGGGGTAAGAGGCTGTTTCACAGCAGGTGATTCCGATTTGCCTCATGCAGCAGCAGGGGCTTGGTTTTACCACCTGAAGACAGTTTATGTTTGAAATTCTGGGGACTCTGCAGAGCGTATAAATGCAGAAGCCCTTAGAGGGTTTGGGGCCATGCTGAGAAAACAGTTACTGCTCCAGGTTGCTGCCCTTGCAGTTTAACAAGAAGAAGAGGTTTCAGAAAGGACGTAAGAGCTGTGAAGTGCTGTTTTCTGGACCCAGCATATGGCTGCACTCAGGAACTCACACAGCTGTCCTTATGCGCACAAGATCAAACCAGTTAAACTCCAGCATGGCCGTTAGAGAAAAGGCTCAGGGGTGAAGAGCCCTGTCGCTCTTCCAAAAACCACAGGTTTCATTCCCAGCACACACATGGTAACTGTGTCAACAGTACTAGGGAGCCAGAGGCAGGTGCATCTCTGAGTTCCAGGAAAGCCAGGGCTACACAAAGAAACTCTGTCTCAAGAAACAAACAAACAAACAAACCAAAACAAACAACACCCCCGCCCCCCCCACTGCAGTCCCATGGGATCTGAGACCTTCTGACCCTCACAGATACCAAGCATGCACACAGTACACAGACTTACATACAATCTTAAAACACCCACACACATAATGTACAGACTTACATACAATCTTAAAACACCCAGATACATTAAAAAAAAAAATTTGCTAAACCAGGCAGTGGTAGCACACGCCTTTAATCCCAGCACTTGAGAGGCAGAGGCAAGCAGATTTCTGAGTTCAAGGCCAGCCTGGTCTACAGAGTGAGTTCCAGGACAGCCAGGGCTATATACAGAGAAACCCTGTCACACACACACACAAAATGAAATTGAGGGCTGGAGAGATGGCACAGCGGTTAAGAGCACTGACTGCTCTTCCAGAAGTCCTGAGTTCAATTCCCAGCAACCACATGGTGGCTCACAACCATCTGTAATAAGATCTGATGTGCTCTTCTGGTGTGTCTGAAGACAACTAAGGTGTATTCCTATAAATAATAAATAAATAATATTTTTTTAAAAATGAAATTGAGAGGGAGATGTGTAAATTAAAATGCATTGTCTAGGACTGGAAAGATGTCTCATGGGTTGAGAGCTGCTCTTCCAGAGGACCCAGGTTCAATTTTCAGCACCCACATGCAGCTCTCAACTGTCTATAACTCCAGGTCCAGGGGATCTAGTGTCCTCTTCTGGCCTCCAAGGGCACCAGGCACACACATGGTGCACACACATACACACACTCAAAGCACAAACATACACCAAATTTTAAATTTTAAAAATGCACTGTAGCCAGCACTCAAAGGTAAGCAGAACTCTGAGTTTGAGGCCAGCCTGGTCTATAGAGCAAGTTCCAGGACAGCCAAAGCTATAGAGAGTAACCCTGTCTCTAAAATCAAATTTTAATTAATTAAAATAAAATCAAAATTAAAATTAAATTGCATTGTATATCTGTATCAAATACTCAAAGAATAAATTAAAATATTGAGAAAATAATGAGGCAGGTGGTGGTGCACACCTTTAGTCCCAGCATTCAGGAGGCAGAGGCAGGCAGATCTCTGTGAGTTCAAGGCCAGCCTGGTTTACAGAGGATCTGAATCTTTTTTCCCCCCAGTTTTTTGAGACCGGGTTTCTCTGTGTAGCTTTTAGCTGTCCTAAACTCTCTAAACTCTCTCTGTAGACCACGCTGGCCTCAAACGCACAGAAATCTGCCTGCCTCTGCCTGCCTCTCCCTCCCTAGTGCTGGGATTCAGGAAGTGCAGCACCATCCTGCAGGGTTTCTTCACTGCTAAGCCATCTCTCTAGCCCTTTGTTTTGGTGTTGGTTTTGTTTTTTAATACTGAGTACACTGTAGCTGTCTTCAGACACACCAGAAGAGGGCATCGGATCCCATTACAGATGGTTGTAAGCCACCATGTGGTTGCTGGGAATAGAACTCAGGACCTCTGGAAGAGCAGTCAATGCTTTTAATCATTGAGCCATCTCTCCAGCTCCCATTTTAACTTTTTTTTTACCTTGAACTTCTAGTTCTCCTACCTTTATCTCCTTGCAGAAATTATAGGCATGCACCACCATGCCTGGTTTATTTTAACTGTTCCTATATCTTTACATTTATTTATTCATATTGAGTATATGTGTCTGCACACACGGCCCATGGCCAGCATGTGGAGATCAGAGGACAACCTGCAGGAGTCCATTCTCTCCTTCTGTCCTGTGGGTCCTGGGATCAAACTCAGGTCCTCTGACTTGGCATGAAGTATCTTTACCCTGCAAACTGTATCACAAGCCCTTAATTACTTTTTTTTTTTAAACCTATGAACATAGTCGGTAGATGTGCCTCAGTAATAGAAAGCTTGCCTCTCTGCAAAGCCCAAGATTCAGTCCCCAGCATCGAAAGGACCTTGTAAAAGAGGTATATCTTAAGACTCATGGAAATGGCCAGGCAGTGGTGGCGCATGCCTTTAATCCCAGCACTTGGGCGGCAGAGGCAGGCAGATTTCTGAGTTCAAGACCATCCTGGTCTACAGAGTGAGTTCCAGGACAGCCAGGGCTACACAGAGAAACCCTGTCTCGAAAAACAAAACAAAACAAAAAAAGAATCATGGAAATTTAAGTTTTGCTTGAGTTCCTGCTTAGCGCAAAAAGCAGGCTTTGGATAGGTCTTGGAGAAGAAACTTCTTGCCCCAGGGAGAAGGGGAGCATGGGAAACAGAAGGCAACTCTCACCCTGCAGCTGTGATTCTGAGAGACCCCTCGGCTTCCCTCGCTGGGGCGTTCCAGACTTGTCCTGGGAGCTGCTGCAAGGCCAAACTGGAGTGCAGGAGGTGGTGCTTGGTGGGGATTTGTGAAGCCGAAGTTGGCTGTAGGCCAGTGGTCTGACCCCACCCCCTCACAGCTGCCAGTGGGGGAGCCTTCTGTTATCCAAGACCTGGATGTAAGTAAGGCACAGACACTGGGAGATGACAGATGCTGGGTGGGGGAAGGACTGTGACTCAGCCTCTGGGATCTGGAGAGAGAGGCAGGTTCGGGGCCATGAGCAAGACGGGGTTCCAGAAGCTTCCATCATGGTGACAGAACTCTGCTTGAACCCAGCTAATCCCCACCCTCCTGGCCCCCATGCTGATCTCTCAGTATGGTGAATTGCTTTGAATCAAACATCTCTTAACTGTAAGGTCCTTAGTGGGAATGACACATTTAACCGCGTGAGCAAGCGACACAAGCGATGCTGTCCTCTTGAGACTAACTGCTGATATGTTTATGTTGCGTTCCCAGATGGTGACATGTACACATGTGAAGGTCAGAGGTCAAACTCAGGAGTCGGTAGCACTTTCTACTTTGAGACAGGGTCCCTTATTATTTACCAAAGCACGTGTCAGGTTGGTTCTAGCCTCAGCTTCCCATCTGTATCTGGTCCTGAGTCCTCACACATGCATGGCAAGTGCTTTATCCACTAAGCCAGTGCCCCAGCCCCGATATGTTCAATTTGATCTTCTCAGTATAATAAGGATATTGGTTAGGTGCATTATTCTCCCAGGTTTTTATTCTCCCAGGTTTTTATTTGAAGCCCAGAGAAGTTGTAGTCCTTTTTTCCAAGTTGTAGGCCTTTGCATCCACAACACAAAATGGGATGCTAATCTTGATCCCATTCGCTCCTCAGGAAACAACAGGAGATGAGCTGTTATTCTAGAACTGGCTCATGCCTATGGATCCAGGTATCTGGGCACTGTCAAAGGAATCAGATTCTCTCTCTCTGCTCTCTCTCTGCTCTCTCTCTCTGCTCTCAGTCTAGTAGTGGGGACAGATGGGTAAACAGAAAGTCCCAGTGACAAGAGTGATAGGCTGGGTGAACCCCTAAGAGGCAGAGGAGGAAACAATGAGGACCGTGGGTTTTGACTTAGAGTCCGACCACTTTGTCTCTCTGATCCATTACCTATTGTGTGACCTTAAACAAATGAGTTAATTTCTCTGTGCTTCTATTTCTTCTTTCCATAGCATTGAGCTTCACTGGCCTTGGAAATATTCCTCACATACTTGGGAGCTTTCCATGAAAATATTATTTGAAAATAATAGAATATTTTGTTTTATTGATTAAAAAATTAAAATGGGCTGGAGAGATGGCTCAGCAGTTAGGAGCACTGACTGCTCTTCCAGAGATTCTGGGTTCAATTCCCAACAACCACATGGTAGTTCACAACCATGGGATCTGATGCCCTCTTCTGGTGTGTCTGAAGACAGTAACAGTGTACTCACATCCATAAAATAAATAAGCCTTTTAAAAAAAAGTAGCTGTTCTAAGAACATAATGGATGGAGAGGAGGGAGCCCATGTGCTGAGAAGGCCCTGACTCTGAGTCAAACAGCATCCACTGATGCTCTTAAATTTGCTGTAAAAGAAAACAGCCACTGATCTCAGGAGCCATAGAGGCCATCCGGGGGCCTCGTCAGTTTGCTGATACAAAAGCAATGAGGTTCATTTTTAGAGCCACCCCTTCACAGGAGCTAGCTAAAGTACACACGCACTTTACCTACAAGGTCACCACTCAGAAGTTTCCCTCTGGACTCCCGAATTCCCAACTGCACCTGAAATTCCACAGAAACAGTTGATGGCTGCAAACTTCCTAGACTGTTTAAATATAGAGAGTTGTTTCAGTATTTAGATAAATAAATAAATAAATAAATAAAATAGCGGGAGTGGCTCTGTGGGTAAAGGCCACCAAGCCTGATGACCTGAGTTCAGCCCCCTGAACAGACAGGAGAGAGCTGCACCTGCACGCCATGCTCTGTGCACCCATACACAGGCAATAAAAACATAAAAGCAATTTGATTTTATTTTAATGACTTATTTATTTTTATTTTGTGTACATTGGTTTTCTGCCTGCATATATGTCTGTGCAAGGGTGTCAAATCATTTGGAGCTGAATTACAGACAGTTGTGAGTGGCCAAGTGGGTGCTGGGAATTTAACTTGGACCCACTGGAAGAACAGCCAGTGCTCTAACTGCTGGGCCATCTCCCCAGCCCCAGGAAATGTAACTTTAAAACAATAATAAATAACAACAACAGTAACAATAAAGCAGGTACCACGCTTACTTTTAAACATGTGACATCTTTGTACTTACAGATTAGAAATGTCCATCACAGGGCCGGGCGTGGTAGCGCATGCCTTTAATCCCAGCATTTGGGAGGCAGAGGCAAGCGGATTTCTGAGATTGAGGCCAGCCTGGTCTACAAAGTGAGTTCCAGGACAGCCAGGGCTACACAGAGAAACCCTGTCTCGAAAAACAATAACAAACAAACAAAACAAACAAACAAACGAAATGTCCATCACATCCTAGCCCTCAGAGTTTCTCAAGGATGGAGCCAAAGCCCAGAGAGAGGAGAACAGAAGTCACCCAAGGCCACAGAGGCCTGGCAAGAGCCACATTCTACTTCACTGTTCTAGGTTTGGCTGCTCCAGGCCTGTCCACCTTCCTCTCCTCTCATGCTTACAAGTCATACAGAGAAGAGGTTCTCAACCTGTGGGTCAAGATCCCTGGGTGTTGAGTGACCCTTTCACGGGTCATTTAAAACCATCAGAAAACACAGATATCTACATCATTATTCATAAAAGTAGCAAAATTATAGTTATGAAATAGCAACCACAAGAGGAACCATATAAAAGGATTCCGGGATTAGGAAGATTGAGAACCACTGTTCTAGAGTCTATGGCTTAGTACATTTTTATTTTCCCTTTTTACTTTCTGGTTGAATCTGTGGTCTGCATATGCTACTAAGCACACACAACCATCCCTGAGCTGCACCCCCAATGCTGAGATGGGAATAGAGAAAAGTTAGCTGACCCTTTTGGTGGCTTGTGGAATTTAGCTCTTTAGACAGTGCCATTTGTTGACACTTTCATTCCTCAAATTAACTCTTCAACTGCTTTGGAAAGACACAAGTCCACCTGTGCAGCCCAGCCTCTGCTTGCTTTGCCCCTGCACCTGGGCTAGAAGTTCACACTTCCTGGGTTCTTCCTACTAAAACTTTCTAGTAAACCCTTCCTGGTTCACTAAGTCTGGCGTGGGTGTCCCGACTCCCTGTTTCCAATCAAAACTGGTACACCACAGAGCATTACAACCGTGCTCACCAACTCAAGCACCATGCAGCGGGCAGGAACCTTCAGCTCTGTGCCCCCACAGAGCTGTGGTACCTGTGCAGACAACAGCGGATCTGTCTTCTCCCCCACCCCACCCCCTTTTTATTTATTTATTTATTTTTATTTTATTTTATTTTATTTATTTATTTATTTTGGTTTTTCGAGACAGAGTTTCTCTGTAGCCCTGGCTGTCCTGGAACTCACTCTGTAGACCAGGCTGGCCTCGAACTCAGAAATCCGCCTGCCTCTGCCTCCCAAGTGCTGGGATTAAAGGCGCGTGCCACCACTGCCCGGGGCACCCCCCTTTTTAAACACAACATATTTTACTTTATTTTTATTAATCATTTTATTCATTTACATTTCAAATGATATTCTTCTTCCCGGTTACCCCTCTACAAGCCTCCATCTCATCCCTCCTCCCCTTTGCCTCTATGAGGATGCTCCTCCACTCACTCACTCACCCACTCCTGCCTCACTTACCACTTTAGCATCCCCCTAGGCTGGGGCATCAAGCTTCCACAGCACCAAGGGCTTCTCCTCCCATTGATGCCAGACAAGGCCATCCTCCACTACATACCTCTACCCCTTTTAAAATTTATTTTATGGTGTGTGTGTGTGTGTGTGTGTGTGTGTTTTGCTTTGTTTTGTTTTCAAGACAGAGTTTGCTCTGTAGACCAGAGATCTGCCTGCCTCTGCCTCCTGAGTGCTGGGAACAAAGGTATGTATAACCACTGCCTGGCTAAATAAATTTAATTTTTAAAAAGATTCATTTAGTTTATGTATATGTGTACACCATAACTGTCTTCAGACACACCCACCAGAAGAGTATATCAGATCCCATTACAGATGGTTGTGAACCACCACCATGTGAATTCCCACCATGTGGTTGCTGGGAATTGAACTCAGGACCTCTGGAAGAACAGTCAGTAGTCCTAATTGCTGAGTCATCTCTCCAGCCCCCAATAAATGTAATTTAAAAAGAAAGAAAGAAAGAAAGAAAACAAAATAAAACAAAAGCAGGGAAGAAGAGCAAGCTGCAAGACATATTCGACTTTATTTTTGAGACAGGATGTCACACAGGCCAGCCTGGGCTTGAACTCCTTATATACAGCTGAGGATCCTCTCACCTCTGCTGTGAAAGTGCGGGATTACAGGCGTGTATGGCCAAGCAGTGCTGGGAACTGAACCCAGGGTTTCTCCAGCATGTGAGCAGCATCCCTAGCTCCTGGAAGACGTCCTGACACTGCAGTAGGGAGGAGTGGACCTCACCTCGTGATGGCAAAGCTCATCCCCATCCCGCCTGCTCCCTCCTCCCCTCCTCTTTACTCCTTCTACCTCTCCTCCTCCCCCTCCTCTCGTTCTTTCTTCCCCTTCTCAGTGATGAGCATTGAACTCAGGGCCTCGTGCGTGTTAGGCAAGGACTCTATTTCTAACATCCCCAGTTCTGGGCAAAGGTCTTGAGGCTGGAAGGGAAGGGGTTGGTGTTGCTGGGGAGGGGTAAACAAGTTGAGCAGTGTAGTAAGAGGCAGGACTTTGGTTCTGTTCTCTGAGATGGAAGCCTGACAGAGCTGTGACGGGAACTGGCTGCTGTTTGGACCAAGACACACAAAGAGGAAAGGCCAGAAACAGCAAGGTGGCAGGGAGGTGCCATAACAATTCAGGTGAGAGGTGAGGACGGAAAAGCAGGTGGAGAGGGGTCAAGGGTGAGTGTACGATTTGATTTCAATTTTGACGTGAGCCTCAAGGCCCTGGAGGCAGCTCAGCAGGTAAAGCCCAGGGGACATTCCAAAGTTGTCCTCTGACCTCCAGGTTTGACCCCACACAAATCACACACATATACATTAATAATTAATAATTCAAAAATATTGGATCTGAGCTACAGGAAGAATGTTGTGGTTCTAGGAAGCAAGACAGCAGTCTGGAGGTGGCAGGAGGGATGGGAAGATCAGGATGTAAACTGCTGAGCAGGAACTGGAAATGCAAGCTTGGGGAGAAGGTTCAGGCTGGAGGTATCTGCTCAGCATCACTCCTATAAAGATGAGAGCCCTGTGGACCAGGGCTGAGGACCGGGAGATCACTTGGTTTCAAGGAAGGAGTAATCGAATGAATTGCTAATGATAGCCCTGGGATAAAACGAGGCTGAGGCAGGACCTTGCCAGGGTCCCTTAGATCTGCTAAGTACAGACATAGTGGGACTGCGGCTCAGCTGGCTGAGTATGTGATTAACCTGTGAGGAGCCCTGGTTTCAGAGCCCCGCTATCATTAACAGGGCCTGGGGGTGCATACTGGTCATCCCAGCACTCCAGAGGCAGAGGCCAGAGGATCAAAGGCTCAAGGACATCTTTGACTACATAATGGGTTTGAGGGTACAGGAACTTCTTCCTCCCCAAAAGGGATAGAACTTACTGGCAGCATGTGAGCCGGAATGGAAATGATTCTAAATCATGGGGATGCCAATGGATACAAGAAAAGGAAGAATGTAGCATTTTTCCTTTAAAAAAAAATTTTTTTTTATGTGTATGTGTGTACTTGCATGAGTTTATGTGCACCATGTGCAGGAAAGTGCCTACAAAGCCCAGAAGAGGGCATCAGATTCATTGGAAATGGAATTACAGATGGTTATGGCTGTCATATGGGTGCTGGGAGCAGAACCCAGGTCCTTTGTTAGGGCAGGAAGCACTCTAGCCACTGGGCCACCTCTCTAGCCTCAAAATCCGGATATATATATATAATTTTTATTTATTTTAAATTGTATCTAATTGTGTGTCTGCTTGTAGGTGCAGATGCCACAGAGCCCAGTGGTATCAGACCTCCTGGAGCTAGAGTTACAGACTGATGTGAGTCGCCTGGGTGGGTACCGGAACCAAATCTAGGTCCTCTGCAAATGCAATAAGCACTCTAACCGCTGAGCCATCTCTCCCATCACAAACGCATCATTTTAAATAGACGTTTAGTATGTTTTTCTCTCCCCAACCCAACCTGACATTTGATTCCCCCAGCTTTAGACACACTGAGGCAACTAACCTGGCCAGCTCAGTTGGAAAAGAGGCAGTTCTGAAAAAGAGAGTGGACCGGTGGAGGCTCAACACCATTAGCAGGCCCTGCACCTGCTGCTTTAAGCCTCCTGTCCTTAGGGAGTCCCCACTACAAACCCAAATATTCCCAGTATGCAGGTATGTAAAATGGTGGTAAGCAAGTCTTCGTTGTCCCTCACAGAGGTGGAACACAGTACAGACTGGGTTGGCTACTGAGGAGGAAGGAAGGAAGCCAAGAGAATCCCTCAGCTTGGCATGGAAGAGGTAGCGGGGACAAGGAATTGTAGTGTCCTCAGAGAGTCTGTTGGTGCAGCCTGTGGAGAGGCTAAACAGGATTCAGGTCAGGCTGTGAGTTGGAAAAGGACAGGTCTCAGTGAACTGAGCCTGGAACAGAGGTGGAGGCGACCCTGAAGGTAGAGTCATGGTAGGGTTAGGGAACAGAGATCCAGAGGCTCAGGTAAAAAGATGAACAGAAAGGAGCCTGAGGTGACCCGAGGAGCGGGAGGCTCCCGCGTGCTGAGTGAGCCGCAGGAGCAGGCTGGTGGCGCGCGGGCGCGTGTCCCCTGTGGTGCAGGGTGGCCACACTGGCGGGGCGCCCCCGCGTGGGCCGCTAGCCCAAGATGGCGATGGAGGGGCGGGCGAGCTGGCCGCGGCCCCGGCCCCCGCGCCGGCCCCCGCTCGGGCCCCGGCCCCGGAGGCCGCGCCCCCGCCCGCGGCGCCGCGCCTCCCGGAGCCACTGACGCCCGGCGCGCCCTCCCCCGGCGGCGGCCCAGGCGCCCGGACGCGGCGGCAGCGGCCCGAGCCCGGCCCTATGGCGCGGGCGGACACGGGCCGCGGGCTCCTGGTGCTGACCTTCTGCCTGCTGTCCGCGCGCGGTAAGGGCCCGGGTGGCCGCAGTCGCGAGTGGGCGTCCCCGGCGCCCGCGATGCTTGCGCGCCGGGGGCTGTGGGGACTTGCCCCCAGGGGGTGTGTGTCCTTGCTGTGCACAGCCTGGCACCGTGCGTGTCCCCCTGCGCGTGGCCCTTGTGCATGTGAGGTTTGCATGTGTGTGTCCTGCGGGGGTGGGGGTGTCCTGCGGGGGAACGTGTCCACAGCGCGTGCCTAAGGCGCCGGGTAGCATCGCCAGCGCGCGGGTGGCTGCAAGCGGGACATGATTCTGCCCTGCCCGCAAGCGTCTCGCGGTCGCGAGTGTGCCTGAGAGAGCGGGCGGGGAGGGAGTGTACACTTACACCTCCATTTGTGTCGGGTGCGTGTGTAACTGGATGGGACTGAGCTAATATTTGGCCTTGGCTTTTGGGGAGTGTCCTTGCTCTTGATGGGGGCGGCGGTGAGAAAAACCACACTCAACTTTGCCCAATGGGTGTGGCCCCTGGGGCCAGCTAGGGAGGTTGGGGGAATGTGGAGGTGTTGTGGACCCAAACCCAGGGTTCGGAGTGGGGCTGGGGGAAGGGCAGGAAACCAGTTGCTTTGCCGAACGCGTCCAACACTCGCTCTCTGGATGGGACGCGTGTCACTCCTGCCCCACCCCCAAGGGCGGACCAGGGAAGCGTGGACGAGATCAGCAAGGCCCCCTCCAGTGCCCAGGTCCTAGTGTTGGGTAGGGTCAAGGGTAAGGATCACAACTGTCCACACCAAAGAAAGGACTGGGGGCGGGGGGAGACGAAGTGTCCAAGTGTGTATGCCAAAGCTGTTTTTACCACCCCCGGCCCTCTCACTCTCAGTGGGGTGTGCGTTTGGGGGACAGCCCAAAGGAGGTTAGGTGGTAGGGCCTGGAGGGGGATGGGCTGCCCGCTTTGTTCGATTACTTCTTGCCTTCCCTGCCGAGGGGGGAGTTAAGGATGTGTCCGGGGCGAGTCGGGGAGGGACTTGGCAGTGGGGGTGGGGAGGGGGATTTTTCTCCAGCTGCTGCGGCTTTCCAGAGAGACTGGGCCAGGCCACGTGGGAGGGAGACAGGGAGGGAGGCGGGGGGTGGTGGAAAGGAGCCTCCGCTGGGCCAACCCCAGGCCCATCTCCAGGAAAACAGCGGGTGGGAGAGTGCTGGAAACAGCTCGGACCCTTGCTCTCCCCGCAAGACACGCCCCTTTCCCTCCGAGACCCTGAACCCGGCTGGGAGCCCATAGAAGCTCGGTGCGTGGGGCTGGGCCGCAGAAGCGGGAGGGCCCGGAGTTGTCAGGTGAACGCGGCGCCAGGGAAATGTCAGAGAGGTGTCTTGTCTGTCTTTGCGGAGCCCAAAGGATTAAGGAATAGTTGCACTTCCCCTCCTCCTCTTCCTCCTCCTCCTCCTCCCTCCTGTTCTTCCCAAAGCTCCAGGAACGCGGGATCCTGGCTGGCAACCGCACCCGCGCTTTATTAAATACTTCTGAGGCTTCAGGCCGGGACACCGGGTAGAGTGTTGGGAGACTGGACTCTTCTTCCCAGTGAACTGACTGAGGAGCGGGCATTGGGATTCTCCCTGTCTGCTACCTGACTGGCTACTGCAACTACTATTCTTACCCTGGTTTAACCTCCTTTGAGTGTGTAAACCTCTGCAGTCTGCAGACACCCCTACAGAGTGGAGGTCTTCCCTTCTTTTCACAGTATTTGCTGAGCACTCTTTATAGGTTAACATGTGCCTGATGCCCAGAACGTGGTGAATAAGGCCCTAGACCCAGACTGTCCGTCATAGGGTCAGGACAAGGAGCCAGGACTAGCAAGGTACTGCAGAAGAGAGGCTCCTCCTGGGGAGACCTGGAAAGGTTCTGAAGAAAACGATGGAGAGAGGAAAAGCCAGCCCTGCAGAGGGAGGAGTCTTCCAGATCAAGCAGGGGGTGCCAACGCTGGGAGGCGATTTAATTCACATCATTGCATCAAGCTAAATCTGGCTGGAGTTTAGAATATGGCGGTGGGAGTTGGGCAGGTGGGGGAGGGGTGGGCCTCATATCCAGAGAGGAGGCGAAGGAGGAAGTCCCAGCTCACAAAGTGCAGTGCCAGTCTCACTGAAGTTTCTGGCCTGAGACCCTCCTGCCCCACTGAGGGAAGCGCCCCTGTCCTGGGGAAGAGGTGGCCATCCAAGAGAGAGTGGTGGCAGCCAGTGGAATAGTAGCTTGGGTGGCTGGATTCTAAAGATACTGAGCAAGTGGAATCAGTAGGGTGTGAGCATAGACTGACGACTTTTTGTTTGTTATTTTATTATATGTGTTCGTCTATGCACCATGTATGTGTGCCCAGTGCCTGTGGAAGCCAGCTGATAGTGTCAGATCCACTGGAACTGCAGTTACATGGTTGGGAGCCACCATGTGGGTGCTGGAAACTGGACCCAGGTGGTCATGACGCGTAGCCAGTGCTTTTGACCACTGAGGCATCCCTCCAGGCCCTGTAGTGGGGTTTTTAAGGAGTGAGGAAAGTCAAACGTAACAGTCTTCCCAGCAAAGCCAACATGAGCAGAATGAAGGGCAGTACCAGGGATAGGTACAATGGCAGTGGTTGGCTAGTCCCCCGACATTGCCCTTGGGTCAAAGATTGGGTCTGTGAGCTCATAGGAGTGAGACCTCCATCTGAGGTCAATGGTAGGAAACTGAGCTCTTTCACTATAAGAAAAAGTGGGGCTCCCCCTTTCCCTTAGAATTTGGAGCTCTGAGAACACAGGGAACTCTTCCTCACCCGTGAAGCCCCTCTCTACCATCCCTTTCTCAGCCTTGATACTCAGGGGCCCATCTTAGAGATTTGCCACCAGAGCCAACACTAGAACCTTTTTAAAAAATGCTATATGTTAATATATGTATGTATGTGTATATATATATATATATATAGAGAGAGAGAGAGAGAGAGAGAGAGAGAAAGAGAGAGAGAGAGATTGAGAGCATGTACATTGATTGGTGTTTTGCCTACATGTATATCAGGGTGAAGGTGTCAGATTTCTCTGGAACTGGAGTTATAAGCAGCTGCAAACGGCTATGTGGGTGGGTTTCGAAAATTGAACTCTGGTCCTCTAAAAGAGCCATCTCTTCAACTCTTGACCCTTCTTTTAATAGTGACTCTTTTTGGGGGGGGGGAGGGGTTGAAAACAAGGTTTCTCTGTGTAGTCCTGGCTGTCCTGGAACTCACTCTGTAGACCAGACTGTCCTGGAACTCAAAGACCCATCTGCTTCTGCCTCCTGAGTGCTGAAAGTGTGCCACCATCACTCGGTTTTAATAGTGACTCTGCTGTAATTTACCTGTGAGCTTGTGAGTATTTTCGTGACCTCATTAACCCTATATTTATAGATAAATTTTTTTCCTAAAGATACCTTCTTCAAGCTAAAGAATCTCATCATATAATGTCAGCACTCAAAGAAACATAGGAAGCTAGGCTTCATGATGCCTATCTGTAACCCCAGTACTTGAAAGACTGAGGCAGGAGGATTGCTATGAGTTCAGTGCCAGTCTAAACTATATAATAACCTAACTAACTCACTTCAAAAAAAGAGAACGAAATTTGCTATGAGTCCATTTTACAGATGAGAAACCTGAGCAACTGCCTAGAGTTATGCAAATAGGAACTGATCTGGAGCTAGACCGGTCGCCTGACTCTTCTTTGTAAGGCAGACCAGCCACTCTTCCCAGGAATTTGGTGCACACATACCAAGTTCCTTGTCTCTGTACTTCTGCCTTCCATAAGAGAAGTTAGCAGCTTTAGGTCGGAGTCTTCTCTCTGGTTGGCCCAAGGCTATGGAATCCTTTTTCACCTACCTCCTACTTGCTCCAAAGGCTCTGAGGTACAGCAACCAGATGCAGAACAGATGTCACTGCCAGGCGTGTCTGGGGCGCCCAGGAGCCCGGGGGGGGGGGTGGGGGGGGAGAGAATCTGTGGAGAAGATCCCAGCTTGATCAGGGAAAGAAAGTGAGGGTTGAGTAAGGGGAACCAGAAAGGAAGCCCTGAAGCCCAGCATGCTCCCTTCTGGGCCAGGCCAGCTGTAGCTCCTCCTGTATCCTGGCAAGAGCTCCAGCCTGTGGATATGGAGGGACACTGGGGACATTGGGATCAAGGAGGCTAAGGGCCAATGAGCTTTCCCCTGGAGTACAAATCGGTATTCTCCAACACACGGTAAGAAACGTATTACTTTGTGGTAACCTTGTTACGTAGTTTTAAGGACAGAGCGCTAGGCTATCTGAGACCCAGGTGGGCTCTGAAGAAAGATAACTGTAAGCATGTGAACTGTAGAGCAGAGCCCACAGGCTCCCCACCCTTAGGATGTGCAGACTAAGGTTCACAATGACCTTACTCTTCTGCTTCCATGTGCTTTTTGTTTGCCTGTTCCAAACAGGTCCAATGTAGCCCAGGCTAGCCTTGAACTCACTATATAACCTTGACCTTTGATTCTTCTGCCTCTACCCTCTAAGTGTTGGGCTCACAGGATTCCCCGCCACACAGTTTATGCAGTGCTGGGAACCATCCCAGGGTTTCACATATTCTAAATAAGCATACTACCAACTGAGACTATCCTGAGTTCCCAATTTCAGTGTTATTACAGCATTTTATTCGGTGTCTAGTAGAAGCTACATAGTATGCCATGAAATTTCTTCCTGTATTATTCAGATCATTCTTAGCCCTGAAGAGACTTACTATATTTTTACAGATAACAAAGAGGAGGCTTGGAAAGGCATAAGGGATTCTATGATATTATTTGAGAGGGTCTGCATGTCTACACGGCCATTTGAGGAATTTGTGTTGGATATCTATTCTACACAACATGGTGTTTTAGATGCCAAAGCCTAAAGGCCAACTAGGATAAAATCCTAAGAGATTATTAAGGACAGACCAAAAACAGGACCAGGGTTATAGCTCACTTGGTAGAGTGCTTTGCCCAGCATGCAAGTGGCCCTATGGCCTAGCCAGTCATCCTAGTACTTGGGACTTAGAAGCAAGAGAATCAGAAGTTCAAGGTCATTCTCAGCTGCACATAGAGTTCAGGACCAGCCTGGGTTACATGGGACTTTGTCTCAAAAAAACAGTCTAGACTGGTCACTGCAGCAATCCAGCATCCAGTTTCCCCAAGGCAGGAAGAGGAGGGACAAGTATCTAAGTCAGACTGGTTCAAAGCCTTTCTAAGAAGTAGCAAGGGAGCCCACAAGGCACTCTCAAGAGACTTTCAGTGACTTGTTAGGGATAGGTAGGTGGGCAAGGATATTAGGGGGCCCAGATGGAAGCAAGCCATGTTGTATGTGGCTTTGCGTCACCCTAGAGGACACTGAGCCTCCTTCTCAGGATTGTAGATAGAGGGACGGTTGAGGCCCTCCTTGTGTCCTTGGCAGCCATCTGGACTCTCCTTCCAGCTGTTGGAGGGAGGGACGTAGTGTGTGGTAAGGAAGGTGGCCAAGATTCTAGAAGAAATTGACTTGTGCCTCTTGAGAAGAAAGAGTGGCCTATGGTGTCAGGAAGGATCGCCCTTCCTGAGAACAAGCCATAAATCTGTGCAGAGGGTGAGGGAATCTCTGCCATTTGTGGCAAGTCCTTGGCCTTGCTCCCCTCCCCCACCTACACATCCTGTCCTTCCTGAACATTCCTTTGAAAATGGAACCGAACTCAGGTTCCTGATAACTTCACCAAATAGCTCCAATGAGACCCTGGAACTCTCTAGCAAATTGCCTTTATGACTAGGTTTTCATAGGTGTCATAAAATCTAATTTATCCTCTTAAGTGAGCAAAAGGGCTTCTCATAGCCCATGATGGCACAATCTGTAAAAGAAGTAGAGGCAGGTTGATCAAGAACAAACAGCCTGAGCTGAATAGTGAGGCCGTGTCTCAAAAAAACAGAAAGAAAAAACAAAACAAAACAAAACAAAACAAAGAAAGAAAACACCTGTTTGAAAACTAAGATTGGGGGGCAAGCCCAGTGGCAGAAGCCTTTAATCTCAGTACTCAGGGCAGAAGTAGGTAGACTCTCTGTGAGTTCAAGGCTAGACTTTCAGATTGAGTTCTAGGATAGACTGGGCTATGTAGAAAGACCTTGTCTCGAAAAGAAAAGAAAAGAAAAGAAAAGAAAAGAAAAGAAAGGAAAAGAAAAGAAAAGAAAAGAAAAGAAAAGAAAAGAAAAAAGAAAAGATTGAGAAATGGCTGGGAGACCCCCAAAACAGAACTTCTGCATCTCTGATGGACTCTCACGAAAAAAAGAAAGAGGAGGAGAAGGAGGAAGAAGAAGAAGAGAATTGAGGGAAGCCTCTGTCCTGTAGGGAAAAGACTGGTGATCAGCAGGTCTCCTGGTACCTGCTGCGTGCTTCCTTCATATCAGTCTAAGGAAGAATGGAAATAAATGCTTGTGCAAAGTGGAAGTCAGCCATGCAGTGGGTTGGGGGAGCAAGAGGCCTTGGACAAGAAAGGTCTACTCTCTTTCAGATATGACTACTATGGACTTGGCAGTGGAGAGATCATACCATGTTAAAGTAAACATTGCTATTTAAACATTGCAGAGTACAAGGAAGTTTAAAAATAAAGGTAGAGGTTAGGGAGACAGCTCAGTGATTAAGAGCATGTGTTGTTCTTGCAGAGGACCCCAGTTTGGTTCCCAGCATGGAAGTTCAGATCCTTCAGAGGATCTGAAGCCTTCTTTTGACCTCCACAGGCATCATGCATGCATATGGTGCACATACATATATTCAGGCAAAACACATAACAATAAATGTTTGTGGTTTTGTTTTGTTTTGTTTTTTTTTTAATTAAATAGCATTTCAGGCTATCTGTTAATGGAAGAATTTAGTTTGGTTTTCTGTGTGTGTGTGTGTGTGTGTGTGTGTGTGTGTGTGTGCAAGCACGCGCACACACACACACACACACACACTCCATTTGCATGTATTCCTGCATGACAGATGAGGGCATCAATCCTGTTATAGAGAGTTGTGAACCACCATGTGGGTGCTGGGAATTGAACTCAGCCCCTGGTTTGATTTTCTTGAAACAAGGTTTCATGTAGTCCAGGCTGGACTTGAATCCCTATATTGTGGAGGATGACCTAGAACTTTGTGAGTGTGATGCTGGGAATTGAACTTAGGGCCTCAAGCATGCCAGGCAAGCGCTCTTAATCACTGAGCACTTGAACTTCTGGCCCTCCTGCCTCCACCTCCTTAGTGCTGCTATTTTCTTTTTCGGGTGTGTACTGCTAAGCACTAATTATCCAGAGCTAGAGGATCAACCCTAGGGCCTGCTAGCCTGAGCTACATCCCTAGCCCCCGAAGAAGTTCGATGGAAATATTTGAGTTTGAATCTCCTTGTTTAAGGTTGGAGAAACTGAGACAGAAGGGTGTGTGGGATGAGCTAATCCAAGATGGTGCAAGAAAGGACTGGACCTAGAGTCCTGGCGACGGGGACCAATGATGGTAGAGAGGCACAAAGTTCGGTTCACCTCTAGGTGAGAGGAAAAATTCTTAGGAGACTTCCAGATGGCGTTTGAAAATCTTCCCTGGAGGAAGGCGGAGAAGTCTCCTGAAGAGCGGCTGGTGTCTGGGCAAAGTTTCCTGGAAAACCTCTTTTTCAGGAGCAACTGCACCCCCTTTCCTCATCCCCCAGTTGCGGGTTCAGCCCCTGAAAGTCAGATTCCCCCACACCACCGCTCTCTCCTGTCGCTAGCTTCCTCATCGGTAGAATGGACCTTGAACTTCTGAGAAGTTGCCACTGAAATGAGTCTGCTAGGGCTCATGGCGCAGACCTGCTTCTCTCAGAGGCGGATCCCTGTTCTTTCTGCATCTTCGTCCCTGTGGCTTTCCCAGATTCCGCCTTGTTGGGCTCCTCTGAGGTGGCGAAGTTAGACATCTGCTGATCCATGAATATTCAGGAAGGGAACTGGAGCTCCTGGGGCCCCGCTGCCAGCCACCAGCCCCTCTGGCGGCTGTCCTGCCCGCCAGAGCCCAGGCTGCTGACATACCCAGCAGCTGCTCGGGCCCCAACTGTTCACATTGTTTGTTCTGCACGGCAGGGGATTTTTCAAGCCCCGGACATGCTTTAGGGGGTGGGGAGGCTGCCAGAGGACTCGAAGATTCGTGTTCTGTGGGGCTTTTCTCCCCTGAAATCCAAGCCTCCAGTTCTGCCTCTGGACCGGAGCATTTGAAGCTGCTGGGCTGGGAGCCCAGGCTTGCCTTCCACAACTCTGAATTTGAATCATGGAATCTGGGGCTTTAGAAGAGAAAGGACTGAATGCTAAGGGCAGCAAAGAGCGTTTGTGTAGCTCCTTACCGTATGCCCAGGGTCTTACAGAATGAGGCTTTGGGCATAGTTGTGTAGTGAGCTTTCGCCTGACCTGCACAAAAACTGTGGTTCTGTTCCCAGTACCGAACCAAAAAAAAGGTGGAGTTTCTCTACTTCTTGAGTGATGTTCTTCAGGGTCTGGCCTGAACCCCTGACAGGCTCAGTAGCATCTTCATTTTAAATATGTGGAAACCGAGTACCAGAGAGGACACCTGGCTGTCACAGCTGGCAGGCGAAATGGCAAGACTGGGACCTTGGTGTGTGTGTGTGTGTGTGTGTGTGTGTGTGTGTGTGTGTGTGTGTGTGTGTGTGTGCCCATGAGAATGTATAGGTGTTTATGAGGAGGTCAGAGATCATCGTTCTTTTTTTAAGGTGAGGGCATGGATGAGATGGAGTTTCCTGAGGCTACCAGCAACACGAAACACCTGGTGTCCTGTATACACCTGGTTCACTACAGCTGAGGAGGAGGGAGACTTTGAGGAGGAGGAAGTGGCCTGGAGCTGTCTCAGCAGCTAAAACATTGGAGCAAAGTGATGGCTTTATTCACTCAGAGTCTGTCTGCTGGCCATAACGGCTGCGCAAATGCTGTCTTACCCTGACATCACTTGTACAGACAGAAACCACCACAAAAGCAACTTCACAGTAATAATATAAGTTAGATTGCAATAATTATAATAAACTACATTTTAATAATAAATATATTAAAATAAGTAGAGGAAAATTATTTTAGATTTATTTCTTTTATTTGATGCGTATGAGTGTTTTGCTGTGGATATGTGTGTGCAGCTGCCTGGGCCTCAGATCCCTCAGAACTGGAGCTACACATGACCGTGAACTCCTATGCGGATGCTAGGAACTGAACCCTAGTACTCCGCAAGAGTAGCAAATACCCTTCCTTAGTGGCTGAGCCACTTATCCAGTCCCCATCTTAATTTCAGAAACAGGGTCTCTTACTGAACTCAGAGATTGACTTTCAGATTGGCAAAACTGGCTCCAGGGACTCTCCTGTCTCCACCTTCCCAGCTCTGTGATTGCAGCTGTTAGTGTGAGAATCCAAAGTCGGATCGGCACAGCCGTGTGGAAAACACTTTCCACCTGGGCCATGTCTCCAGCCCCTGGAACCTTGACTGGGAGGGGACTGCCTTCTTCCCTAGCCCTGTGTATCTCTCAGGGCAGCCATGAGCCAGAACTGTCCAGCAGAGCTCTGCTGAAGGAGTGGAAGGGTGGTGATCTGGTCAGGCCCTTTCTGACCCTTTATCCTTCACATTTCTTCCCAGATTCCCTCCCCTCAGCCAGCTAGGACTTTATTATTACTATTATTATTATTATTATTATTATTATTATTAATTTTATGTGTATATGTATTTTGCCTGCATGTATGCCTCTGTGTACCATGTGTGTGCCTGCTGCCTGCAGAGGCCATCAGAGAGGATCAGAGTTCCCTGGAACTGGAGTTGTGGATGGTTGTGAGCTGATGGGGTGCTGAGCCTGAGTCCCAGTCCTCTGAACAAACAGCTAGTACTTTTTTTTTTTTTTTTTTTTTTGAGACAGGGTTTCTCTGTGTAGCCCTGGCTGTCCTGGAGCTCACTTTGTAGACCAGGCTGGCCTTGAACTCAGAAATCTGCCTGCCTCTGCCTCCTGAGTGCTGGGATTAAAGGCACGTACTCCCGGCACAGCTAGTACTCTTAACCCCTGAACCATCTCTCCAGTTCCTGGGCTGTCTTATTCTGCTTTGAATGCTGTAGGAAGGAAACATGGGCACACAGAGGGGTCGAGTGTGTTGACCAGTGTAGCAGACAGAGGAACATGTGTATAGGGGACCATAGTTGGAACACTGTGGGTTGTTCGTGGCATGGTACTGTATTTGCTCTGGAACAGAGATCTTTGTATCAGTGGATAAACTGAGACTCAGAAGAAGAGCCCAGTCCAAGGCCGTACATCTTCCCGACTGCCAACCTTTCCTGCTTTGTCCCTCCAGCCTTGCTGGAGACCTTGGCTTGGGTGACTGAGTTCTTATGGGACAGGGAGGGAGCAGGACAACTGTGACAAAGCACTCCAATGGGAAGCTATTGCCCCGTGACAATGAGCAGGCCCCGTTGAAGCATTGATTATGATAAGAAATATTTTCCCTTTGTGATTATTGCCCTGAGATGGGATAGTGTATGCTCTATTCTAATCCTCCTTCTCTTCCCTTCATGGCAGGGGCAGTGTTAGGGTCTATGGGCAGCATACGTGTACACACACACACACACACACACACACTCATGCCTTACACACATAGTACATTTCTCAGAGTTTTCCAGCTACAACATTTTTCAAGCTTGAGGTATGAGCAACAGTGGTGGGGATGAGACATTGGATTCCTGGAGGACTAAAACCACTAAGCCACCACACAGTGCCAGGCAATGCTACACCACGTACACATCACCCAGCGACCATTCATAACAGCCCTAAAAGGACAGAACTGCTCTGTATTTTTAAAACCAAGAAACAACTCACAATTTATATAGAATTTACCACGTATATAGGTTAAAAAAAAAATTTTTTTTGAGACAGACTTTCATGTAGTCCAGACTGGCTTCCAATTTCTACATAGCTGAAGAATGAGGAAGACCCTGAACTATTGATCATCCTGCCTCCTTCTCTGTAGTGTTGGGATTACAGGTGTGCACTACCCCACTCAGTTACCCACTCGGTGCTAGGGGCCAAACTCAGGCCTTAAGGCATGCTATGCAAATGCTCTACCATCTGAGCCATAGCCCCCCCCACCACCACCATCCACTCTACCCTGTGGTTTTGAATCTACTAATAAGGTTATGTTGCCTTGGCCACTGTCTAATTCTAGAACCTTTCCATAAAAAAGAAACGTCATACTCCTTAGTGGTCATTCCCCATTCCTCTCTGCTCAAGACTCCTGGTAACCATTACTCTACTTTCTGACTTATGGACATTCCACAGAAATGGGGTCCCAAAGTGTGTGGTGGCTGGTGGCTGGTGGCTTTCACTTGGCATGAAGTTTCCAGGGTTTTTCTATGCACTAGCATGCGGAATGTTTCATCCCTTCTGCTGACTGAGTAAAATATTAGTTACTTATCAGGCGAAGAGCAAACATTTGGGTCAAGTCTACCTTCTGGCTGTTGTAATAAAGCTGCTGTGAGTTGGGTCTTTCGTGGGCAAAGAAGTTAAACCATGGGGAGATGGGCCTTGAGAAGTAAGGGGCTGTTGGCAAAGAAAATGGATGCAGATGGTCACAGGGTCTTTCCTTAAGTGATTGACACTGGGTGGTGCATCAGGGACCAGGAGGCCACACACCACAGCCCTGGTGTCTCTTCCTTCTCACAGGGGAGCTGCCATTGCCCCAGGAGACAACTGTCAAGCTGAGCTGTGATGAGGGACCCCTGCAAGTGATCCTGGGCCCTGAGCAGGCTGTGGTGCTGGACTGCACTTTGGGGGCTACAGCTGCTGGGCCTCCGACCAGGGTGACATGGAGCAAGGATGGAGACACTGTACTAGAGCATGAGAACCTGCACCTGCTACCCAATGGCTCCCTGTGGCTGTCCTCACCCCTAGAGCAAGAAGACAGCGATGATGAGGAAGCTCTTAGGATCTGGAAGGTCACTGAGGGCAGCTATTCCTGTCTGGCCCACAGCCCGCTAGGAGTGGTGGCCAGCCAGGTTGCTGTGGTCAAGCTTGCCAGTAAGTGCTTGCATCTCTGGGGTGAGGGTGGAGATTTGGAGACCAAAGGGGACAGAAGGGATAGGGAGAAGGATCTAAAGTTAGTTACCTGCATCAGAACCGGGAGCCCAGCCCAGGTTCCCTGCCTCCTGTCCTGTCCCACTCACTGGGTCCCCTCTTGCTGTTAGCTACTCTTGCTGCTCGGTGTTCCATCAGCCAGGTCTTCACTCCATCAACCTCCTTTCTCACCCTTTGAGTTCTAGTGTATAGGACTGGCTTGTCTGCCAGGAAGAGGTCAGGAGCCCAAAGGTTTCTCTTCCTGTTTCCTACCCACACACCACAGTGTACAAGGATATAACCATGACCTATCCTGGCACTGGCTCCTTAGGGCTCTCTAGAGGTACCAGGAAATACTGTGATGGTAATGTTGGACATGGGTACAACATGCTTTGGATTACACACTGCCAGTACCATCTGACCAGCAATCCTTTCTTAGCCCTTGGCTACCACTGTGCTCTCCCTCACTGTGGGTTTGCTCAGCTGTGTGTCCATGACTCTGCGTTCTGTGCCACTGTGCTGACAGCAATCTCTCTTCTCTTCTCTTCTCTTCTCTTCTCTTCTCTTCTCTTCTCTTCTCTTCTCTTCTCTTCTCTTTCTCTCTCTCTCTCTCTCTCTCTCTCTCTCTCTCTCCACCATGTTCATCCCCAGCACTCGAAGACTTCTCTCTGCACCCCGAGTCCCAGATTGTGGAGGAGAACGGGACAGCACGCTTTGAATGCCACACCAAGGGCCTTCCAGCCCCCATCATTACTTGGGAAAAGGACCAGGTGACCGTGCCTGAGGAGTCCCGGTGAGTGACCCTCAGGGAGTCTGCCCCAGTGTGCAGGACATAGGGTTCTGGGACATGCTTAGAACTGGGATTCTTACAGCCAAGGTGCTCCATTTGCCTAAACTCACCCAAGAGCCAACCACTAGCCCGACTCCTGGCCCAGTGAGAAGGTTTCCTCTCTGGAAGAGAAGCTACCCACCAGGCTGAGGTGCATAGAACTAGGGGACAGTCTAGAGCTCTTCCAAGCACTGCTGGTCCACACTTGCTTTATCAAGGGCTCTAAGAGCCAGACAGCAGCTATGATCTATTCAAGACCACATCAGGGGCCACGGGCAGAAGACTGGCTTCTGCTCTGCTCTTTCCAAGGTTCCTCTGGAGTTTCTCCATGGACTCCTACTTCTCTTCCTATCTCTGCTCTACCCTGTCAGGCACAGGCATCTCTGACCAGCAGGCTACAGGGTCTATTTTGGTCCATTCACTTCTCTTTTTATAAAGATAGTATTGGTGGAACAATCCTGGGGAAGGTTCTAGGTTGAATGCCAAGCAGAGGACAACCAGGATTTGGCCCCTGCTGTGGCCTCCTGATGCACACACAGCAGACCAGAACCCAGAGGCTCACTGCCTCTGGGGCTTCTGGGTTGGCTTCACATCTTGGTCCTCACCCCATGGATCCTTACACATCTTTGGGAAATGCGCCTCCAAAGGTCTCTCCCAGGCATTCTGCAACCCTCTGCTGCATGGAAATGCGATCCCCACCCCGACACACACTTAGAAACATTGGCTTGCACATCACTCCCAAGTACATCCAACTCCGTCTTGACTGTTGGGCTGCCTCATCATTGCTGACTTTTGACCCAGTGGTGGGAGTAGAAGGTGTAGAAAAGTCACAGAACACCTTTGATCAGGTAAAGTCAACAGATAGCATCCTTGTTGACAGAGTGCAGTTTGGTCTCCACTCATCCTTGGCACATCCAGTTCAGCTCTTGTCTCCCTATATCTGTGAAATGAAATGTGAAGGGCATTCGGCTAAATTGTAATTTTCCAAATGTGACCTCTGTAGCATGTTTGTTTGTTGTTTGTTTTGTCTTAGATAAGGTCTTATTGTAGCTCAGGCTAGCCTCAAACTCTCAGCATTAGTCAGGGATGATCTTGAACTCATGATCTTCCTCTCTGCTTGGTACTGAAATATCAGTTTATGTGGTATTGGGGATGGAACCCAGAGCTTCAGGCATGCTAAGCAAGTATTCTTAGCAACTGAGCTACATCCCCAGCCCGAAGACATATTTTTAAAATACATATAAACAAAAAAGGAGGAAAAAATTATCTCATTGCCCAACCACTGTTATTTAGACAGGATGGTCAATTGTTTCCTGACACAGGGTCTTGCTAGGTAGCCCAGGCTGGCCTTCTGCCTCAGCTTCCGCAGTCCTGGAATTACAGGCCTGTGCCAACATCTCTGGCCCCTTTTATTATTGTGGTTTTGTTTTTCTCTCATTGTTAGGTTTCTGCATTGTTTTGAACAGGGTCTCCCTGTGAACACCAGGCTTGTCTAGACCTCAGTGTGTAGACGAGGCTGTCCTCCTCAAAACAGTGGGAATCAGACTTCCCTTCCCCGCATCTAATTCAGGCCACAGACCTCACCCATTAGGTGGGGCTGCCAGCTTCCAGGCCCCAGAAGTGCTTGCCACCAAGTCCTCTGAAAATTGATCCTGGCCTATAAATAGACCAGGCTCACATGTCCCAGCACATTGTGTCAGGGAATAAAGAAATGTCTAAAGCAGCAACTAGATTATGGCCAAGGTATGTATTTTTGCATGTGCCCAGATATACAGATATTCTAATGACAAACTCAGCTCAGTGGTCACAAGAGATCGCATTCCTTAGAGTTGGCTGTGAGCATTTGCAGCTCAAATACACTCTGTCAGGGGAAAGGCACATACTTTTGTAACAGATGACAAAGGCTAAACACTAAGGCAGTTCCCTGGTATTTATGATTTACCCATCTATCTGTCTGTCCGTCCGATCATCCACCATCCATCTGTCTGTCTGTCTGTGTCTGTCTATCAATTTCAAGGCAGGGTCTGATGTGGCCTAGGCTGACTTTGAATTCCTAACTCTCCATCCATTCGTCCACCCACCATCCACCATCCACCATCCATCCATCCATCCATCTGTCTATCTGTCTATCTATTTAAAGGCAGAAAGGTAGGGTCCCATGTGGCCTAGGCTGGCTTTCAGCGCCTAGTTCTCTTGCTTCTACCTCCTAAGTGCTACAATTGCAGGCAAGTGCTACCACACCATGAGGTGTTGAGCTTAGGACCCAGCACGTCCAGAGTTTTGTGTATGCTAGACAATCCACTCTCCCACCTGAACTCCACCCTAGCCTCACTTACATTCATCTCTAGTAATAGGAGATACCTTTTTTTTCCATGGGAGCCAGCCATGAATGAAACTAAAAAAAGAATTTATATTAAAATGCCAAAATGCAGCCGGGCGTGGTGGCACACACCTTTAATCCCAGCACTTGGGAGGCAGAGGCAGGCGGATTTCTGAGTTCAGGGCCAGCCTGGTCTACAGAGTGAGTTCTAGGACAGCGAGGGCTACACAGAGAAACCCTGTCTCAAAAAACCAAAAAAAAAAAAAGAAAAAAAGAAAAAAAAAGCCAAAATGCACATTATAGAATGAAAAGGGAAGCCCCTCCTGACTGAACGCAGGCCTTACCATTTTGAGTATTCCACCATCCTCATCCTCACTCCAGACCAGCCTAACTCAAAAACAAAAAGGTTTTCATTTTGTAAAATTCAACAAATAAGAGTGCTCAACAATCCCCCTCACAAAGGGAACCCCAAGCACTACAAAAGCTTTGCCAACCATGTGCCTCAACCTGTCATTTATCTGTTTCCCCAAACCAGAATTGCTTCCTTTTTGTTTGTTTTAAATATTTTTGTGCCCATACATGTTTTTTTTTTCATTTATTTTATGTATATGAGTACACTGCAAGCTGTCTTCAGACACACCAGAAGAGGGCCATTACAGATGGTTGTGAGCCACCACGTGGTTGCTGGGACTTGAACTCAGGACCTCTGGAAGAGCAGTCAGTGCTCTTAACTGCTGAGCCATCTCACCAGCCCCAGAATTGTTTCTTAAGCACTATTTTGTAACTTCTCCCCTACTAGCCAATACATTTCAGTCATCTTTCAGAAGCCAGAGTTTCTAAAACCACATTGTAACAAAACCAGAACAGGTTTAGACAGCCCTGGGGAGGCAGGGCAGCACCTTGCCTCTGGCTGCAGCTACAGCTCTGTGCCCGAGGAAAGGAGCAGGCAGATCCATTCCTGCACACAAAGTGAAGGAAATGCTATTGCTCAAGGAACAGGTTTGCTCTTAGCACTTGGTGCTCCCTTTTCCTGGCACCAAGATTCGAAAGTGGAGGTAATCCCCTAGGGGAACTGGCTGGATGGAGGATGGAGGGGAAGGAAAAGCCACAGATTGCAGCATGTGAAGTAGAGTCGGCCGTGAGGGGTGGTCTTTCTCATCTGATTTCTCATGGCAGTAGATTGGGTACTGGCCCAGATGTCTCCCTACATGTTTCTCCTGCTTCCCCGCCCCCATCTCTCTACTGTAGCACATCTGTGAGTGCATCTGGAGCTGAGGTGAGAGGTTGGGTGTGGGACAAAGGCTCACCTGGGCAGATGAGGGAAGGACTGGTCCCACCATATTCCCAAGAATGTCTCCCAATACCCTTCTTCAGTCCCTTGGCCATCTCACCGCTCCCATACTTAGGTTTCCTTAGCCCCTGCTTTTCCAGGAACAAAGAGCCTTCCCCAGCACCCAATGCCCTGTCGCCCTATGGTTCCACCCAGTCTGTACACTTAAGATTCTCACTACCTGGAGCTGACCCCCGTAGAAGGCCTCATCACCTCCTGACTGGTTGAACATACTCAGTGCCCACCATCCCCCAACCTCCCTGCCCCAAGTTTCTCAAGCAAGGTCTCCTGGCTTTCTCAACCTTCTCTCCTGCAGGTCTGGTAAGAAGGCCCCGTCTTCCTGGTCTTCTAAATTGCTTTGTGGATTGCTGGGTAGAAACTATTGGAAACCACACCCATCCCTCCCACAGCCACACCTAGCTATGAGCAGGGGCCTGAACTTGGCCTCTAGGACCAGAAGACCTGGCCTCAAGATGTCTTGTAGCATAGTGTCACATCATCTACAATGGCCTCCAACGCACTGTGTGGCACAGGATGACCTTCAGCTTCTGATTCTCCTGCCTCCACCTCCCTAACGCTGTCATTACAGGCGTGGAGCGTTACTGATTCACACAGTGCTGAAGATGGAAGTGGGGTCTGGTGCAAGCTAGACAAGCCTTCTACTCATGGAACCATATCCCCAGCCCCTGGTTTTGGGCTGTAACTGCTCCAGCATGAAGACCCTGGGTGAATGCACTACCCTGAGCTTCAATTTTGTTACCATAAAATGGAGGTTGTGATTCTCCTGCCTCTTGGGATTCCTTTGAGGGTCAGAGGAGATGAGGGAATAAGGGAATTTTTGTTAGGAAGAGGGAAAGGAAATGCAGGTAAGAGGTTAATAAAGGTGGAGCAAGCAGAGAGATGACGGCTTGGCAGTTGTAAATGCGAGCTACTCCTCTGGAGTTAGCTCCCAGCACCACATCAGGCCGCTCGCCACTGCCAGTAACTGCAGCTCCATCTGCAACGCCAGCCCTTTCCTCAACTTGGCAGGCACCTGCGCTAAGGCACACACACACAAACGCTGTTTCTGTTGTTGGTTTTTAATCTTCCAGGGGTGAAAAAAAAAGGTTTAAAACATCCAAAATCTTTTTTTGTTTGTTTGCTTGTTTGGGTTTTTTTCGAGACAGGGTTTCTCTGTGTAGTCTTGGCTGTCCTGGAACTCACTCTGTAGACCAGGCTGGCCTCGAACTCAGAAATCTGCCTGCCTCTGCCTCCCAAGTGCTGGGATCAAAGGCGTGCACCACCACGCCTGGCTAAAACATTCAAATTCTTAAAATGGTATATGTGTGTAATAAAAAGTTAGGCTTCGGGCTGGTGAGATGGCTCAATGGGTAAGAGCACTGACTGCTCTTCTGAAGGTCCAGAGTTCAAATCCTAGCAACCACATGGTAGGTCACAACCACCTGTAATGAGATCTGATGCCCTCTTCTGGTGTGTCTGAAGTCGGCTACATTGTACTTACATATAATAAATAAATAAATCTTTAAAAAAAAAAAAAGTTAGGCTTCTCACACCTCCAGCTTCCAGGCTACCAGGCCCCCTCCTCAGAAACAACTTCCTTTTCTGGGGACATTCAGTACATATACAATCTAGTAAGAATTTGGCTCTGAGTGTGTTATCCTGCGGCACCAAAGCACACAGTGCGGAGGGCGCCTGGACCTGCCGCGTTCCATTGCAGGAGGTGCCCACACCTGTGAGGCCAGGATACACCCAACAGTTTCCAGCCTCTGCACAGGGCTGCAGTAAACACTGACATGCAGGTGCTGTGTGTGTCTGACTGACTGTGATAGAGTCCCAGAAGTCCCAGGGCTAGATGAACAGCTCCTTGCTGTTGGATCATGCTACCAGCTTGTCCAGAAAAGAGCATGTCCTGGGTGATGCCTGCTGGACAGATGTGCCTTCTGTGATTTCCTTACCCACCCGCCTGAGCTGTTAGTAAACCATTTGGTCTTTGCCAGTCTGTTAGGTGAGGGTTGGCATTTCTGTCCCTCAGGGCCACCCCTCTCTATCGCCTTCCCACACCTCACAGGCTCCCTCTGCTCCTTCCCAAGGCTCATCACTCTTCCCAATGGCGTCCTCCAGATCCTAGATGTCCAGGACAGTGATGCAGGCTCCTACCGCTGCGTGGCCACCAATTCAGCCCGCCAACGATTCAGCCAGGAGGCCTCGCTCACTGTGGCCCTCAGAGGTAAGGGGATTTCTGGGGACAGCTATACTGGGAATGAAAGTGACTAGACCCGGGTCTTTGGAAAGCTGATTGAGTAGTAATTCTACATGGGATAGACCTAGGGTTTGGGACTCCAACTGGCAGGGGGTGGGGGTGGGGGTGGGGTTCGTTCCTTATGGGGTGTCTGTGTTTCCTACGGTTGCACAAGAACTGGTGAACAGGCAAGGTATCCAAATGCCCTGCAGCCTCTGGTCCCTTCTGCCCTTCCAGGTGCCTTAAAGGCTTTGGGCTAGAGGTTCACCCAATCTCCTTATGTATGCCAAACTGGCTCCTCACCTGTACTCTGGTCCTTTTCTGCCTTTCTTTTTCCCATTTTTTTTAAACATTTATTTTGTGTGTTCATACACAAGTCCCATAGCACTCATGAACAGAGAAGGATTTGTGGAAGTCGGTTGTCTTCTTCCACTTAGTGGGTTCCTGGGATCCGTCAGACTTGGCAGCAAGCATCTGTAGCTAGAAGTCTCTTTTCTGCCTCTCTTTGAAAAGCCCCTGCCAGGATTAGGTAGTAACAAGGGCACTGGTTTGGGGGGTCACGAAGACCTGTTTTGAATCCTGACTCTCCTCACCATCTGTGTGACCCTGAGATGGGAATGGAAAGTGCTTGGCATTCAGCAGCTGCTCCACAGATCTCACTGCAAGCCTCCCCCAAGGTTGCTCACTTGTGTCATCCCTCCTCTTCACTGGTTCCATCCTCTAGTCCCTAGGCTGAGGCTCCAGGCCATCCTTGCGCGCTCTCCAGCACTAGGTCTATGCTTCCCCCTGCTGGACAAATCAGGTGTTCAATGTTGTGCCACAAGGAGAGAGAGTTGGACACAGAAACACATCGTGAAGCTTCTTTGCTAAAAACAACAGCCCACCTTTTTTTTTGGGGGGGGGTGTTTTTTTGAGACAGGGTTTCTCTGTATAGCCCTGGCTGTCCTGGAACTCACTTTGTAGACCAGGCTGGCCTCGAACTCAGAAATCCGCCTGCTTCTACCTCCTGAGTGCTGGGATTAAAGTTGTGCGCCACCAGGCCCGGCTTAACAGCCCACCTTTTGCTTGTAGAACTCTGAGGTACTTTGGAAAGGCATCTGCCTGACTCACACAACAACTTATAGACAGTCTTAGAACTAGAGCTGGGTGCTGAGTCTAAGGCAGATGCCATGGGAGCTGGATTTGGGCGGGGAAATATGGGGGAGGTATGGTCTACCCAGTAACTTGTGGGGTTTCACTTGTGTCGGAGAGCATTCTTCTGGCTCCAAGAGAAAGAACTCCAAGGCCTACGCCAGCTCTGCTTGACAGTTGCTTTCCCCTTCTGACAGAAAGAACCATGACGCCCCAGGCCCCCTGCTTTGGGCATTCAGAAGCAGTAATTGGCAAGCTAACCCTGTCCTATCTTCACTACAGGGTCTTTGGAGGCTACCAGGGGGCAGGATGTGGTCATTGTGGCAGCCCCAGAGAACACCACGGTAGTGTCTGGACAGAGTGTAGTGATGGAGTGCGTGGCCTCTGCTGACCCCACCCCTTTTGTGTCCTGGGTCCGACAGGGTGAGTGCTGAGGAAAGAGGAGGAGGAGACTGGGGAAGTGGGCAAGATGGTACAGTATTTCACAGGCTCCAAGTCAGGAGCTTCTGCCTAAAGATAGAAGGAGAGAATTGACTCCTTAGAGTTGTCCTTTGACTTCCATAGCACATGCAAGCAAGCTCACATGTACACACATTCATGCAGTAATAAAGTCTAAAGAAGGTTGTATTAAAGCCCAGTGGTGGTGGCACACATCCTTAATCCCAGCACTGGGGAGGCAGAGGCAGGCGGGGCTCTGAGTTTGAGGCCAGCCTGGTCTACAGAGCAAGTTCAGGGTAACCAGGGCTACTCAGAGGAAACCCTACTTTGGAAAATTCTGGGGGTGGGAGGAGAGAGAGACACAGAGAGACAGAGAGAGCGAGGGACAGAGAGACAGAGACAGGCAGACACACACACACACACACACACACACACACACACACACAGAGAGAGAGAGAGAGAGAGAGAGAGAGAGAGAGAGAGAGAGAGAGAGATTGTATTAAATATCTGCTCCGCCCACCAGAGACCATTTAGCCATCGTTTACCCACCTCCCTTCTGCTTTTCCACCTAGGGATCAGAGTAAGAAGGAACTGGGATTCAAACCAGCGGCTGTGATGCAGCTTTGCAGGGATGTAGTGGGAACCTCGTAGTTGGAGAGGGTGTAGAGGGACAGTTCCAGCGTCCCCCTCCAGCCTGCTCCTTCTCTGTCACCAGATGGAAAGCCTATCTCCACGGATGTCATCGTTCTGGGCCGGACCAATCTACTCATCGCCAGCGCGCAGCCTCGGCACTCTGGAGTCTATGTCTGCCGAGCCAACAAGCCCCGCACGCGTGATTTCGCCACTGCGGCTGCTGAGCTCCGAGTGCTTGGTAAGGAAGGGCTGGTGCTGGGGGACGTTAAGGATGGGTGTGTGTTAGAGGGAGAAGGGGCGGTCCTAGAAGACTAAATGTGAGGGGGACCACATGGGAGGAGTCTGAATTTTCTGATTGGTGGTGATTGTTGGAGGACTGGATTCCGTAGCTGGGGGGGGGGGGGGAGGGAATGGGGCGATTTGAGACGGGGGGTGGGGGGGCGGATTTAAAGCCTGGTTTGGGTCATGAGGAGTGAGAGTGCAGGCGAGCAGGAGTGGGGTGAGGTTATGGAAGGAGATAGTGGAATGGTCTAGGGGGGTGTGTGAAGCCCAGAATCTGTACGTGGTAGCACTCAGAAAACTGTGGCAGGAGCGTGAGTTCGATACCAGCCCTAGCTACAGAGTTGAGACCAGCTACAGAGTGAAAAGTCTATCTCAAAAACAAAATTATTAAACAATGACAATGTCTTAGGCTATTAAGTCCCTATGAGTGTGTGCAGGCCATGGTGAGTGTATTGCGGTCACAGACTGAGTTGAGACAAGGTTTCTTGTTCACTTCATACTCCAGGCTAGCTGGCCCGGGGAATTCTGGGGAATCTCCTGTCTCTGTCTCCTAGGAATGCTGGGATTAATCAGTTGGGGTGATGCTGAGGCGGGCAGATCAGAAATTCAAGGCCAACCTGGGCTATAAAAGAGCTTTCTCAATACAACAGAAAACTGGGGGACCAGGCTTGCTGAAAGCTGGAGTAACTGCTGGGTATAAGAAGCCACGGGGAGGAGAAAGTGAAGTTACAGCCTAGAGCTCAAAAGCTGGAAATCTGCTGGGCTTGGGAGAAAGGAGGACTAGCCCAGGAGGGGTCGAGTCTAGTGGACCAGAGCTGGGCCCGTATGACTAGGGGAGAGGACCTCAGGGTGAGGCTTGGGCGCGGTGTTGGGACACTTGGAGAGGGGTAGGCCCTCTTGTCAGAGTCTCCCTTCTGCCCCTCAGCTGCCCCAGCCATCTCGCAGGCGCCCGAGGCGCTCTCGCGGACGCGGGCCAGCACCGCGCGCTTCGTGTGCCGGGCGTCCGGGGAGCCACGGCCCGCGCTGCACTGGCTGCACGACGGGATCCCGTTGCGACCCAATGGGCGCGTCAAGGTGCAGGGCGGTGGCGGCAGCTTGGTCATCACTCAGATCGGCCTTCAGGACGCTGGCTACTACCAGTGCGTAGCAGAAAACAGCGCGGGAACTGCCTGTGCCGCTGCGCCCCTGGCGGTAGTGGTGCGCGAGGGGCTGCCCAGCGCCCCGACTCGGGTCACAGCCACGCCGCTGAGCAGCTCCTCTGTGCTGGTGGCCTGGGAGCGGCCTGAGTTGCACAGCGAGCAAATCATTGGCTTCTCTCTTCACTACCAAAAGGCAAGGGGTATGTCTACTCTTGACCGCGGGAATCCCAGTTAGGGCAAGTATGGGATGGATAATTAAAGATGAGAGGAAGGGATGGGGAGCAATACTGCTGGGAAGTGATCTAGTATTAGAGAATGGAGTGTACACGCACTCCTTGACGGAGAGAATGCTTCTCTTTCCAGGGTTAAAGGAGCCATCTTCCACCCCCAGCTAACTAACTGCAGGACGGGCTCCTTCAATTAGCACGGGGAGCTTCCTGGCCTATTATGGAATCAATGCAATAAGTAGACTAGATGGCAGAGGCATTTCTATCCTTCACCCTAGATTGTCTGTAACAATTTAGCTATACATAGACCAGTAGGATCCCCAGACAGTCTCCAGCTAGTCAGACATGGAGTGGGCTGTGACAGTCCCTTTGTCCCCCCCGTGCTACCACCTCAGGAGTGGACAATGTGGAGTACCAGTTTGCAGTAAACAATGACACCACAGAGCTGCAGGTTCGGGACCTGGAACCCAACACGGATTATGAGTTCTACGTGGTGGCCTACTCCCAGCTGGGGGCCAGCCGAACCTCCAGCCCAGCCCTGGTGCATACACTGGACGATGGTAGGACCTCTGAACCTGCAGTGACCTGGGACCCAGAGACACTCCCACTCAGGGACAGTGTGGCCCAAGGCCCTCTTCCCTGCCTTGTGATGTCTGTTGTGCCCTATAAAGCAGTGGGCAGAGGTTCTTCTTCCCAGTGTAAAATGGGGAAACTGGGGCTCAGAAAATGAAAATGACTTGCCAAGCTCAGCAGGGCAGCTGGGACTTGAGCCCAGCTCTGAGCCCCCATACCATGCAGCCCTTCTTCCTAACATACATTTACTACCCAGCCATTGGATATGAAAGCTTCTGGCCCACACTGTCCACTAGCCTTGGGATAGAAAGGATGTCTCCGCATCCTCCAGCGTAGGGCTCCCCTGAGAGGCTCCCTCCCTCCCTCCCTCAGATCCTGGGCCTGGGCCTACTTCTGACTTGCTGTGTGACCTGGGCAAGTCTCTGATCACTCCTGACTGTGTCTTATCTTCCCTGTTGGTGGAGCGGAGCTCACGCCAATGTTCTTCTGTCTCAGTCCCCAGCGCAGCACCCCAGCTTACCTTGTCCAGCCCCAACCCCTCGGACATCAGGGTGGCATGGCTGCCCCTGCCCTCCAGCCTGAGCAATGGACAGGTGCTGAAGTACAAGATAGAGTACGGTTTGGGGAAGGAAGGTGAGTGGGGCCGGGGAGGTACAGAGATGTCAGTGGGAATGGGGGTCCTCCCCTAGATGAGGGACGTTGTCAGTGGAAGTGGAGCCTAATTGGGGCATGGGATGAGAAAGCTCTGGAAAAGAGCATTGGGAGACTAGATAGCCCAATGTGTAAAGTATGTGTGCAAGCCCAAAGGCCTGAGTTCAATCTCAGACTTCATGTTAAAAAAAAAAAAGCCTGGCACAGTGGTAGGTGCCTGCTTGTAATCCCAGAGCAGGGGAGGTGGAGACACGGGGACACCTTGAGCTCACTGGGCTAAACCAGTGAGTTCCAGGCCAGCGAGAGTCCCTGTGCAGAAGAGAAGGTGGACAATACCAGAGAAATGACAACAGAGGTTGTCATCTGACCTCCACATGTATGTGTACACACACCTGCACATAGGTGAACACTCACACTCATGGACACACACGGACACAGGGTTTCGGGGCAGTTGAGGAAAAGGGAAAGCAAAGAGGGTCAGTAGCCTGCGCACAGATAAGGAGGGTGATCAGTGGGACCTTGGACTGTTCCCTTTCTGTGAAGGGAGCAATTTACCCAGTGGATCCTTGGAACCCTTCTAGGTTTTTGTGTTTGTTTATTTTTTAAGATGTATTTATTTATTTTATGTATATGAGTTCTCTATCTGCACGCCCACCTGCATGCCAGAAGAGGGAATCAGATCCCAGTACAGATGGTTGTGAGCCACAGTGTGGTTGCTGGGAATTGAACTCAGGACCTCTGGAAGAGCAGTCAGTGCTCCTAACAATTGAGCCATCTCTCCAGCCCCAGAAACCTTCTGGTTTACACACCAGAGAAGATGTGGGAGGCTGCAGGAGTGCACATGAGACATGGGCTGCTCCTACTGGGGAGATGATGCTGGTCTGGGGGAGGTGATGTGGTTGGGAAAGGAATGGAGAGTGAGGAAAAGAAAAGTGGTGAGGGTCAGGGTAAAGCTAAAGAGAGAGGCAGGAGGCTGATGGGAGACAGCAGTCAGGGCTCCTGACACCAGGGACTGCTTAGTGTCCTTAGCCAGCCATCAAGCCTGTGTAAGAGGTGTGTACTGGCTGTTGCTGTTGGTTCACAGGGAGGAAAAGTTCATGCCTTGGTTTCTCCATATGGAACGGAGGCCAATGGGCTTCAGCAGCGATAGGTAGAAGCCCAGGGTCAACCTGGAGGCATGAAACCTGCCTCCGTGCTGAGGGGTCAGTGCCCAGAGGACCCTGGGGACCTGAAATGGAAAAGTCAATGTGATAAATTTAAAGATTGATGGTCCCCCAATGAAGGACACCCAGCAGCCTATCCTTTTTGTCCCAGAAGATCAGGTTTTCTCCACCGAGGTGCCTGGAAATGAGACACAACTTACGTTAAACTCACTTCAGCCAAACAAAGTGTACCGAGTCCGGATTTCAGCTGGCACTGGCGCTGGCTATGGAGTCCCTTCTCAGTGGATGCAGCACAGGACACCTGGTGTGCACAACCAGAGCCATGGTATGGACCTACACGGGCAGACTGGACAGCGGGGACAGGTGCTCTGTGGCCTTAGATATTGCCCCTGTTATTGCCTGTTATTGCCACCCCCCCCCCCCCACAAACACACACTTGATGCACCCGGAAGGCCTGGGTGTAGGAGTGAAGGGCTGGGCTCAAATATCTCCTTGTTCACTCTGTGACTTTGACAAGCCACTCGCATCTCCAGAGCTTCGGTACTACCAAGGATGATAGCAGGACTAGTCATTGTAATTATACACAGAGTGGTCGGCATAGAACAGGAGCTCCTTGGGTTGAGACCACGGCTCACTTGACAGAGTGCTTGCCTAGCATGTACAAAGCACTAAATTCAATCCCCAGGACCACATAAACCCAGCATACCTCTGATCCTGGCAGTTCAAGGTCTGCCTCACCTACCTAGTGAGTTGGGGACCAGCCTAGGAGGTATGAAACTCTGTATCAAAGAAAGGAAGGAACCCATTAAAAGCTAGCTGGCTTTGCCAAGAGGCCCAAACAGTAGAGTGGTTAAATGGCTACAAAGTCTCCAGGCAGGTGCTAGTGGAGGCTCATGCCTTTAATCCCAGCACTCGAGAGGTGGAGGCAGGCAGATTTCTGAATTTGAAGACAGCCTGGTCTACACCAAGGTTACACAGAGAAACCCTGTCTCAAAAAACCAGAAAAGAAAAAAGACTACAAAGTCAGCTACCATATTCAGACATTAGACAAGCTATAGCTTAAAAAAAAAAAAAAAAAAAAAAGCTGGATTATGGAATTATAAGAATGGGCCGGGCGCGGTGGCGCACGCATGCCTTTGATCCCAGTACTCGGGAGGCAGAGGCAGGCGGATTTCTGAGTTCGAGCCTGGTCTACAAAGTGAGTTCCAGGACAGCCAGGGCTACACAGAGAAACCCTGTCTCGAAAAAAGAAAAAGAAAAAGAAAAAAAAATGAATGAAGTAAAAATATACAAAGGCTGCCAAGGTCGCCCAGCTAATAAAGGGGCTTGCTCCATTTTCTGGGGATCTGACTTCCAATGTCTCCCCAGAATTTATATGATGAGTGAGTCTACAGCTTGCGGCCTCTGACCGCCACCAGCACGCACATAAATTAAATAAATACTTTAAATTTTTTAAAATACATATACAAAATGTTTGAAATGGGGTCTGACACACAGCCAACCCTCTACTCTTGGGCTCCGAGTGTTGCTCGTCGTGTTGATGGTCCCAAATCTCCCTCATGATCTCAGCAGCCCCTTGACCATACTAACTCTTTCAAGAGACCTGCAGAAGCCCCTCTGCCCCTGACCGCGGGCCTGCGCAGACACGCCCCCTGCTGTCTCTTGTGCGTGCCCGGCAGACGCGCCTGCGCAGCTAACATGCAGAGCTCAAACCCACCGGGAAGTGGCAGAGTGGAGCAGTTAGGGAAAGCCCAGGCACAGCTCTATGCTGTGCTCCGCCCCTGCCCTGCACCGGCTCACCTCCCTGACCACTTCACTCCTCATTCTCTTCCCCTTGTCCCCATCATCTTCCTCTGCCCCCCAGTTCCCTTTGCCCCTGCAGAATTGAAGGTGAGGGCAAAGATGGAGTCCCTGGTGGTGTCATGGCA